>NC_083334.1:2832393-3147793 GCF_963455315.2 Globicephala melas | reverse complement strand
ATTGGCCTTTCCTATCATAATAAGTCCTTAATGCACAAGTGATTAAAACAGTGTGGGGATTCTGCCAGTTGCTTATATGTGTACTCCAAACGTGCATTCTGGAACTGGGCAAGTAATCACAGGATGAGTTTGGGAGCCAACCGGGTCCAATACGAGACTGATCTGAACTAAAATTCCTTGACCAACTGATCCACATAAGTCCCTACTCTGGTGGACAATGGCGTCTTGGGTCTCCAGGAATTAGTGTGCTTATGCTTGCACATATGTAAATTAACTAATTTGCTATTTTAATGTAAACTAGTTTATTTTTATTGAACTTAAAAAAATATTCCCATTATGAAAACTCCAGACCCAGAGAGTTTCATAAGTATGTTCCTCTCAAACTTTTCTAAGGCAGAAATAAAACCAATCCTATTATATATAAGCCCTTTTGGAGAGCAAAAATAGAAAACACATTTTCCAACTCTTTTTATGAGGAATATATGTTTGATATGAAAATGTGAACAACAACAAAAAAGGAAAGCTATATACTAATTACTTTCATAAATATAGAGGCAATAATGCTACCCACAATATTAGAAAATATAATTCCAATTATGTATAAAAAGAATAACATATCATATTCATTTAGAGTTTTAATACCATTATGTGAGGTTGGTTAAATATTTGTAAACCAATCAGTATAAGAATGTTGGGCTTCCCTGGTGGCGCAGCGGTTAAGAATCCACCTGCCAGTGCAGAGGACACAGGTTCAAGCCCTGGTCTGGGAAGGTCCCACATGCTGCGCAGTAACTAAGCCCGTGCGCCACAACTATTGAGCCTGCGCTCTGGAGCACGTGCTCCGCTACAACAGAAGCCACCGCAATGAAGAGTAGCCTCACTCACCGCAACGAGAGAAAGCCCGTCTGCAGCAACAAAGACCCAACACAGCCAAAAATAAATAAAAATAAAATAAATAAAAATAAAATAAATAAATTTGTTAAAAATAAAACAGAAAATGTCTTTAAATAAAAAAAAGAATGTATACTGTAGTGAATCCTCTAAATATATCTATCCACCAAACTAAAGCACTCATTTAGCCAGCTGCTGGGAGTACTGATGGCTGACAGATCTTAGCTGTCTTCCTCTATGGAAATTGCCTTTGGATGTAGAGAGTCACCTTATTCAAAACCCCTTTTAGAAGCATCTTAAAGCCTATGTCACTTTTGCCTCAATTCAGGAAAATTCTATAAGGTCATTACAGCTCCACATCTTCCTATGGGATGTCTAAAACCTTTGTTTTCACTGTATTGCAGCTCAAATTGTCCCACAGCCCCATCCCTGCTTTCTTTACTTGTCTACAGTTTTGATCCTAAGAACACTTCCTTACAAATACTCTGAATGGAAAATCTATAACTCAGAATATGTATCCTATGGGAGTTGTCCTGTGACATTACATTAACAAATACAAGGAGAAATATCATATTATATTCTCAACAGATTCTTAAGTTCAGTTGAAACAAATCCAACACACTTTCTTTGATATCACCTCCTCGGAAACAAGAAATAGAGGGGTATGTCTAAAGTATATACAGAGAACTAAGGGAAAGTCACGTAAGAAGAGATTTTTTTTTTTAAGTTTTACCTCTGATATCTAGATATAGTTGCCCACTAATACAAACTGTATTCCACATGGTACTAAAACAGAGGTTGGCAAATTTTTCTAGAAAAGGCCAAATAGTAAACAATTGTAGGGCATAGGGTCTTTGTCACACTACTCAATTTGGCCTTTAGTAGTGCAAAACAGAGTCAATACATAAATGAATCGGTATTTATATGTCCTCATAAAACTTTGTTTATAAAGACAGATGGCAGGCCACGTTTGACCTATGGGTCATAGTTTGTCAACCCTATTTCTAAAGGGCCTAGTAAATAAAACAAAACTAGAAAAAGAATTGAAAGACTAAAGAAAGAAAGAAAGAATTGAAAATTAATAATTGTTTACTTAGATATTCCTAAGAAATCTATGTATTAAGCATTAGAATTAAAAATGTCAAAGTACAAAAATTATGTTCCTATTTTCAGTACTCATAGAATAAGTCATATCAGACAGAGCTTCCCACTGATAACACATGAACTCTGCACAGAAAAATAAAATGAAATAATAACAACCACAATAAAACTACATGTACACATCTGAAAGCGATTAAAATCAGGTAGAAATTAGACGCCGGGGGGGAAAAAGGAAAATGCACTGGATGATTTTCCCATTTTTATAGCTTTTTGCCTGAAGGCATGAGCTAGTCAGTTCTAGCAGAGACAGCTAATATTTATATAGAAAACCACAGTCTTCCTGGTTTTAAGAAGCAGAAGCTAGGGTTAGTTGCTACCAGAGCAGCTAGAAAGGGATAGGATAAGTTTCAGAATGGAGCAAGTCACAGAAGGGGAATCCAAAATTTTGCTCAAATGTCTGGATGACCCCTGAACTACGCATACTCAAGGTATATTCCAACTAACACAGCCAAATATTAAACAACTGAAAGGATGTTTCAGTTGCTTCCCACAAGAGAGGAGATAGTCTTTGTAGTTTGAATTAAGCAAAATTTCTCAAAAACAAACAAACCAATATCATTCTTCAGATAATTAAAACAAACTTGTATCTCTGAAAAATATTATTCACAGTGGCACAGGAGAGAATCCAAAATTGTAGATACAGGAAACACAAAGGTATGATCAACACTTAAGAGAAAACACAATCAATGTGGACCAACACCAAAATTGCCTGGGTGTTGAGTATAGTGGTTAAGGATTACAAAGCAGCTATTTTAACTATATCAACTACATAAATTCAATATGCTTATAATGAATGAACAGATAGAAAATCTTAGAAATTCCATATAATATATAATAGAAAATCTGTTATAAAATATTCAGCCAAACATATGTTTATGTATGACTGATTCACTTTGTTATAAAGCAGAAACTAACACACCATTGTAAAGCAATTATACCCCAATAAAGATGTTAAAAAAAAAAAAATTCAGCCAGTGAACTCGAGATAAAGAAATAGAAATTATCCAAAATGAAGAAAAGAGAAAAAAAATAGGAAGGAAATTAACAAGGCCACTATAAGCTGTGGGGTAATATTCAAAGTTCTAGCATATGTGTAATTATAGGCCCAGAAGAAGAGTGAGAGATGGGGTAGAAAAATATTTAAATAAATAATGGCTGAAAGTTTCTTAAATTTTTGAAAGACATAAATTTATAAACTCAAGAAGCTCATCAAAACCCACGAATGATAAATACAAAGAAAAACACAATTAGGTAAAGTATAGTTAAAATGTTGGAAAACAACAGTAATGGAAAATCTCAAAAACATCCAGAGGAATATGACAGATTACATTCAGAATGGCCGCTGACTTCTCCTTAGGATGAATGGAGCCCAGATGACAGCGGGACAGAACTGCTGAAGTGCAAAAAGGAAAAAAAAAAAAAGTTAACTAAATTCTACATTAAAGAAAAATATCGTTTAAGAAGGAAGGCAAAGTAAAATTTTCAGACAAATGAAAACAAAGAATTTGTGGAGAAAGCCACTGAGCTATAAGAGAAACTGAAGGAAGTTCATCAAACTGTAGGGAAAAAATACTAGATAGATGAGTTTTAGAACATATATACTTATTCCAAAGATACAATCTTTAAAACTCATATAACTGTTTAAAACAAAAATTACAAGACTGTATTGTGGGTTTATAATTTATATAATTTATGTAAATTACACTTATTATACACATATATAGAGGGGACATGAATAGCACGGAGGCAGAGCAATAAACCTATTGTAAGCCTCATATTTTGCACAGTGTTACTGTATCTATTAAATCTAACAGACTAAGAATTTGAGGAAATGTATTCTAATTATTATAATAACCAATATGAAATATTGATATAATGAAATGGGGTGTAGCTAACAAACCATATAACCTTAAAATAACCAGCAATATCATAAAACAAAGCTAAAATAAGCCAAAAAAGGAAATACATCTCCCAAATCATACAATAATTAATGAGAAAGAGAAGAAAAAGAGGAGAATAAATATATTCCAGTTTTCATTTTTGCAAGTTTGATTTTAAGTCTTTTATATAATTTCAATGTCTATTCTTAATTTTGAATTTTTAAAAAATGTATAGAATATAATTTTAATAGCTTTTATTGCCACAATCTGAGAATTCAAACATCTGTGTCAGTTCCGGTTTGGTTTCCACTAATTTTTTGATCAATCTCATTCTGGGTCATATTTTCTTGCTTCTTTGCACGCCTGCAAATTTTTTATTGGTTGCCCAACATTGTGAATTTACCTTGTTGGGTGCTGGATAATTTTGTACTCCTATAAGTATTGAGTTTCTTCCTGAGACAGTTAATTTACCTGGAAATAGTTTTATCCTTTAGATATTACTTTTAAAATTTGTTAGGTAGGAACTGAGCAGTGTTCAGTCTGGAGTTAATTATTCTCCACTGCTGAGGCAAGACCTTTCTGTGTACTCTACCCAATGCTCCACGAAGCTTGAGATTTTTCCAGTCTGGCTTCTGGGAATAGGCACTGTTCCCGGGCACTCTCAGAGGCACTGCTAACTCTAGCCTTTTGGAGATTCCCTTCTTCAGTCTCATTTCCTGACATGCCTGTGCTGATCACCACTCATCTGAAACTTGAGGGGATCCTCTACAGACCTTGGGACATCTCGCTCCGTGCAGCTCTTTCCTCTCTGGTACTCTGTCCTCTGCACTCTAGCCACTTTGTTCTCTCCAAACTCTCAGGTCTGTGTCATCAACTCAGTGAAATTGTTGGACTCCATTCATGTTTCTTCCCCTTGCGTGTGACCTGGAAACTCTCTCAAAGAAGTAAATGGGGGCGATTTTAGTACTCATCTCTTTCTCCTACATTGGGGATTTCTTTCCTTCATTTTTTTTGAGGTCCAGTGTCCAGCAAACCATTGCTTTCATTACGGTCTGTTTATATTGCCATTTAAGTTGGGAGGATAAATCTGGTCCCCATTATTCCATCTTGGTTGCAAGGGGAAATCTCTCTGTTTTATTTTTCTTAGAGTATGTATAGCTTTCTAACATAACATAAAATTTACTCACTTATATTAGTACTAGATTTATTATAATAACTACATTTCCCTTGTTTATAGTGTAAGCACTTTTATTTACTGATGTATTCAGTGACTTAGAAGAGTGTCTGACAAATAGTAAGAAGTAAATAAGTACTTGTAGTCTATACAAGCAGACTCACTCTCACTAATAATGGCAAACCTTCTGAAATCTTGATCCCCGTCAAGCTTTCCTGTTTTGCCAGGGTTTGAATCCCATATTCGACTCCATGTCTTCAACCTCACAGTAACTTCCCATCCACTGGTGCTACCTCCTTTTCATTTTTTGTCATCCCCATAATGTCCTGGCTTCTTCCCTTATTCATCTTAGACACGCATTCCTATATTGATAATCACCGTCTTTCAACCTCCCTAGACTCTTTTGTCCTAGTTTGTCTCATTGTTTTGGGGTAGGCAAAAGTGCAGTTCTAGTAAAGCTAAATATCCACTCATGCCATTCCTGTACTCAAATAGCTCAATTTTGCTAAAGAAAATGTCACAGCTGGTTTGACTGATCTCACACTAAACATATGGGCACGAATCTTAAACGGATTTTACACACTGTCAGAACACCCTTCTGTACTTGTCTAATACATTCTCCACCCCCAACTAAGATGAATATTGCACAACTCTTTTCCCTTTTGAAGACACGATCTCTATCCTTGCCTAATAATTTCTCTTTAAGCCTTTACATTAAAATTAGGTTAAATCTGAAGAGAAATTCCTATCACCAAAGCAACCATCCTATTGACATTTATACCTGTCTATTGCTTTACTTTAAAATATAATGGAAAATGTATCTTTGCTCTTATCTAGGGCAGTCTCACCATCTGTAACTCGGATTCTATGTGTTCTTACTTACTGAAGAAGATTCATCCTGCATTCATCCTGTCTACTTTGATTTTTCTGATTTTAGGATTTAGTTCCATAAGCAGAATAAACCAAATGCAAGTATTAACATATTTATGGCTTTTGATGTATATTATAAAAATAATTTCTCCCAAATTTTAGTAAGTCCATTTCTACCAACACATGATAATATTTCTTTACACATTAAAAAAACTTAATTTTTCTAATTTACTATATGTGAGAGCATATTGATTAAAACTGGCAGGAGGGAAGTTTAGCAACACATGGAAAACCTCAAGTATGATCAATATCTTTTGAATCCATAATTTTTCACATATGCCCTAAGGGAATACTCAAAAATATGCAATTTGTCTTTCTCTAAGGAGCTCCAATCCTTTAATGTTCAGTCTAGCATCATGTCTTACAAGAAACTTCTCTGTGCCTACAGTCAACCTATGTGCCGTCAGAGTCATCCTCTGTGCTAACACAGCACTTGGGGCACATCTGCAATAGTGCTTACTACATTATAACTGTTGAAACTATTATTTGAAGTTATTGAATACTTATAGCATGGAGGAAAATATTCTAAGCACTTTTTTACTCACTTTATTGTTTATTCATGAAAACAAATTTATGACATGGGAAGGACTTTCCACATTTTACCATTGATTCAATTACTACTTATACAGGGCAAACAAATAGCTCAAGTTTATGCAGGGAAGAGCACAGGAGCCAGGATTCAAATGCAGGGAGACTGAGTTGAATAATATCATGGGTAAGTAATGTATATATTTTTTATGACATCAATATTGAAGTTATATTAAGGTCTCCCAAATTCTTAGGGGTAAGAGAAATTAGAAAAATCTTCCAAAATTAGTAACTTTAACATTTCAGTATTAACGTCATTAGTTTTGTAGACCTACCTAACCCATCAAAAATTTTTTTTAATTTCTTGAGATTATAAATCTCTAGCTACACTGCTATTTGTACTTTAAACTGAGAGAAGCACAGCATTATTGAAGTGAGAGCAGAGGTACTTCATGAAAATAACTGACTCCAAATATGAATATTAGATAATAAATGTACTTCAGCCAGACGGTTTGGTCAAAAGTGAATATGAGTTATTGCATATGAGCGGTTCTTCGCAAATGCCTGTGAAGATAACATATGGATCTTAATGATGAAAGACTCAGGTAAATATATTTTTTATTTGTATCTGAACTGATCAATTAGATCAGGGAAGTCTGCATGAGCCAATTTTTCAATAAATGTTGCATTTTAAATTACACAAATAGAAAATGGGGAGAAAAGAATTCTGTGCTTTTATAAAACATCAGAAACACTTTGACAGGAAACAGGATTATCTAAACAACTGAATATTTATGGGGAAATTATCTACTTAGTATAGAGAGATTTAAACTATTAATCAATAAATCATTCAGATACTGAGAACACTAAGGAAGGTTAAGCATGTAAATCAAAACACAGTTGTACATAAATCATTATTTTCAAGAAGACTATTTCAGTAGAACAACTAGAGAAATGAAATAGTTTATCTGAGGCTCAGATTCTAAGAATGCCAGGATATAGCTAACTAAGAAATGAGACGAATTTGTCTTCACTTAACGTTTAAAGATTGTCACGGTAGAGACAGTATGTAGAGCCTTGGGCAATGGTTTTGAGAAGAAAGAGATGAGTTTTATTCACTGTGTGGGCACTAATGTCTAGACTGAACTACTTTTCCAAGCTAAGAATAAATAATAATATTCTTTAGTTCCATACTTCCTAACATCTTGCAATGCCCCCATACACGTGCTCCTTAAATGATAGGCTTTTCTTTTCACATTCACATGGAGAGAGCTAGTAAACACTCATTCCTTGGCAGCTGTGTAATAGTTTAAACTCTGAGCTCTCAGCAAAAGAAGAAAAAAAAATTGACAAAAAGCTTTATTCTGATTGCCAGCAAAGAAAATATATCTCTGGAGAAACAGGACACTTTTTACCTTCCCTAATCTTGAAACAGTTTAGAGTCTGCTTGGACACAAATGATAGCAGATGGAACCATTTTTCCTGTACAATCCCAGCTTTAACTATAGTTACTGAGAAAGGGTATCAAGGATATCTAATTTCACATAAGAATCAACAGAGGATTATTGGCCCAAACTGTGTGGTTCCCATGAGGACAGAGCTCAAACAAGGAGTGTCACTGCAAAGTTCCCAGAATGCTAAATAGAAACAAGGAAAAAAGTACAGAGTTAGGCACTAATAATCCTTTGATCATCAGGGAAAATTCCTCCTGATCACACATCTAGAACCTGAGTGCTGCAGAGTTAGAGATCAGGGAGGAATGGTAGCTAAAAATAAAAAAAAGAGAGAGACACAGAAAGAGAGAGAGAGAGGAAAGAAAAAAGAAAAGACAGAGAAGGATGCAAAGAAAGGAAAAATAAAGAAAATAAAAAGGCAAAATTGGGCTCCCCTGGTGGCGCAGTGGTTGAGAGTCCGCCTGCCGATGCAGGGCACACGGGTTCGCGCCCCGGTCCGGGAGGATCCCACATGCCGCGGAGCGGCTGGGCCCGTGAGCCATGGCCGCTGAGCCTGCGCATCCGGAGCCTGTGCTCCGCAGCGGGAGAGGCCGCGGCAGTGAGAGGCCCGCGTACCGCAAAAAAAAAAAAAAAAAAAAAAAAAGGCAAAATTGCAGGTTGCAATGAAAGATTGGGTTTTGAGTGAGTGAGAATAAGCATTAGAAATAGGCAGCTACACAGCTACTTTCAATTACTGGGCTTTTATAAGATTCTAGTCATTGTTGCTTGGATAACTCAGCTCCATTTAAAAGGCCAAGGGATATATCTGGCTAACTGATTGCTATTTCAAACAAGAAAATATATGATTTCCACTAGTAGGATGGTGAAAATCATCCTCTTGGATTAAACAGATTTGGAGAAAAGCTTTCACGGAGTGGAAGCAAACACAGTCAAATTCCAAAAAGAAGTACAATTAAAGAAACATCAAGAGAGACACCCACACATACACAATCTTACCAGGTAGCCACTTCCTTAGGGAACATCAATTTGCATTAAATGTTGGCATATAAAGTAAAAGGAAATGACTCTCAATTATTTTCTAAGTGCAATCATTTGTACGGTTTTCAATGGCCAGTGTAGTCTATGTCAGAAAGCAAAAGAAAACTGAACTTCTCAGAGGTAACCTAAGTTCTTCTAAGTATGGCTAATATTCAAATATCTAGACCACATAACTATATAATGATGCTAAAAATTAAAAGTACAGTCAAATTTATACGGTGTTTTAACTATCTGGTTTACTTTTTAAAAATGCACTCAACTCCTTGAAAGTAATGATCTCTGTAGTAATTCGTTGCACAGTTGCCTGGCATTAGCACATATTTTCATCAGGGAAAACCACTTAAGAGGTTAATGAATTAGATTTTTCAAATTTACCCACGGCTATCATGTGAGTAAATGGTATTAGTTACAATTCTTTTTGTCACAAACTATAGAAAGAAAGGTTTTAAAAAAGAGGGAGAATATATTGGCTTAAGTAACGGGAAAGTCCAGAGGTATCATTCATTTCAGGCATGCTTGGATCCGGAAGCTCAACAACGTCAGAATCAAATTACCCCGTCTTGATCTTTCAGTTTTACTTTCATCTCCATTTGTTTCATTCACAGGAAGCCTCTCCCTTCATGGTGGTCCCTAGCAGCTTCCGGCTTATACGTTTTCATCTCTATGTTTTAGCAAAAATATTGGAATAAACTCTGATTGGATCATGTAATCTTTTTTCTACCAATCACGGTAGCTTGCAGCAAGTGAAGCACTGATTGGACAAGCCTGGGTCACATGGCCCTGAACTAGCTGCAGAATAGGCATGGTTGGAGAGTGAGGCAGAAAAATCAGGGTGCTGTTATCAGAAAAAGGTGGAAAAAGATGCCAGACCAGTAAAAAACAAATGGACACATCACAAACCAGTCCTGCAAAACATCTTTCATCCTTAGTCACAAATCATATTTCATTTGGCAAGCATAAATGTTTTGCTTTAATTGAATTGTTTTAATTTTATTTAAATAATGATCAACAATGAACAAAAGAATATAAAATGTATTTTATTTTATATTTTAAGTGCAAAAGTCTTGTTTCAGTTACTACCTCAAATAACATTCTCATGTACTGACCCTGAAATCACTATAGATAGATTTCACCTATTCTAACAAATATTTATCATTAATGAGAAGGCATTTAAAAAAAAATCAGAATTGTAGGCTAAGTCATGTCATCACTTGGAATGGACTTTTCATTTGGTCTTTTCTATTACAATGATAGTTAATATTTGGTTAATTATATTTATGAAATAATGTGATTGAATATGTAGATACCAGATGAACACCAATAAACACAATTTCCTTGCCTCAGGTAATGGCCTAATTTTAGCTGCCTTCTAAAAAAAGCTACTTATGCCAAGAAATGTAAGGAATATTGTTTCCAGATTTGTTAGTTTTAAAATGAGTCCATTGTGGATGATGCGGTAGATAAGCAAAAAGTAAAGTCAAGTGAAGCTTTTTTTTTTTTTTTGCTTATTTACATAACTGCACAGTGAAATAGTTGCAGTATTACTTAGAGGTAGTAGTAACAACCAAGCCACAAGAGCATAGTTCTCCCTTAAACAGCACTTATTTTTATTATTCATACTTTTCTCACTATTACTTAGCACTGACATCCCAGTTCTTTTTAATGGATTTAGGATCCTTCTGTGTATTTGATAAATCAATAGAAGTACTTTACAGGGAGACACTTAACACACTTTCCATTCTGAGAGATGACACAGCATTCCTTAAGCAACACGTTTACCTTTCTGTTGCTGTTGCTTCCTGCATTTGGTTAAGAACTAAAATGTAATTTTAGTGAAGAAAGCTTTCTGTCTTAAATATGTCAGTTTTGACATTTCTTTTTTTCAAAGTTCAGCAAATCAAAGTTGTTTTTATGTGAAATACCAAAATAATAATAAACCTTTCCCAGCATTCCATTTCTCTGCATGAACACTCCTAGCTGGTTGTCTGGCAAAAAGCCAGTGAATGAAGCAGAAGAGAAAGGCAAGCCTCGAAATTCCGTTACTCCTTATGGAAAACACCAAATTACGAATTCAATATTTCTGAGATTTAGGAACAAAAGGTTTTCAGATTTCTTTTTCTGGCTGTTGTATATCTTATTGTAATTCAGACAAAACAGGCCAGCCCCCAGACTGAATTATGTACTCACTGCCATGGTGAAGGCAGAAATGCAGAGTAAAAAAAAAAAACAAACAAAAAACAATTTACTGATACCAAGGAAAATCTGGAAGAAGAAAATTTATACAGGCACTTTTGTAAAAATGGCAATGTGCTTTGACACAGCTGAAGTGTCTTTAAAATTTTCAAAATTTAATTGAAAATTTGTTTTAATTTTTCAGTGATAATAAATGGCAAGACCTATAATGTAGCTATAGAACAGGTATTCAAAATATATAAGGATAACTTTACCATCAATACCAAGTGTATGTATGCACCATTTTTTTTCTTTCATTTTCAAAAATGGAACACTGCTAAGGAACTGGTTTTACTCACAGCACTTCTGATGAGTAGTGTCTTTTACAACACGGCTTCTCCAACTCTCCACCACCAGCTGGGTATCCTACAACTCAATTCAATTCTGACACTGTCTACCTGGAGTTAGCATCAGATCCCACAAGTTAAGGGAACAGTCCCATAAGACTTCCCTCACTTAAGATACCAGTCAGCAGTCCCAGGTTGTCACCTGTACTTCTGGCCTTCCAGCTACAAATTCAAAGGGCTCCCCTAAACCCCTCCTTGGGTTTTGATAATTTGCTAGAATGACTCGCAGAGCTCAGGAAAGTACTTTATTTACTATTACAAATTTATTATAAGATACAAATCAGGAACAGTCAAATAAAAGAAGTGCACAGGGCAGGCTGCGGAGGAAGGGGAGTGGAGCTTCCATGCTCTCTCCAGGTGCCCCGCCCTCCCAGCACCTCACTCTGTTCGCCAACCTGAAGCTCTCCAAAGCACTAGTGTTTAGCGGGTTTTAGGGAGGTTTCATTAGGTAGGAATTATTGATTGAATCATTGGCTATTAATGATTAACTCGATCTCCAGCCACTCTTCCCTCCCACAGATGTTGCAAACTTCTAATCATGCCCTGGTGTCTCTGGTGACCAGTCCCCATCCTGAAGCTTCTGGGGGACCCCAGTCACCAGCCATTTCATGAGTATACAGAAGACACTCTTATCAATGGAGATTCCAAGGGGTTAGGAGGTCTGTGCCAGGAGCCTGGGAAAAAGACCAAATATTTATTTCTTGTTATGCCACAATGCTTGAGGCCAATATTGTTGAATTAGAATCAGAAAGATAGGTATTAAAAGTAACTAAATGGTATGTGTGTCTAGGTTTTATTTCTTTTTGTGGTCAGTGGGCCACTAGTTTCAAAATAACCGTGTGAAGGGGGGCTCACGTCACAGCAACTGAATCAATTTCCTGAAGGAGAACATGGAAAACCTCATTTGGGGAACCAGGAATCAGATACCTTAGCTTTCAATATGTATTTACATTAGTTTAATTTTACTAGATAATTATGTAATACAGAAAGCTACAGAGAAAAAACAAACAACGAGAAAGACAAACTGGGCCATTACTTCTAGTTTTTGACATTTTAAAGAGGAAAAACAAATCTATACTCCAGGATTTCTTTAAGTCTGTCTTGGCTTTCCTTGAAAATGCAGCTTAAGCTTACAACTGAGGAAAGGGAGGCCCAGTGTCTGGCACTGCAAGGCTGGGAAGCAGCTGTCAGTGGGGCCAACCATCTCCGCTTCTCCCCCTCCTTTCGAGAGGACCAAGTCTGGACAATTACCTCCTAAGGAGCAGCTCTTGCAGCCCATCAGCCTGCACCTCAGCAGGCCCTGAACTGTCCATCCTCTCTGCTTCCCCGTGGAACAAAGAGCCTTGGGTCTGGACAACATCCTCCCTCCTCCTTTCTAGATTATTCTCCTGTTCCCCTGGACTCCAGAATTGCTTGACCAAGTGGCCTGAAGTCTGCTTTCTGGGTCTGTACATGTCTCTTTTCCTGTTTGATCTCCCTGAGGTGGACTTAGTGGCTGGTATGCATATCTGAAGAGTGGCCAAGGAGAAGGAGGCTGAACCAAGCTTAGACATGCAGGCTGGACTGACCTCATAACTGCAAACGGGGTGGGGAAAGAATGGAGAGAATGAGTGCTGGAAGTCAGGCCCAACGACTTGTCAGGGACAACTTTCCAGGGAACCAAGTTCTACTGAGGAATACTGAGGAAGCCTGAGAGCTCTACCTTCAAACCTCACTTTTCATGTCATTAAGAATGCGCATTGTTCAAAGTTGGAAACATTATTTAACTGTTGGTTGCATGATTTATAACTTTTAACTATGAAGATCTACAGTAAGTTAGCCACCATTTCTCCTCTTGCCCATTCCTTCAAATGTTAGAGGTGAATCTGTTTACCAGCCACATATGTTCATCATCCAGGCAATATACGAAGATTAGGAAAATAAATGCAAGTCTGCTTGAGGAAGCACAATGTTTAAAAAGTGAGACCAGGGCTTCCCTGGTGGCGCAGTGGTTGAGAGTCCGCCTGCTGATGCAGGGGACATGGGTTCATGCCCCGGTCCGGGAAGATCCCACATGCCACAGAGCGGCTGGGCCCGTGAGCCATGGCCGCTGAGCCTGCGCATCCGGAGCCTGTGCTCTGCAACGGGAGAGGCCACAGCAGTGAGAGGCCCGCGTACCACAAAAAAAATAAAAATAAAAAAAAGAGTGGATACATGTATATGTATAACTAATTCACTTTGCTGTACAGCAGAAACTAACACAACATTGTAAATCAACTATATGCCAATAAAAACTGAATTTTAAAGAAAAGAAAGAAAGCTTAAGCAAGGGGAAAGCATATAAGAAAGCAACAATTGGCATTTACTACACCCTTTGAACATTTGTGTAGTTCACACTTGCTTTTTTACTAAAGGGGAAAAGGGTTCAGGTTCAGGGACAGAGGGAAAGAAGGATATACATTCCTTCCCTCCTTCCTCCAAAATCTCATTTTCCTAAAGGACAAAGAGTCCTGAGAACTGGCTTCAGGGAATTGTTGATACTGGATTTCAAATGAACGTTATGCAGTTAACTAGGGAGAGGACTTGAATGGTGTCCAGTCAGTTTAGGAGATGTCTGTCCTTTACTCCTCTCATTCTTCACTTCCCAACAAATACAGTGGAATTCTCAGAAAGGTAGAACAAGGCTGCCTTTCAATTCCAGCAAGGGTCTACAAGTAGAAAGATCCTCACCTGAATAAAAGGGGTTAAAAAGAAAGCACCATGTTTTAAACACTAGAATGACACTGTAGAAAAAAAATACAGCAGAAATTTATCAATTATGATTTCTGGAGAGGCTAACCAATGGAAAAGGGAGTTTTAACAAAGTGGATCTGGGGATGCTTCTTAGAGGGAATAAATAACATCCTGTTTCCAGGGGTCAAACAAGAATCCTCAGAAAAGTTTTTATACATACAGTCTTGGAAAATTGCAATAGGAGAGGATGTTACTAAATAAAACAAGAAATCATATTTCAAAAAAGAATAGAGGGGAGAGGAAGCACCAGAGTGCGAGAGGGATTACGATAAATCCTGAAGAGGGATTGCCTAAATTTGAGATCCTCAAAGGATTATAGGTATTTGATTTTGGCAATTTACTTATCCTCTTTATGCCTTAATTTCCTCAATTCTACATTTTGCTTTGAAGACTCAATTTAAGAATACGCAAATGTTTAGTGCACTTATCACTTAATAACTATTAGGTGTTATCTTTAAGATTATGATAGTGGAAAGAAGATAGACTTTAGAGTCACGAAGTTGAGTTTGACTCAATCTATATCAAAAGTGATTGCATGACACTAGGCATGCTCAAAATTTCTGTCAGAACCAATGGTAAAATTGGAATAATAATACCTGTATCAAAATGGTGCTGGAAGGCTTAAATGAAACAGAGTCATTGCAAGCACGTAGCTCTGGTTTGGCACATAAAGTTGTCTAGGATATATGAGTTGACTTGTCTCTCCCTTAATTATTTTCTAATAATGCCAAAATGGTGATGTACTGCAATCATTCAGGAATTTCTACCATGTATAATGAATGCACTGGGAAGAAAATAAGAAGAAGCCAAAGAATGGATTTCTACAACTCTACTTTTGAAAAAGAAGTGTAACGTTATGAGAGCCATAGAGGTTTTATATTGTTAGAACCTCCTCTTGTTTTGAGGTAGTGATGTGGAAAGAGGAAGCAGTAGTTTGTGAGAAGGCCCACTTGGAATTCATGTTACCTTTGTAAGCAACAAAAATGGAGAACACATTTGTGACTTGGACTAGGTAAGCATTTTCTAAACCAAACCCTTCAACTGCCAACCAAAAGCCAAAAAACTGAATAACATGTAACATCCAAATTAAGAAATTTTGTTTAACACAAGATATCATGTACTGTAACAGCCTGACATATTGGAAAATATGTTAACTATACCCAAACCAAGTAATATCAGAACACACGTATTTCATGTTTTCATTAAAAAGTCATCTTTTTCAGTGGGATGCCTTCTCTGCCCTTTTTATGCAAAATTTCAGTGGCACTACTGCTCCCTCCAGCTGAAATTTCAACATTCTCTTCTACGGTTATTAGATTTTTCTCCTTAATATTCATAATATTACTCTGCAACATTATGTTTTTGATTTACGGATCTTACTTATTACATTCCTAATCAAGATAGGACTAGGAAGATGTATCTATATTTCTAATCAAGATGGGAACTTTCAGGAGAATATGATTTTATTGATTGATTGGTTTTCTTGGTCACAACTGTATCCCTAGAGCCTAGAACAATGCCTTGCACAAAGGAAGCAACATATGAGCATTTGTTACATAAATTAATGAATGGATAAATGTGTAGCAATTACTGCAAATCAGCAAAAATAGACAGTCTAATAAAAACTGGTGAAGAATACCAACGAGCAATTTAAGAAAGACTAATAAAAAGCAAATGGAAGATATTCAAATTCAGTAGTGATCAGGATAATAAAAATTAAAACAACAAAGATATATTTCACTGCATAGATCATTAAAGTTTATAAAGACAGATGTATGAAAGAGAGTAGGTAATACAGAAATCATTATGCTCGGCTGTTGACAGCATAGACTCCACTCATTCTGAAGAGCAGTCTGGCAGTAATTTGTTCAATTAAATGTAAGTACCATATGACCTAGAAATTCCTCTCTTAGGTACACAAACACACACACACCACTGTCTCATACAGATCCAGAATCGGTGCTGTCCAATAGGATGCATACTGCAGTTGTGTCGAAGAGATAGATGCAGTCTTGGTGTTCATCACTTTCAGAGTTGACGGATTCACACATTATAGAATACTGGGCAGTGCAATGGTTGGACATAACCACAGCAACAATGGCTAGATCTTAAAACCCCTGAGTGAAAAATATACGGAACAGACTGAAATTTACAATCTAAACAATGCATGCAAATTAAAGTGAATACAACAAAAAATGGAAGAAGAAATAGGATATATATGTGTATATATATATAATAAATATAAAATACAATAGAGTGGTTGCATAATGAGTACGGAGAGAAATAAGATGGGAGAATAAAGATAAAAAGAAATCAATCCTTCCATCAATCAATAATAGCTCTATGATTACTGCAATCCTATGTACCTGAGATCCAAAATCTAAATGAATCCACATGGTTTTAAAATTAAGTATTCCTATTCTTAAGAAAAGAAAAAAGGAAATTACTAAATTTATTTTGAAAGCAAAAGTTAAACAACAAACTAAAATACAGGAAAAATGTGTGTAACACATATGAGAGAGTATATACCATGAGATTTAAAGAGTTTTTACCAATCGAAAAAAAAAATGTGTAAAGGGTACAATCAAATAATTATTCACTATAAAAAATGCAAATGTTCAATAAAATAGGCAAACATTTAGTATCACTAATAATCTCAAAAATGAACTTTGAATCTTGGTTAAGAAACCACTTTTTCCACACCAAAATGGCACTTTATATATTCATCATTTAGTACTAACACTCAGCCTTGTGAGGTGCAGAACACACACCGTAAGTATTGCTGAAATCAGTATATACTGGCATAGCCATTCTTGGAGGATGTTCTGAAGAGAAAAGTGTTTATATATACAGAAATTCCACTTCTAGGCTTTTATTTTAATAAAATAACCAGAAATAGCCCCCGAGATCGAAGATCAATGTTGATCTTAGATATAATATTGGGAGTGGTAAACTACTAAAATTAACCTAAATACTCAAGAAAAAAGAATTAATTAAAAAGATGGTATACCCTTTTGAATAAATATTATGTAACCATGAAATATTATGTTTTGACAGAACAATTAAACAACAGAAAATATTTTTAACAGCAATGTAGAAAAAAAGCAGATGCCAAAACTGTGTTGCAGTGTATTATCAAAACTATTCTAAAAGAAGACTAAATATATATACATACATACATACTACAGAAAAGTTAAAAACTGTATACATATTTAACATAATAATAAATTGGATACGTGCGTAAGTATTATCAGTTGCTTATTCTGAGGGGTGAGTTTGCTTTTGTTTCTTATGCTTTTCTCTATTTACAAATGCTCTACTATACACACACACACTGTATATATGCTCATACATTCTACACGTATGAAAATGTTAATATGATATAAGTGTACAGTAATCAAAAAATGGTAATTTAAAATGCCTAATAAAAACTGCATTTTAATATACTACCTTAGGAATATTAAAATGAGAAAAAATACTAACATTTATTTAGGGTCATTTAAAAACTTTTATTCTTGTTTATCTTACTTGGTGATGAAGCAGAAAGACTCAAGTCAGGTTTTAGATTCTTTATGCAAATTTTCCTATATAAAATATTGTATTTACTATGTTGAGTAGCTACAATGTAGTGTCCTTTTTTAAAACTAGTCCCCCCAAGGTAAAAATAGTTTTGTGGTACCCAATGAGATCTATACAAAAGAAAACAATTTTAATTTGTTTTGGATTTTTAAAAATTTATTTATGTCATATTTCTAGACAGTTAAACAACACACAAATAGACACCCATTTTTCAAACTGGTCTTAGAAAGAAATACAACAGTGATACCCATCTGAAACAACAGATTTGCTGGAAAGAAACAACTCCATATTCTTCACTGACAAGATCTGAGGGGTGAAGGTAGAGGTCGTGGAGCTACAAAAATTCAAATATTTGGGCTCAGAATAGGTTTGCTTTGACCATCCAGTGCAAATTCGTGTATTTAGCAGATGGTAGGGATGGGGAAGTTGCACAGTTAAGGACTAAAAGGTAAAAGCTTCAGCACAGACTCCTCTGGAAGTTACATCAACTATGCTGGTAAAGTGCCTGAACTATAAACAATTCTACCCTAGGCCCAGCTCTTAGGAGCATTAAGTGTGGGTGAGTGGGGATTGGCAGTGGTGGAAGGATTGTTTGTCTCTAACACGCAAATAAGTAGGTTACATTTTTTAAAGTTTTTGGTGTATGAAACTCTATCTCCAGAAAATGTCATATGGCAAATATTTAAGCCAAAAGATATTTATCACAACACTGTTTATAATAGACAAAATTAAGCATAACTAAATGTCAAGTAAATGACTGTCAAATAACATGAAGGCACGTATTTACAATGCTCAGTAAGAATTTGTAATGATGAAATAGAACATTATGAATGTTAAGTAAAAAATTTTAAAATTATATATAATACTACTGTATTTGTTATATGTTAAGCATAAATTATGTTGAGAGGTTAAACTTTACCATCCTTTGATGGTGCTATGATACATACTTTACTTTCTTCTTTCTAGATTTCTGAGTTTGATAATTTATCTTCAGTTGTCAAGCCTTACGTATTTTGAAAAAAAGTTCATAAAAGTGAAAATGCTAAAGAAAATGGCTTGGAAGAAAGGAATAACCCTAACAAACTGATTACTTAAAATGTGTAGAATGATGCTTTATGTCAGGAAATAAATTTCCATAGATTAGTGGTTTAGAGTTTATTCTAATCATTGGCAAACAAAAAAACTGAGGGGATTAGTGGCGGTATATAGTTAAGTGCTTGAGTTCAGAATAGGTAAGTGGGATTGCAATCAAAATGGAAAGGTTGCAGAAAGTAGCAAATTAAATTATTAAATTGCAGAAAAATAGTATGTTCATCCTCATTATTCTAATAAGGAATCCTGTGTATTTATTTCCAATGACCAGTTTCGGTTTCTTACCAACTTTAATCTGCAAATCACAAAACACTGCCAATGTTCCTGGCTACAGTATATCCAATATTCTATGTGCTCAAAAACCATAAATTACTTTGAACAATAACAAAAAATAATTTTAAAAAATGATAAAAGCCAAAAAAAGAACATGCTATGCAATCTGATATTAAATTAAAATACTATAGTAGTTTTCATGTTTTCTCCACGTGGAACTTTGCCCCAAAGAACCCAGAAAATCTGCGTTCTTCTCCTGGTTCTAGCATTATGATTCTGTATTTTATTGGACAGATCATTTGATCTTTCAGTGACCCAGTTTTATCATGTGTTACATGATGTCCCTCCTAGCTCTGTGATTACAGTCCATTTCTTATCCTAAACATTTGCAATCAGGTTTTATCCAGATAATTTTTTTTTCTCCTAGAACCAGAAATGATAGCAACACAGTACTTCGCAAGTTAATTTTGTCCTGCTCTAAAGCTACACTAGAAATAGTCTTCCAGTGCTGCGGTGAAACACTGGCCACCTGAATCACACTAAGGAGGCAGCAGCCCCCCCAGCACCTGGTTGAGCCCAGCGTTGCTGGTTTCATCTGCTCCCTGAGCTTCTTCCTGCCCGTCCTGCTTCCAGGCTGAGCTGTCTTACGCCTCTTTGCCATCTCGTTCTATAATGTTTAGAGGATCACAGTGCTGTACATCATGCCTAGGGATCCTTCAAGAAGGCTCCCTGTTGCATGCAATCCTTTCTTGCACTGTACTCTATTTACCATTCCAATATTTTTTTCATGAATTATTTGTGACTTCCTACTTGTGGCTGTTTTTCTGCCCTTGGATCTGTTGCATGTTCCTGTTGGCTTCCCATCCCTCTTGCTATTTAAGCATCGTTCCACTTAAGGCTTGGTGCATCCCAGCCTCAGCTAGAAAGTAAAACTGTGCTGAATACAAGGCATTGATCATAGGGAAGTCACTAGCAGCATAGAGGCCTCTCACTGGAAACGTCCTCAATCTGTAACCAAGGAGACCCGTTCATGGCTCAGATTCGGGAGTGACTAATAAACTGCTCCCCCATATATTTTTAAGAAAATAAACTCACAATGAACCCCAACACCAAGCCCACTCCAATACCAGCCCTAAATCTTTCAAATAAATGAGATACAAAGATCCAAAACTCTAAACAACTGCTATATATATATTTAAAAAAAGTAGAATAGCTATTATTGTAGTAAACCACATAGTTCATCAGCAGTAAATTAAAAATTTCTATCATAGTATAATTCTGCAATTTTTCTATCCCATATATGAGTTACTGGTGGCCAGTCAAAAGGCATTACATGACAAAGGGGAAATTCAGCAATACTGCCTTGAGAATCAAATTTAACTAAAGGTGAAAAAGTTTTCAATGTGTGCACTTTTAAAAGCTTTTCCACTTGTGTGCATATGAAAACAGCAGAATCATTCTTTTTCATGTTTTATATAAAACAGAAGATTTCAAAGGAGTTCTGTGTTTTCAGGGCCACTTCAGGCTCTCCGCCCAGACTTGCCAGGGACACGCACATACACTGTCCCCTGCTTTAAGGAAAGCTTCAGAGGAAATGTTAGAGAAGCAGTGATTTAGTTGGAAGAATAATAAAGTTAGTGCTGGAAGAACTCAGAACAAATTCTGTCTTTGATATTTACTAGCTATGTCACCTAAACTCTTAAAACTTACATTTCCACTTCGGTAAAATGGGGGACATACCACAAACTTTAAGGGTAAACGAGAGGACTCAATACATCAGAAAGAACTGGAAAGTGCTGTTAAGCACCATTTACATAAAAAGTTTTATTTAGAGCAGGATTAAAAAAACATATAATACCAAGGCTTATGTTGGTTGACAAAACATTCTGTCTAAATATTGTATTTGCACAATGACTTTTGTACACATTCCTTGATAGTTCCAGAACTTCTTGATGCTATCTTGTTTCCTCATGTGTCTCCCCCTTTCCCACATTCTCTGGATTTGATGCTCGGTCTTACTTTAGCAACTGGCACTTGTAGGTGTTACATCTTATTTGAGTGACTAATACTCCTGAGCTGTTCAGAGAGCTATTTCCTTATCCCTTTTTTCTAATGCCTTCTACAGATAGATATTTAGTGAAAGTTTCCTGAATAAAAAGATAAATAAATAACTAATCTGAGATTATAATACAAAATTTGCTTAAATCTATGCTTTCAGGAATCAGCCTGTCTCAATATGAATCTTGCCTCTACCACTTACCAGCTCTGTGTTCTTGGACAGATTATTTACCTAGGATTCAAACTGCCTATCTAGAATAGGGGGATTATAGTCATGTCAGAGTTTTGTGAATATTAAATATAATTATGCATGTAAAGTGATAACATACCTTTTGGCACATGCTAAGTAAGCAATAAATAATTATTTCCATAATAATTGTTGTAAAAGTAGGAAAGAAGAAACAGCATATGTGCACGACACTAGTTACATGTCTTTGTCTCCAAAAGCACAGATTTTCCCTGTAGCTTGTAGAACTCAAGGCTTTGTGAATCACTCCAGGTCAGATTTTTATGTGTATCTTAACCAAACTGGCTGTGATCATCTCTGTCCCTCACCTCACTTCTACTCTGTTTCCTTCCGTAGTTTTTCTTGGATCTAGTCATTTTGGGTTCTAGATCTCATTTTTTTCCCATCAGCCCTTTCATTCCTTCCTTCCATTTCCACAGGATTTAACACAATGCATTTTCAAGAATAAAATGCTTAAGCATCATGAAGACGCTTATTTTTATGTTAATTGGCTTCAAAAATATGTTTGCAAATTATTGTTTTCACTTTTTGTTTATTCCCATTTTAAGTAAACAGCTAGCCAAAAAAGTTTCTTAGTTCAGTTCAGTTTGAATAATTCTTTGTGTAAAGTAAGTACTCAATGTATGTTATTGATTGCTTTAAAAATGCTTCCCATCACCTATGCACATTAAAATGAAAAGCCATTTATTCAAGCATAAAAAAGGAACTTCTGACTTGAGGATCATTAGATTCATAGTTGACCCACTAAGGCAGATTATCTTCTTTCTGTGATGTTTCTTAAAATGGGAAAGGCATGTAAATTATTTCAACAAAAGCTAAATGCTGTTCTGATACACTGACAATAAATAAGCATGTCTTCCAGCCCCAGGATATAGCACCAATTTTTTTAATGGAACGTTAGGAATTAGGAGGAAATTGAAAGTTTTCACAGACAGAAAAGATAATAGTATATTACACTTCCTTTCATATTTTTTTAGAGCCAAATATTGGACTCGATTCCAATCAATGAAAAACAAAACACTTGAACTCCTATTCTGTTTCAGGTGCCAGGTTAGGATTGAAGACAGACAAATGACAAATCACGGGCCTTCTTCTCAAGATGCTTCCAGTCTACTTGAGAAGACAGATATAAAAAATACCACTAACGGTAAACATTTGCACAAGAGAGAAAGTCAGCATACAGAAACGACTGATTGTATCTGAGGCAGGTTCAGGAGACAAACTTAATGATAACAGTTTTATTGGATCTGAGTTTTGAGGGATTAATCGAAGTATGTCAGACTGGGCCAGAAGGAGCTTTCTAAACAAATGGAACATGTGATTTGATTGAGTGCAAACTGCAAAAGAGGAAAGGTGCGAAAGATAAGAAAGAGTCAGATCATGAGAAGTTGTGTGTTTCAACCACAGAGATATGAGAGAAACAACGCAGTAAACAATAAAAATCTCTGGAAATAGGAAGTTAGATATAACCACTGTTCTAACAAGCATTATCAAATGTGCTGCTCCTAGGTGCGGTTCCTCACAAAGAATCCAGGGACAGGTGATATTATTCCTCTATTTACAAAAGCCCAGTGCAGTAGCCTAACCACTTGATACTTCGCTGATGCCATGTTTCTCAACCTCCAACACCATAAATTTTATTTTAAAGATAAGGCATTTCTTCCTATCTGAAGAATCAAAAAAGACTTCTTTTAATTCCTGCAGATGTGCTTATTTCTGAATTGTCTGTAAAAATCTGTCACCAGAAACTACAATCCAGAATTTACAGTTCAAAGTATCTGATGGTAAGAGATTTCCCTAAATCATTCTAATCCAGAGAAAGCCACCTGGAGTTAATCATGTGATAGGGTATCACGAAGCTGATTAAGGGTGATTTGCTTCAGTAAAAAGGTTTTCAGAAGAACAACTGCAGAAGTTGAAGCAGGCAAAAAGGACAGAAGGG
The DNA here is from genome assembly GCF_963455315.2 of Globicephala melas. Lineage (NCBI taxonomy): Eukaryota > Metazoa > Chordata > Mammalia > Artiodactyla > Delphinidae > Globicephala > Globicephala melas. Next base: position 3,124,195 of record NC_083334.1, on the reverse strand, counting down.
ATTCTGTTAAATTTTTTTTGCTTCTTCTGTTTTGTAAAATATCCAACTTTGTAAATTAGTCAGTGAATATTAATTATTGTAACAAAGCATAACTCAAAAAATGGAGGCTCTTTCCTTAGAAAAAATTCGCAAGGGTGCAAAATCGTAAGCAGAATAGAAACTCTCAGTGTTGCCAGTATCTTTCTCAGTTGCCAACACTTCATCCTTTCCAGGCTTGTCTCCACCCTTCCCAGTATACTGGAGCTGCTCTCCCCAGCCGATCTCTTTCAAATCAGTAAATTCAGTAGCTTTTCTATGCCTCTTTCAACTTGTTCTCTTTAAGGCACTGCTGCCCTCTGCCTGAACCTCTTCTCTCCCTTTTTATCATAAACATGGCTCTTTTCTCCTTCTGACATCTTCTTACTTTATTACATGTCATGAACACTCTTTCACTGGAATCCCTTTCTCTTGTGGTTCCCTAAATATAATTACTTCTTTAACTTCTATACGTTAGGTACTTCCCGGCCACTCTAAATCTTCTACACCTAAGCCACGTCCTAGATTTACTCCCTGAAGATTAATCCTGGCTTTTCATCTTAAACTCTCTCTCTCTCACGAGAGAGAGACTAACCATACATTTTCAGTAGCCACAAAGGCATCAATTCTGAAATGCCGCTGGTTCCTCACAATGAATACTGACAGAACTTAACCTCGTTTTGTGATCTCTAAGGAAGCCCTCTGTCTACTAATGGGATTTCACCCAAACAATTTTCTGACAATCTCAGAAAATTCTTTGTTTTCTCTCATACCACTTTCCCTCCAAATCTAGACTTCTCACTTTAATGAGTATTTTTCGGAAGCAATCCCTCTTCCAAACTGTTCTTCCCCAGCCTCACTGTACCCACTTGCCTAGTTAGGCCATCTGAATAACAATGCTCTCATAACTGGTTCTCCTGGCCAGTCTTCTCTCTCCTCTGAACCATCACCCACAGTGCTGATATATAGATACTGTAACATTGACACTAATTATATGTTCAAAAGCTCACATCTTGTCCATTTTCTACAGTTCTTAGATTGCAGTAATGGCCTTTCCCTCTTTGACCCAGTCTTTCCACCCTTACTTTCCAGGGCTTCTCACCATGTACTTTATGCTCATCATCAGTACCACTTGCTCGTCCAAAGTCAGCATCTACCTTTGCCTATGTTTTTGCTTTTTACATCTAAATTTCTGTGCTTCAAAACCCACCTCCACCTGTCTATGCAATACATCCACTAAGGTTCAGTTCAAATGCCACATCTGGAAATAAAAAAGCAGGCTGTCCATGATTATTCAACTTAGAGGGTAGTACTTCTTCCTCTGAGCAGACACAGCTCATCCTCTGTACCTCTGCAGTGGCACGTATGGCTTTTTCTCTTATGCAGAGAAAGTCATGGTGACAGGCTAGATTTCATTTACTCCTTAGCAATTATGGAATGATAGAAAAGAACACTAAATTTTCTATTTCTCTGTAAAATTTGAAATATCTGTAAAGATAACATAAATTTGATATTGAAAGTATATACTTGGCTTGCAGAACCCTTTTAAATCCCTGTCTTCAAGAAATCAGGAAAAAGTTGATTAGGCATTAATTTATTTTCGATCCATTGGATATGTACCATGTCATAATTTTTTAACAGTCTCTTTTCCCTTGATAACAGATTAATTAATTCATTTTCTTAGGTCAAAATAGAGTCAGCAATAGAATAAAGGCATTTAAATTTTTCCTTCACTTAACCCATATATGCTATCATTCCTCTTTCAATTTACATGGCTAGAAAAAAAGGGATAAAATAAAGAACTAGGTATTGAAATTTATGTATGTGGATGGAAGAGTAGTAAGAATTTTCAAAAACCTTACTCAGTAAATCATCACATTAAGCATGTGGGTTAAGGAGATTTAGGCCCATTTTTGCAGAAAATGGGTAATGTAATGTCTATATGTAATCATACAGACAATTATACAAATTTAAGTTTTGAGGGTTGCACAGTGTGAGATTAGACTTGTTATGACCTTTGAAGTTTCACTTTTATTTATCAAAACAACTTGCTATAAGGTAATGGAATTTTTTCACAAAACCTCATGCGTGAATGAGGCCCGATATCACCTTGTGATACAAACAAAATACCTATTACAAAATACTTATTTCATATAGACAACAGTTTCTATGAATAAAAACATTCAGGAAGTGAAGCAATTTACTCATTTTGCATTATTTGTACATATTAACTCACGTAGGTTTATGAGTGAGGTCTAAGTATAAAATGCATTTTTATAAAATAATGGCTTGGGGGAATGGCATATATTTGTGTACATTTTATACCATATATATATATATTTTTTTTTTTTTTTTTGCGGTACGCGGGCCTCTCACTGCTGTGGCCTCTCCCGTTGCAGAGCACAGGCTCTGGACGCGCAGGCTCAGTGGCCACGGCTCACGGGCCCAGCCGCTCCGCGGCATGCGGTATCCTCCCGGACCGGGGCACGAACCCGTGTCCCCTGCATCGGCAGGCGGATTCTCAACCACTGTGCCACCAGGGAAGCCCTATACCATATTTTAATAAAAACATCAAAATAGTTCTTAGCAGCCAAAATCCTATATGCAATATCCCTAAGCTGTATCAGTGGATTTATTTCTTGACTCTAATTTGAAAGGAAGTAATTTATGCTGATTCTTATTGGGTAATAGTTTTACTACTATCCATGTACTGACTATATATATATATATATTTTTAGTGACCACAAAGATAGCTTCAAAATACCTTTTTTTCAGTTTTACTGAGGTATAATTAACAAATAATATTGTAAGATATCTAAAGTGTACAACATGATGATTTGATATACATATATATAGTGAAAGGATTCCCCCGTCTAGTTAATTAATACAGCCATCACCTTACATATTTGCCATATTTCCTTTTTCTTTTTTGCGGGAACATTTGAGTTCTATTCTCTTAGCAATTTTATTATACAATACAGGGTTATCAACTATATTCACCATTTATATATTAGATCCTCAAACCCTATTCATCCATTCTATAACTGAAAGTCCATACCCTTCTACCTTCATTCCCCAGATCTGACAAACACTTTTCTACTCTCTTTGTGCATGAGTTCAACTTTCTGTTGTTCTTAGATTCCACATATAAGTGATATCATGCATTATTTGTTTGTCTGGCTTATGTCACTTAGCATAACGTCCTCCAGCAGGATTTCCTTCCTTTTTTAAGGTTGAATTATATATATTTATATATGTAATAATATATATTTTACATATATATGTAAAATGTTTCTTGATAGACACTTAGGTGTTTTCATACTTGTGGGTATATATCCAGAAGGAGGGCCTGCTGGATCATATGGTAGTTCTATTTTTAATTTTTTGAGAAACCTATATACTGTTTTCCATAGTGACTGGAACAGTTTACATATCCAAGAGCAGCACACAAGAGTTCTCTTTTCTCTACATCCTGGCCAGAATTTGTTTTCTCCTGTCTTTTTGGTAATAGTCATCCTAACAGGTATGAGATGATCTCATTGTGGTTTTGATTTGTATTTTCCTGACGATGTGTGATGTTGAGTACTTTTTCATATACCTGTTGGCCATTTGTATATGTTCTTTGAAAAAATGTCTATTCAGGTGCTTTGCCCACTTTTTAATTGGATTTTTATTTATTTATTTTGCTATTGAGTTGTGTGAGTTCCTTGTACAGTTTAGATATTAACCCATATTGAACATGTGGTTTGTAAATATTTTCTCCCATTCCAGAGGTTGTCTTTTCATTTTGTTGATGTTTTCATTTACTAAGCAGATACATTTTGATTTGATTTAGTCCTACTCGTTTAATTTGCTTTTCTTGACTTTGATTTTGGAGTCAACTCCAAAAAATCATTGCCAGGACTAAGGTCAAGGAGCTTACTCCCTATGTTTTCCTCTAGGAGTTTTATGGCTTCAGGTCTTATATTCAAATCTTTAATCCATTTTCAGTTGATTTTTGTGTAGGGTATAAGATAGAGGTCCAGTTTCATTGTGTTCCATGTAGTTGTCCAGGTTTCCCAACATCACTTATTGAAGATATTGTCCTTTCTCCATTACATATTCTTGGCTCCTTTGTCAAAATTAATTGACCATATCTGTGTAGGTTTATTTCTGGGCTCCTTATTCTGCACCATTCATCTATATCTGTTTTTTTTTGTTTTTTTGTTTGTTGGTTGGTTTTGTGAATACCAAACTTTCCTATTTACTATAGCTTTGTAATATAGTTTGAAATCAGGAAGTTTTATACATCCATCTTTGTTCTTCTTTCTTGAGATTGTTTTGGCTATTTGGGGTGTTTTGTGGTTCCATACACATTTTAAGATTGTTTTATTTCTGTAAAAAATACCTTTGGAATTTTGATAGGGATTTCATTGCATCTGTAAATGGGTTTGGGTAGTATGGCTATTTTAACAATATTATTCTTCTGATCTAGGAACATGGAGTATCTTTCCATTTATTTGTGTCTTCTTCAATTTCTTTCATCAGGGTCATATAGTTTCTAGTATAGAGATCTTTCATCTCTTTGCTTAAATTTATTTCTAAATATTTTATTGTTTTTGATGCTATTGTAAATGGAATTGTTATCTTAATTTTTCTTTCTGATGGTTTGTTGGCATATGGAAACACAATTTATTTTTGTACATTGATTTTGTATCCTGTAACACTACTGAATTTGTTTATTACTTCTGAGAGTTTTTTGGTGGAGTCTTTAGAGTTTCTACATATAATATAATTCCATCTGAGAATAGAGACAGTTTTACTTCTTCCTTTCCAATTTGGATGTCTTTTATTTCTTTTTCCTGCATAATTGCTCTGGCTAAGACTTCCACTACTATGTTGAACAAAAGTAGTGAAAGTGGACACCCTTGTTTCATTCCTCACCTTAGAGGGAAAAGCTTCAGCATTTCACCACTGAGTATGATTTTAGCTGAGGGCTTGTCATATATGGTCTTTATTATGTTGAGGTACGTTCCCTCTGTAATGAGCTTGTTGAGAATTTTTATTATGAAAAGATGTTGAATTTTGTCAAATGCTTCTTCTGCATCTAATGAGATGATCATATGATTTTTATACTTCATTTTGCTAATGTGGTGTATCACGCTGATTGATTTGTGGGTGTTGAAGCATTTTTGCATCCCTGGAATAAATCCCACTTGATCATGGTATATGACCCTTTTAATGTATTGTTGGTTTGTTAATATTTTGTAGAGGATTTTTGCATCTAGGCTCATCAGGGATATTGGTCTTTAACTTTTTTTTTTTTCCTAGTGTCCTTGTCTGGCTTTGGTATCCTGGTAATCCTGACCTTCATAAAATGAATTTAAATATGTTCCTTCCTCTTCTGCTTTTTTTGGAAGATCATTCTCATTTTTTTTCTCTGATTCTTATTATTTTTTTCTTTTTACTAATTTTAGACTTAGTTTGTTCTTTTTTTTCTATTTCCTTGAGGTGTAAAATTAGGTTGTTTATTTGAGATCTTTTTTCTTAACGTAGGTATTTATCAGGATAAACTTATTAGAAATGCTTTTGCTGCATCTCATAAGTTTTGGTATGTTGTATTTCTATTTTCATTTGACTCAAGATATTTTTTTGATTTCTTTGACCCACTGGTTATTCAGGAGCATGTTTTTTAATCTCCACATATTTGTGTATTTTCCAGTTTTCTTGTAATCAATTTCTAGAGTCCTACCATTAATAATTTTTACTTGATGAACAAAATGAAAAAAATGTTCCAAAGAAAAAATATACTGAAGTCAGAAAGTTGTTTCACTTTCAGTTATGATATACTAACCTTGAAATGAAATCCATAATGGTTAAAGTAAGTCTTCTTTTAATAACATAATAATCTTTGGGACACTCTGAGGTGGGGTCAAAACTATGAAAAGCAATTACTGTCTAAACATAATCATATTATCACAGTGGGTCTTCTAAAGCAGGGGTCCCCAACCCCTGGGCCACGGACCAGTACTGGTCCATGGACCGCTAGGAACTGGGCCGCGCAGCAGGAGGTGAGTGGTGGGCAAGCAAGCGAAGCTTCATCTGTGTTTACAGCCGCTCCCCATCACTTGTATTACCGCCTGAGCTCCACCACCTGTCAGATCAGTGGAGGCATCAGATTCTCATAGGAGGGCGAACCCTACTGTGAACTGCGTATGCAAGGGATCTAGGTTGCGTGCTCCTTATGAGAATCTAATGCCTGATGATCTGAGGTGGAGCTGAGGCGGTGATGCTAGCGCTGGGCAGCGGCTGCAAATACAGATTATCAACAGGAGAGGGTTTGACTGCACAGAGACCATAATAAATAAATTGCTTGCAGACTCATATCAAAACCCTATCAGTTGGGCTTCCCTGGTGGCGCAGTGGTTGAGAGTCCGCCTGCCAATGCAGGGGACACGGGTTCGTGCCCCAGTCTGGGAAGATCCCATATGCTGCGGAGCGGCTGGGCCCGTGAGCCATGGCCGCTGAGCCTGCACGTCCGGAGCCTGTGCTCCGCAACAGGAGAGGCCACAACAGTGAGAGGCCCTCATACCGCTAAAAAAACAAACAAAAAACCCTATCAGTGAGTGGCAAGTGACAATTAAGCTGTATCTTACGGGGTAAACTGGACATAAGCAACACACTTCAGGTGTCCCTGTCTCCCATCACCCCCAGATGGGACCATCTAGCTGCAGGAAAACAAGCTCAGGGCTCTCACTGATCCTGCATTATGGTGAGTTGTATAATTATTTCATTATATATACAATGTAATAATAATAGAAATAAAGTGCACAATAAATGTAATGAGCTTGAATCATCCCGAAACCATACCCTGCCCCCCAGTCCATGGAGAAATTGTCTTTCACAAAACCGGTCCCTGGTGCAAAAAGATTGGGGACTGCTGTTGTAAAGAATACTTTAATTCTGGGATATTTTTAAAATTATACATTTTAAGGTGAAAATCTGTTTTGTAAAAATTGGGTACATTTAGAGGCATTTGTTTACAGTCCATTACTAAAATTACTAATATGTCTTTTGTACTAAGTGAGGTAAATCTCACAATATTGTAAGTTGAGTATCTCTCCTTGTTGAAGCCACATTATTTTCAACTTTAAGTGTCTAACTATTTAGGTTTATATATTTTTACTCTTTTGGTTTACCAAAATAGATTTTCTCTAGACATTCCTATCCTTCTGGAGAAGAGATAAACACTAAAACAGACAGACATAGATATATGGACTTGTTTGTGTGTGAAGTCAATGGTTTTGCCTTTTTGAAAGTGAAATTCTCTTGGCCTATTGTCATTATTACTGATGCATTTGCCCTATAGAAGACACACACAAAAACAATACACAATTCTCTCAACCAAATGATATACATATTTGGTTATCAAGCATGATAGAGAAACAACAGAAGTGCTAAGTGGGTTTTTTTTGTTTATTTTTAAAGCACATAGATACTTTATGCAGTATGTGAAACATTATTCTATAATATACTCAATTCCTAAAACGTCTTCTTTGTTCTGCTTACAGAAAAATGATATATATAATGTAGTAGATAAACAAATTTAGGACAATATTATTGTCTTTTCCTAAAGGTTTTCAAGTTTGCCTTTTTAAAATTATTTAAAAATTTTTTTCAAGTTTGTTTTCCTGCTTATGAGTCAAAACTGTTCTTTAAAATACACATCTTACCATGACATCTTACTTAAAATCCATAGGTATTTGGTGACTGAAACACTTATTTCTTATGACAAATTATACCAAAAAAAAGTGTTTAATTGCCAATTGCAAGAAGTTGAGAGTGGATATTGCTCCTCAACATTACATATGAGAAGGTAATTACTATGCTGAAATATAATGAAACCCTAATTATGCCCACAATCAGCTACCAAAAATAAAATCATCTTGCAGGATGGTGCAGGTACTTACTCTGCATTAAAGAAATACTTAAAAGTTTTACAGACTCTTTATCTATAAAAAGAAATCATCTTTCCAGTTGTGACCACTATTCAGAGCAAGTCCAAGTGGTATTTTTAGTAAAAGCCTCTTTCCCTCTCCCTCACCCCAAACTCCCTCTCTTTCTTTCATCAGTCAGAATAGGGAATGGGAAGAAAATCCTATATAGCCACAGAGGTACTACCAAGTATTAAAGCAAAACCTACATTATGAAAAACCAACTGTCTGAATTACTGAATCTGAGATAAAGTGTTTTCCAACTCTATGTGATAGATATGAGACACCCCTTTAGGTCTTACTTATTATGTCATTTTAAAAGCTGAATTTTAAAGTTTGAAAATGTTCTCATCTGATCCTTGCCCTTTATCTGTCAACTCTTGAAATGCTGGAGGTGTTTTGCTTAAGGTTTCTAGATAAATAGCTGTGTCTGGAAAATAGAATCTATTAGCAACAGTAGATAATGAGGGCTTCCCCGGTGGCGCAGTGGTTAAGAATCTGCCTGCCAATGCAGGGGACGCGGGTTCAAGCCCTGGTCTGGGAAGATCCCACATGCCACGGAGCAGCTAAGCCCGTGCGCCACAACTACTGAGCCTGTGCTCTAGAGCCCACGAGCCACAGCTACTGAGCCCACGCAACTAGTGCCCATGCTCCACAACAAGAGAAGCCACCACAATGAGAAGTCCACACATCACAACGAAGAGCAGCCCCCGCACGCCGCACCTAGAGAAAGCCCGCGCGCAGCAATGAAGACCCAACGCAGCCAAAATTAAATAAATAAATTAAAAAAAAATTAGATAATGATGCTGTGTAAGTAGTTACGAAATATTACAAAAATTTCCACCAAAATACTGTTTACTTTCTTTAACAACTAAACTTTCAAGTATCACTTTTAAATGATGAATCTTTTGATATGCCATAAGATTTTACTACATTTAGGCATGCATAGTTTTCACTAAAATTTAGTTAAAAAGGCACGGTTCAGAAGAAAGTGGCTTTTTTATTTCACTTGAAGTTAAGGATTGCATTTTTCTCTTGCAGCTTCTTTGCTGTACAATTTTTTTATGCTCTTGAACTTGTGGACAATACTTTCATAGATCTTGTAGCTCCAACAACTGTCAAAAATGTCATCCCAACAGAATGAAGAATGTCCTCAGTTAGTTTATAGAAGATTGTTGTATTTTTACATTCTTTGATGCCTTAAGAGTCGGCCTGAAAATGGACAACCGCCTCATAGGTAATTTGGTTGTGAATCCCATTTTCTGATTTCAGTGAATCAATGACTGTCTTATATATATTGTATAAAACATATTTTAGAAACTTTTACTCTGGCCTACAAAATTAAATTCTTCCACTGCTCTCAAATCCCTAGAGAAAATAGAAATTGTGTGCCAAACAAATCCTGTTTGCTTTCAGAAGTGTCAAATATACATCTGTCTAGCTATTTACACACCTTTGTTTTATTCTGAGTTCCTCCACAGTGACAGCAAACACACACTGATGGGAGATACAGCACATTACTCTTGAAACTGCCAGAGAATTTGGTATAGGACTGTATTTTGTTTTGTGTTTTAAGGAAGAGAAAGAATTAAATTTACTACTATTTAAAGTAAAAATATACAACTCTGCCGTGATTGCACATCTGTTATCTGTAAAGGAAACCATAAATGTGCTGTTATTCCAGCCTTTAAATGGTTGCTGTAAACTTCCAAAAAACAGCGACCAAATTTACTTATCCCAGCTAGTTTAATTATATTGGCTTATTAAATAGGAAATGACAGAGGAGCAAAGTGACTTTTAAAAACATATTATGATGTCTGATGTATTTTCATCCACAAGTGGACACTAGCCAACATTCAGAAAATGCACTTATTGACTAATTACCTACTGCCTTATGTTAATGAAATATAATGGTGTTCTCCTGTCATAATTACTCCTGTGTATTATGGTTTTAATTTTCTTTTTCTAAATGTGTTTATATTTAATTTTTTAGCTTCACCAAAATAAAAACATATATTCTGGGATCATGGCAAGTACTAAATGAGTTAAAATTCCTTTTTCTTCATGTGAGGGAACACAGACCCATGAGAGAACTTGCTCCAGGGAAGCCAGCACAAGCCTGGGAGCTAATTGCAAGGGCACTCCTTTTAGCTGAATACCTCAGATTATCTTTTGTCCTACTTACTTCCTGTGTAAAAGTACTCAAGAGTACTTTCTAGAACTAGAAAACAAATGGGGGATTTTGGACTTAGTCAAACTCCACTGCAATTTTTTCACCTGGAAAACCACTGAGTTAATCATTAAAATAAAAGGATTTATGTTTACTTGTTTTTGTTTATATAAACTCCCACGAATCCCTAAAGATGTCTCTTTCCAGGACTCCACAAATAGAGAAATAGAGTCCTCTTTTCTTCTCATCCTCTCACTATCTTTCCCTGTTTTCTTACCTCTTTTGCTCATTTTTCCCCCCTTTTTGTTGGTTATTGAATTTAAAAATATTGATTTATCACCCACTACTTACATGGTAGAGTAACAGTGACACAGAGTAACAGTATAGAGCCACAGAGATGTAGTAACAGAGACATGACCATGTTTGGATCATCCAAAGCCTTTATATATTTGCTTTAAAATATTTGCTGGAGACACATAGTTCCCCTATCAGAACCTCATCATTTAAGGAAAATAATAAACTACAATAGTAATAATAACGCCCATCCATGTACTGTTTTGACATTTTAAATCAATCTCATGTGGAATCCAGACTAGCCCATATGCATATTAGCCTCTGCCTATATAATCCTTCCACTTCCACTTATTTCCTCCCTACATCCCCACTGTTTTGAACAGTATTTTGTGTCCAAATGCACAACTCTTTTTGTGCTTATAAAGCCCTCTCTTCAATAAATTAATCAGAATTCAAAGCATAAAACATAATGATAGAAGTCATACCCAAATGCAAACCTGAATTTGATATGTTCAAATGACAGTTGTCAGTTAAATAAATCCCAACTTCTTTTTAAAAGTTCATTTATTTATTCAGCAAATTGAGCAATTATTTGCCAGGCTCTGGGAACATAACAATTAAGAAAAGTGAGCAAACTCTCTCCATGAAACATGCATTCTGATGAGTAGGGAGTGGGGGAAGACAAAAAATAAAATAAATAAGTAAAACATATGATGTTTTAGAAAAGTGCCCAAAATAAAAATAAACAAGTGAAGCAGGACACAGTTGAGGATAGGAGATTTTAGATATGCTGATAAATCAGGACCCACTGAGGAAATGATACTCAAATACAGATCTGATAGAAGTGAGTGGACAGGCCATATGGACATTTAGGAAAGGATCCAGGCAGAGAGAGTAGCAAGTTCAAAGGCCCTGAAACATAAGTGTGTTTTATGTGTCCCAAGATCTTCAAGGAGGTCAGGTAACTGGAATTAGGAGGTGACAGGAAGTGAGATCAGAGATGACCAGAGGCCAACTTATACAAGGCCTTTTAAGCAATGTTCAAAGCTTTGACATGTAATCTGAATAAAGGTGGAAATTCATTTGAACGTTTTGAGTAGATGAGTGACATGATGTGAGTTTTGCTGAAAAAAGAATTGTAGTAGGGCATAGAGACTAAGAGAATGGATTCTGGTACCCAATAGCCTAGGGAACTATCTGACATTAATCAACTATAGGGTTTTGGTCAATTTGCTTAGCCTCACGGTGGCTCATCTTTCTCATGGGTATACTGGGGATGATAGTTGTATCTACTTCATAGAAGTATGATAATGATAAGTATTATTTAATTTTTGTAAAGCACAGGGTAAGGAGTATCAACTGTGTGTTAAAAAAATAGTCAATATGTCTCCTGTGTTGAAAATGGACAGTGAAGGTCAAAGGATCAGGCCAAAACACCAATTAGGAAGCTATTAAAATAAGCTCTTTTAGAGTTATCATGTGGGCTTTTGACTAGGGCAATAGAACCACAAGTGGTGAAAAGAAGTGATCAGTTTCTGCATATATTTTGATGGTAGAGCCAAAAGAATTCCTTTAGCTTAGATGTGAAGTGTGAAAGATAAATAAGAGGGAAGGTCGAATGACAGGTTTTAGGGCAAGCATTTGGAAATCGAAGTTGGCATATTTTAAAACGGGGAAGGCAATGAGGTGAAGGGGCATGTTTGGGATTGAGTAGGACAGATATTTTTTAAGCTTATTTGAACTTTGCTGCAAGATTTTTTTCTCAAACTTTAAAAGTTTGAGATTCCTGTTAGACATTCAAGTGGAGGTGTCAAAGACTGGGTAGCTATATGAGCCTGAAATTCAGGGAAGAGTTCAGAGCCAAGGTATAGACTTCGGACTTGTTAGCTTATCTAAAGCCAAGAGAATTGATGAAGTTACCAAGTGGCTGTAGAGAGAGAAACAGTCCAAGGACTAAATTCTGGGACACTCCAGTATTTAGATGTCAGGGAGACAAAGAGGGTACCCAAAGGGAAATGAAAAAGCAGAAGAATGTGATGGCCTATATGTCAAGTGAAGAGAGTAATTCAATAGGAAGTTGTGATCAAGTGTACATGTTGCTGATAGACCAAATGAGACTGGGCTGTGGGTTTAACAACAGACGCATCATTGTTAGACTTTGACGTGAGCAATTTCTACATGAATATGGGGATGAATTCCTAAAAGTAGTGATTTCCATAGCAAATGTAAAGAAAAGGGTAAGAAATCATGCATACTGGAAACTCCTTTGAGGAATATTTATGTAAAGACAAAAAGAGGGACTTCCCTGGCGGTCCAGTGGTTAAGACTTCGCCTTCCAATGCAGGGGGTGAGGGTTCGATTCCTGGTCTAGGAGCTAAGATCCCACATGCCTTGCAGCCAAAAAAAAAAACAAATCATAAAACAGAAGCAATATTGTAACGAATTCAGTAAAGACTTTAAAAAAAGACAGAGACAAAAAGAAAAGGAATATTAGTTGAAGAGGGAAGTGAACTAAATAATATTTTATTCACATAAAAATAACATGATTTTATGCTATCAGAAAATATCCAGTAGAGATTTTTTAATTGATGATGATGCATGGGAAAAGTGGAATAATTTTTGGAGTACAGTACTTCAACAGGTAAGAGTTGCTAAACTTATTTAATTAACTGGAAGGATGGTCAAGTGAATCAAGGCTATCAAATTAATATAGCCATGTATATTGAGCTTTTACTTTATGATTATCTTTTAGGTAGAAATATTTTGAGATATCTGCACATCTCGTTATTTCTTTTCTCTGGGAACAATTTCTCTCAAGCCACAACATCATGCAGGAGGATTCCAGCAGCCACTTTTTTTAAAATACATGGAACTCTTCCCTTTTCTGTAGTTGTTTAGATCAAGGATGAACTCCCTTCCCCCTGCCCAGACACAATATAGACTAGTAGGATTCTCTCCTACCATTTGGAATTGAAATTGAGGGATTGCAGTGAGTTTCTCTCTGTACCAAGTGTATCAGTCAGTGTGAGACAGGAAAATAGAAACCATGCAATGTTTTTTGAAAAGAGGGAATTTAATACAACAGATTGATTATTCAGATATTAAAAGAATAAGAGAGCAAAAAACAAAACCCTGAGGTAACTTAGATATTATCCACTGAATAAAACATACCGCCTGTGGAGCTGAGCTAGCTCTTATATTACTAACCAGGAAGGAATCACCACCAGTAGGACTGAGTTAACCCTGAAGCCACCACCCACAGACCAAAGTGAAGAGATGATGTTACCAGAATCTAAGGGCTCAAAGAACCTCAGACCTCTGAGGAGGGTACCACATCTCCGATTCTCAAAAGAAGAAGGGAGCCTCTGGCTGGTACTAGCATCTATTCAGAGCATACCTGGTGATGAGGATGCTAACACATTCCAGGGATAGGTAGAGCCGTAGTTACCTTCTGTTATCAAAGTGAAAGGGACAGGACATGGCAATAAAAAACCCCTTCTCCCAGCTGCCTGCCTTTCGCTCTCCATCCAGTTTCTAGACAAAAACCTAGCGCCACCAGCAAGTGAGTCTGATGTCTCTAACACGCAGGCTCCAGCTCCAGTATCATAGAGAAGAGAAAGAGGGTGGGCTTGGCACTGAAGAACAACAAGTAAATAACCAGCACAGTATGTAACCTGAGGAGTTTGGGGGTAAACATCCTTCACACAGGATGTGGATGAAGAGACAGATGTTGTCCTGCGGGGAATGAGAAGAAACGTGTTCTTTCCAAAGGGACACAGAGCAAATGCAAATGTATTTCTTCTTGGTTTTACATTTCCAAGTTCCAACCAGGGACACCCAGTTGAATTCCTGCTCTTGTATTTTATAAGGCATTTTATATCCTTAAAATTAAGTTTTTTCCCTTTACTTTATCTAGCTAAAACACTCAGCAAAATATCTGGCACATATTAAAACTCCAAGCAATATTTACTGAAGGAGAAATTGCATGCTATTTTCTGAAAATTGCCATAAACTGTTCTGTTAAAATATTCTATATATCTGTGCTGTCCCCCGTGGTAGGCACTAGCTATGTGTGGCAGCTTAGCACAGAAATGGGACAATTTGGATGCCAAAATTTTACTTTTCTTTAATTGTAATTAATTTAAATTTAATTTTAAAATCTGACACTCGAAGTCAGTTGGAAATGTTTTAAGTATGTTTAGAACAACTGGAGATGTGCATCTACTATTTCAATGTAAATTTTATGAAGTCTAAATAACATCAGGTATTTCTGATGAAAATGCAACATTCAAATAGAGGTGTATGAAAAAGAGAATGTAAAATACCTCATTAAAATTTTTATATTGATTCCCTGGTGAAATCATACTATTTTGGATATATTAGGTTAAATAAAATATATTACTAAAATCAATTTTACCTACTTATCTTTATTTTTAATGTGGCTACTGAAAAGTTTAAGATTACATACATGGCTCACACTTCTATTAGGCAGGGCTGCTCTAGGCACTTGCTAGTCTAGTTCTGTTCTGTGGACTAATAGCATAGGCATCACCGTGATGCATAAGCCGAAGTCCTTCCCAGACAAACTGAATTTGAATCTGAATTTGCTTTTTAACAAGATCTCCAGGTGATTCATATGAATATCATAGTTTGAGAAGCACTGCTTGAAACTACTTTCATATTCATCACTTCCTTTAAAGATCAAACGTAGTCTGTACTGCCTGTCTCAAAACATGGCTTCGTAATGAAAATAAAGCCTTCAAACTCATGAAAATGAGAGTTTGGTAAATAAGGAAATGATATCTGTTTAACATGGGAGTTGGTTGAATAACACAATTTTTCCCAGTCCCTTAACATTAACATTTTTGTCACATAGCTGCTCGTTTGTTACTGGTACAGCAGATTAGCACCATGTATCCTAATAGTACTAAACTCAGCAAGCTGCATGGGGACCCAGGGCTATAGAATGCCATTTCACTCTGAATTTTCCCTTTGTCTCAGTGAAGCCCAGTGATTTGTCTTGGGAAACATTTACTGGAGAGTTCTCCCTGATCTTTGTGAATTTTCCTTTTTTTTCAGAATCAGTATCTTCAACCCTTCCTTATCCCCTCTTTCATCAAATTACTCTCATATTATTTCTAAAGTTAAATCATGTAATGATTGTTGAATTCATTTATTTATCAGAACTTTACCTGTCATCTGAAGAGCACCAGCATTACTGTTAGCAATGCTATCGTCTCTGTTCACTGTCTGATTACACAGGCTCTAACTTTATTTCGCTTTGCCTTAAGCCTTGAATTGTTAGTAACTTTGTAGTATGTACCATTTTACAGAAATCTTATATGGGTGAGCAGACATACCTGAATCCATTACTTTTTGTAAATTTTGATAACACTGAAAAACCTGAGAAATTCTTTTATTTCAATTGTTAAAGGATCACTTCCAAAGAAGACTATAAAATATGAGAGATGATTTCTGGAGGAATTGTTTTATACTGAAATAGGTTTTCAACTGTTCTTAATTTACTATTTATATTGTGCTTAATTCCAAAAAGGAGCTGAGGCTAGTACAAGACACAAATTCAAAGGCCCATTAAAATAAGCGAGTAATAATTAAATGGGTAGAGGGAAAGAAAAAGGAGAAATACATTTGTGCTAAAAAGTCTTGACTAAGAAGAGCTATTATTTCTGAATGATAAGCATATCTGAGCTTACTAGCAAAGAGAGCAAAATAACCTAGACATACAATAAATAATACAATATTTTAAATATTTTGAAGATCTTATATGAAGGGCATGGAAAACCTCACTGGGTATTTTATACAAAATCAGTCTTTCACAGATGTAAAAAGGTATTCCTCAAAAGCTTATTTCTTACATTAATTTTCATCAAAAGCTGAGTACTCATTATATCTGAGTTTTGTGATGCAGCTCTAAGAGGAACTGGTGAAAGCTTTGTTGATTAAAAAAGAAATTTAATACCTACTACATGTCATGCAAGGAACTGAGGCAAGGGATGCAGTAATAGAGAAATCTCAAAGGGCCCTGGTACTCACAGAACAGTGCAGGAAGGAAGACTCACATCAAACAAGCACCCAGAAAGTGAAATTTAAAATTTTCAGGATGCTATATAAGCGTATATCAAGACATTTTATCCTAGGCTGAAGGTCAGGGAAACCTGCTGGACGAAATGACATTTAAGCTAAGGCTGAAAAATAAGTTAGAGTTCTCCAGACTAAGGGGACAATTTGTGTAAAGACTCTAAAGCGAGGTACAAGTGCATGTGCTTGAGGGTGAAGAGTAAGGGTAACTGGTGCGGGAAAGGTTAAAGTGTTTGAATGGATAAGGCATTTTGGGTCTATGAAGATTTTACTCTTAATCATAGGGATACTAGGAGGGAATTAAAGAGTTTTTAAAGTCAGAACTAGTCACAATTTTGGAAAAGATAATCTGCTAGAGCAGAAAGTAGATTATATGGAAGCTTTACTTGACAAAAGATATCAGTTATGAGATTATTGAAATGGTTCAAATCAGAAATGATGGTGCCTGGACTCAGAGATGATGAGAACGAAGATTAATAAAGACAGATGGACTGAGGAGTGGGGAAAACGGAGAGATGCTGGTCAAAGGGTACAAACTTTCAGTTGTAAGATGAATAAGTTCCAGGGATCTAATGTACACCATGGTGACCATATATAGTTAATAATACTGTATTACTGAAAGTTGCTAAGAGAGAATCTTAAATGTTCTCACCACATACACACAAAAAAAATAGTAATCATGTGATGTGATGGAGATGTTAGCTAATGCTAAGGTGGTCATCATTTTGCAAAATACAAGTGTATCAAACCAACACACTGGACACCCTAAACTTACAGGATGTTATATGTCAATTATATCTCAACAAAGCTGGAAAAATAGTAAAAAAATACAAGTGAACAAATACAAAAATACAAAAAAATAATACAGATATGGAGAATAAAACGCACAAGTTCAATAGAAAAAAAAAAAAGATGGAGACAGAATGCACAGGACCTGGGTTTATGAGCAAAATGGTTCAGAATCATCCACATTGAAAGTATACTTGTGGTTTTCTATTTGGGAAATTAGATGGAAACGAGTTCTTAAAGTTGTCTGTAAGATACTGCTTTTTTTTTTTTTTTTTCCTCCTTTTTGCATTTAATACTCCTGGACTCTAAGGCTGAGAGCCAGGAGTACTCAGTGTTGCCATTAGATACCTTTTATCTTGTCCAATAATTCTTATCTCTTCAAGGAGAGAGAATTTTGGCCTATAGAAATAAAAATTATAGGGCCATTTTGCACACCGGATTAATGTTTTATGCTAAATGATAAACAACCACATTGACTATCCTTACTTTACATTATAAAGCGAAGTTTGTACGTACCTATGTATGTACATACAGAGAAAAATTACATTTGTTTTTGATATTTGAAGATTGACCTGGAAGGCACACAGATTTAGCAGAGATAAAAGGACATTCCAGACTTCAGCATACTCTACCTATAGGTAGAGTTAATCATCAAATTTTATCACTAAAAGCTGATCGTGATCATAATTCTTTAAAAAGATTATTGTTTTTGTCCTGGAAATCTATCAGTCCCCATTCAATTAGAGATCCTAAAGATCTATTTTCTTTACTCGTGAAGTAATGGACATTAATAAATCATGTAAATCTTTTCAGTTTATAAGAAACTCCTGCTTTCTAAGTTATCATTTTTCCCTGAGGAGCAAGACTTCAAGTTGAGACAAGTTCCCAGATGTATTTTATGTTCTTGTAATTATTTTAAAACACATGGCAATAAAAAAGGTATGCTTCTGCAGTGTATTTTCACGTATTCTTGTCATCTTACAGTTTCAAGTAGCACTATTTGAAGTCGTGTGTTTCTTTTTCTCTAAATAAAATTATTATTCAATGAGAATAAAAGTTTATAACAAAATATATACACAAATTTCATATCCTAAGCATATTTAGTTTAACATTTTAATTATTTATAAAATGGTATTATGAATTTTAACTGCTGAATTACTCATCTACCTGAAACTGCCAAATCAATTGTCCAATTTGCAAATGGAAAATTAACTAATTAACTTAATTCAGCTCTTACTGCACAAGTTTATGATAGTGAACATAATGGTTGGCACATGTTACCTAGAGGAATTTTAATTGGCTCACAAAGGAATTTTTATATCTCTGCAAAGAGATTAACTTTAAGATATGACTCTTTACACCAAAAATTTATAAAAGACCCAAAGCATCATTGTGTTAGGAACCCAACACAGAACACTTTGAAACTTAAAAAATAATAATAATAGAAAAATGAGGTATTTGTAAGTCAGAGTCTCCATGTGTACATGAATGCGTCCCAGGTAGTTCAAAAGAGATGCTAGTGAGGGGACAGCTTACATATTGGGGCAAGGTTAAGGCAACAAATAAGGAATAGTGAGACGTCCAGACCACACAGAGCAGGAAGCTATTATGACTATGTAGGCTTAAGGGACAAGAGAAGGAAATGGTGTTACTGAACCCAACCAGAACAGGAACAATAGAGGAGTGTATTGGGGTCAGAAAACAAAACCAGTAGGGTGTATATATATATATATATATATATATATATATATATACACACACACACACACACACACACATTTAATATAATATATCATATAATTAATTATATTAATATAATGTGTTTAATATAATTATATTAATATAATGCATATAATGTATATTATATGTTTAATACAATTCTATATATTTTAATATAATTATATATGTATATGTATGTATATATGATTTATTTTAAGGAGTTAGTCCATGTGATTGCAGATGGCAGGTGAGCCCAAAATCTAATGGGGTATTTTGGCAGGCTAGAAACTCAGGAGAGAGGTGCAGTTCACATCCAAAGGCTTTCTGCTGGCAGAACTGCCTCTTGCATGTGGGAGGTTAGCTTTTTGTTCTATCCAGGCCTTCAACTAATTGGATGAATCTCACCCGCATTATGGAGGGTAATCTACTTTAAAGTTCACCAATTTAAATGTAAATCTCATCCAAAGACACCTCAAAGAAACAGCTAGAATAATGTGTGATCAAATATCTGGGCACCATGGTCCAGCCAATTTGATACATGAAATTAACCATCACACGTAGGGACTTCCCTTCAGCCACTATAGTCTTGCATGTTCCCAGCGCCGGCCAGAACCATAACAGTTCAGTGTGAAAGTAAGGGAAAAATGACCTGGCCTCAGTTACCATAGGATTTTCAGGGTCAAAACCCAGAGTAATTGGCCCCAGGTCTGCTGCAGATTTCTCCCCTTCCCCTGGATTCTACGCAGAACTGTCAGCCTTCCAAGTACCTAGCAGATGGGTTAGTTTGGCACACTCAAAACACCCACCAAAAAGGTCTTGTTCATTGTGACGGGCAGTGTGAGGTGCAACCCTTTGCCTGTAACTTCAGAGTCGATAACATATTAGGATATAGAATGCTAGTTCTCTAGAAACAATATGGCAGGCACCTGGTTATTTTTAATGGAATTTTTCTCCACTCTCTACACACAGACATTTTAATAAACTATTTAGGGTACTTTATATGCCCTACTCATTAGATCCCATCAGCATGGGATCTTGACATAGTCCAGAGCAAAGGCAACGAAGCTATATCCATTTCCCTGCCAGGCTACAGTGAACGGCTTCTTTTTGTTCTTACAAACTGGGATTTAGGAAGACGCATGTGCCTACTTAAGAGTTGCATACCAGGGACCAGAGGCTGTGTTGCTTTCTTTCTATTCCATTACATCTGAAATGGCAGCCACTTTTGGTATTATCACTCCATTCATGTCCTTTTACACCAGACAAACTACCAGGTAGAATGGGAATGCAAAAGGGATCACCATTTCTTCATCTTTCAAGATTTGATAGCCGACTGATCTTTGCAATTTTTCCAGTGATGCAGTATTGCTATGGTTCACTATTTGGTGCTGTGTGTGTGTGTGTGTGTGTGTGTGTGTGTGTGTGTGTTGGGGGAGGGGCCATTCCATGGGATTCCGCTTAGCATTTGCTATTATAGTAGCCCTCACTCAGCACATAAAGAATCCAAAGTGCATATTCTGCAAGTTGCTAAGGGTGTCTACTACAAATACACATTCAAGAACTAGAAACACAACCATAAATTGTGCTTGAGGTATACCGGGATCCCTGAGGAATTTAGGCTAGGTTTTCATTTATCACCTGTCCTCCATAAACCTCCATTCTGACCAGTGGAACACGGTAGCAATATCTAATAGTCCCTCAAAGATCTCAGTATTATCCTTTCCAAGTGCAGAGTCACCATGAAAAATAGGCACAGCTCCCTCCGGTGAAGGCATAAAGCAAAGTTTACAGTATATGCTTGTGTCCACTGTGTACGATTCTTCTCCAACTGACCCAGATTTACCCCACTAAGGGGACTCAAGTCTAAGAACTGCTTTAAGTATATAAAATGTATAGAAGTCTAAAAATTCCACTACACCAGCGTGAACCAGGTGTAGGTTTCCACGAAACAGAATTATGTAGAGAGTACCATGGTAGGCTGCTAATATATTTCTTTCTTAGAGAAGCCATGATCAGTGTGCCACCTCCACAGGTCCCCGTGGGTTAAAACATTCTCACTGTTACATTATCCCTGTACTCTATGGCAATAATTGTACCCACCAGGTCTTTGATCATTAAGTCATTGAAATCAAAGTTTTCAAGGCTATTGATACATTGAATACTATGATAAATAGAGCATTCAGTGCTATTCTTAAACATCGCAGCTTGTAGGAAGGGTGAAAAAGTTGCACATTAAATTTATCCCAACATTACAATTTCCTTAAACTTTTTATTCCTTACTCTACATTATTCCAAAAGAATTCTAGCATCTGGATCTTACTGAAAGTAGACTGAAGTCTAAGCTTCAAGGAAATCTCAAAACAAATGTTAGATATCTAAGTTAGAGCTGAAAAATTACACTGAAAATTCAGAATTAATGCACCATATCAGTAAATTTGGTTCAATCCAACCTTATATTGCAACTTTTTGTTTACTACACTTGGAATTCATTCCTACAAATGCTCCCCCGTTCTTCCAGTTCTTGCTGAAACAAAGAAGCACGGCCTTGCAATTCCTTTTGCGTGCATACTATTTCCCACCAGAAAAGACCTTGCCTTTCTCCTCTGGGCTATTATTAACACTCATTAGGATCAAAAACCAGTCCTTCACATCTGGGGCTCCATGAGAAAACTAAGCTCCAATAACCAAAGCAATTTGTTGTACATGATGATTTAACTTATTGTCCATCCATCTAGAATGGCACTAGCTAGGTACAATTCTTAGGGAAACTTATAAAATAGTTACCAAAATAACTTTCTGTAAAGTTTAATTCTCTTGATGAACCTTGACTGGGAAAATCTGGTACATGAAGTGGGGGTGGTACGTGCCCCCTGTGCGGTCACTGAAGATCTTAATGCAGTCGTCAGACAGGAAAGAATAGGCAGCTATGTTTGGCAAGGAAGGTTCAGGGATATTAGGTTATTTGAGATTCTTTGTTTTGTCTGCAATATCCAAATATTCCTATTACAAATCTCAAGGCTCCATTTTCTCCCCATCAGTGGCTTAACTTTAACAGAAGACTTGTGAAGTCCTGCATTTAGTTGGCCATGTGATGTTGCAAATCACCGAGTTATATCTTAGACCTGATCTTCAGTAATGTCTGTCCTGCACATATAAGAAACAATAAGAATTATTTTCAAGATCACTATAGAAGTTTTCTGTTCCACTTAGTGCCTTAGTTGGGAATTTAAGGGCCATTTTGTTGTTGATGCTGTTATTGTGTGAAAAACTCTCCAGGGCAGTCAGAGACAGCTAGTCTAACTCACAGTATTTATAATCTCAATTGCAATCCAGGACAACAGGCATTTAATCTCCAAAATCCTTCTCTTCTACCTTATGATGAGGATAACTTGAAGAATTATGGTAATAAAGCCTACCAAGGAGTCAGTGCCATCTATGTATTCCCCAACCCAGCTCTAAACCGACCTTGAAGGCAAGTTCTAGAACAGAGCATTGTCAGTCAGCATTCCCCAGGAAACGGAATTGACCCCACGTGGTTCAAATAAAGATAAATTAATGAGGGGACTGCACACACAATTCTGGGAAGAATTAATGGATCGAACAAGAGTTGCTTAGGCGTGGCTCCGAGAGATGACTGTCAACTGTATGAAGCTGTCAGCACCTCCAGGAATAAGGAGATAAAAGGAAGAACTAGTGTTGCCAGAACCCAGTGAGACACGAGAACCTGAGGAGGCTCTAACCAGAGTCAGTGCTGTCTTAGAGATACTCAGCTAAGTGTAGAATAAATACAAACTCCTACCCTCTGATTGTCCGCTGTTTCTCCCATTACCAAATTACCCAGAGGCCAACTGAGGACAGAGTAGAGCAAACGAAGGTGGAGAAGAGATCTGGGGAAGCAAATGAAGGAAAACTAGTACAGATCCTCTCATCTGGATTTACTCTATCAATATCTTTATAAATCAAATTGTTAATAGTAATAACATATTGTTATATGTCCATTACTATGCAATAAAATTAGCATATACAGTATATGTATGTGTAAGAAATAGAATAGGTAAGAAAATAGGTAAGAAAATGTAACTATAAATGCTCAAATACAGATAATAAAAATATTTAACATATTTGAATACTTAGAAAGTGCCAAGTCCTTTCTAAATATTTAAGTGTATAAGTAAGATTTTTATCTTCCTCAGTTCTCACTAAACCTTATGAGTTATCTGCAGCAATTTTAGGATATAGATTTCAATCCAGTTTAACGTTACACATGTGGTAAATGAAAGGACTGAAATCCAGGATATCCCAGAGTCAGGGCAGTAATATATACACATTATACTTTGAGCTGCTTTAGTTTTAAGATAGACAATGGGTTTAATTATTCTTATTTTATAGATTGTGCTACTAAACCAACAGAGGTAACACTAAAATTCTCTATCGAAGGAGGAACACAGCTAACGAGCAGCACAGTCAGGGAGAGAAACTGAGTGTCCTGGATCAGAGGCAGACAGTCTTCCCCACGTGCCCCTTTCAGATTTTTCAAACAAGCTGTCACTCTGCTATTGCTGCTTCCCAGATAATTATGCTATAATTGCATGCTTTAAATTACATTTCAATGTATCCTTCCAGTATTTCTCCTGCCCACTTTGTGTACAATCAGCCTTAAAGAATTATGCAAATATCTTGTTTAGGTTTTCCCTCATTTGCAAATTGCTTTTTAATTCACTTAATTATAATGGGCATTCGTCTCTTCTAATATTCAGTAATCAGGTTTAAGTGGGTAGGCAAAGGCATTGCTCTTTGGCCATGCTTCTATAGCACATATAATTTTGTATTTTCATTTTCATTTATTTTATACGTATATTTTATTTTCCTATAGACTGTATAATATGTATACGCACATAATATTCTAAAGGGGCACGTGCGTGTGTGTGTGTGTGTATTCAACCCACGTCTATTACTAGGGATAAACATTCCTTAAAAAGAGAAATACTTAGGGCCAATACCAGACATCTATGTCTACTCTTGTCTTTTCCAGGAAGCAATAGATCTATACTGCTTCTTCAGTCTGTATTGATGGCCCCTGTGCCCCCCTGTGTTCTAGACAATAGCTAACGGCTGCCTCTGCCACTGTATTGAGCCACATCATCCTCTAAATCAAATAACAACTAATTTGATATACATAAACCTCTGCACATTCACAGAGCGCATAAACACTGCTTCCTGGGTTGGTTCATGAGAGGGAAACAGGACCTGAAACAGCAAATCACAAGGAAATGGAGGAATAAGTCTGATGTTGGGAAGTGTTCTCTAATCATGTTCTATTCTGTATGCTACCAACACACCCTTCTGATGTGATAGGATCCTTTAGGCATCAATTACCAAATCTCTTGTGCTATCTCCTGATAGAGCAGAATAACCATTTTCTTCATTTAAGATGAAATCTATAGTTCTCTTTTACTTCAAATACATAAGAAAAAACTCGCAATTTTTCTCATTTCTGTAAACTCCTGATGATGTCTATTAATTTAAACACTCAAAATTAAAGTGATTCTGACAATGGATATTTGATTCATTCAGTCAGTCTGTCTACTTTTCTTTGCTGAGCACCTATTAAGTGTCAGGTACCATTCTAGGTGCTGTGGATGCAGTAGTCAACGAAGAGTTGAAACTGTTGCCTTAATAGGGCTTGTAGTATAGTTGGGGAAAACAGACTACTGAAAAAAAGAGATGTATAACATAAAGCATATTAAAAGTTCTATGCGTTGTGGAGAAAAATAAAACAAGGATTAAGGAAAAGGGGAGTATTTGCAATATTAAATAAGGTGGTCAGGTAAACACTTAGTGAGGTGCTATTTTAGTAGAAACTGAAGGAGGTGACTGACTGAGACATCTGCATATTGTATGGGAAGAATATTTTAGGCAGAGGAAGCTGCTAGAATCCCATCCCTGCAGAAGGAGCATGGCTATGTATTTGGGAATAACAAGAAAACTCCATGAACTGGGGATCATAAAACAGGGAGGAAATAACCAGACAGGAGATTAGACAGCAGTGGGGTGTGGGTAGGGATGGGGCACATCTTGGTAGGCAGATGGGAAACCATAAAAAGATTACAGCAGAGTCAGTAAATGACATCAAACTGGCACTGGAATGGAGGCTCTCCATCCCTGATTCTGTATGACCCATGAGAGCAATGTCCATCCTTGTTTTGTGAAAACATTTATTGTTGACTGATCAGAGTGCCACCTATTTACTTTCTTTAGGTAAAAATAAAATTTTAAATGAGCTGAAGTTATTTAATAAGTAAAATATATTGTTGTTGTGTTCAACACATGGTAAGGTTTAAGATTTCAGTCCAAAGATGTGCATCCCATTGTGAAATTACGTGCATGTTGGCAAGCATCGAACTTTTATCATTATTTCATCAATGCCAGTTCTCCCGCGTTCCCAGAGTAGTTTAAATCAAGTTGAAACAACTCCTCAGTGCTTCCACGTCTGTAGTTATAACTTAGTGCTTGGCTATAATTGAATAGTATGAAGGTTCCTTGTTATACAATATTTGAGTCTCCCCAGTTATAAAATTTATGTAAGTAAGAAAACTTACCTTAACCAGATCATTTCCACTCATAAATTAGTAAAATTAGTCACTATTCAAACATCACTGTGATGGCTAATTTTATGTGTGAACTTGAAGGCTGCCCAGGTAGCTGGTAAAACATTATCTCTGGGTGTGTCTGCAAGGGTGTTCCCAGAGGAGATCAGCATTTAAACTGCTGACTGAGTAAGGCAAATGACCCTCCCCAATGTGAGTGGACATCACCCAATCTGTTGAGAGCCTGGATAGAACAAAACTGCAGAGGAAGAGTGAATATGCTCTCTCTCTGAACTAGGACATCCATCTTACCCTGCCCTCTGACATCAGCATTCCTGGTTTCCTGCCCTACAGACTCAGATCAAGACTTAAAACCACTGGCCTCCCTTGGTTCTCAGGCCTTTAGACTCAGACTGAATTACCACTGGCTTTTACTATTCTCCATCTGCAAGACAGCAGATTGTGTTACTTCTTGGCCTCCATTATTGTGTGAGCCAATACGTACAATAAATCTCCCCAGACGGTTAGATAGTTGGATAGATAGATAGATAGATAGATAGATAGATAGATAGATAGATAGATAGGAAGAAAGAAATTCTACTGGTTCTGTTTCCCTGGAGTATCCTGACTAATATAATCATACAGCATTTTTTTAACATCTTTATTGGAGTATAACTGCTTTACAATGTTGCATTAGTTTTTGTTGTATAACAAAGTGAATCACCTATATGTATACATATATCATCCCCATATCCCCTCCCTCTTGCACCTCCCTCCCACTCTCCCTATCCCACCCCTCTAGGTAGACACAAAGCACTGAGCTGATCTCCCTGTGCTATGCAGCTGCTTCCCACTAGTCATCTATTTTACATTTGGTAGTGTATATATGTCCATGCCACTCTCTCACTTCGTCCCAGCTTACCCTTCCCCCTCCCCATGTCCTCAAGTCCATTCTCTAGTAGGTCTGCGTCTTTATTCCTGTCCTGCCCCTAGGTTCATCAGAACGATTTTATTCTATTTTTAAGGTTCCATATATATGTGTTAGCATATGGTATTCATTTTTCTCTTTCTGACTTACTTCACTCTGTATGACAGACTCTAGGTCCATCCACCTCACTACAAATAACTCAATTTCGTTTCTTTTTATGGCTGAGTAATATTCCATTGTATATATGTGCCACATCTTCTTTATCGATTCATCTGTCGATGGACACTTAGGTAGCTTCCATGAACAGGCTATTGTAAATAGAGCTGCAATGAACATTGTGGTACGTGACCCTTTTTGAAGTATGATTTTCTCAGTAGTGTGATTGCTGGGTCATATGGTAGTTCTATTTTTAATTTTTTAAGGAACCTCCATACTATTCTCCATAGTGGCTGTATCAATTTACATTCCCACCAACAGTGCAAGAGGGTTCCCTTTTCTCCACACCCTCTCCAGCATTTATTGTTTCTAGATTTTTTGATGATGGCCATTCTGACAGGTGTGAGGTGATACCTCATTGTAGTTTTGATTTGCATTTCTCTAATGATTACTGATGTTGAGCATCCTTTCATGCGTTTGTTGGCAATCTGTATATCTTCTTTGGAGAAGTTTCTATTTATGTCTTCTGCCCATTTTTGGATTGGGTTGTTTGTTTTTTTGATATTGAGCTGCATGAGCTGCTTGTAAATTTTGGAGATTAATCCTTTGTCAGTTGCTTTGTTTGCAAATATTTTCTCCCATTCTGAGGGTTGCCTTTTCGTCTTGTTTATGGTTTCCTTTGCTGTGCAAAAGCTTTCAAGTTTCATTAGGTCCCACTTGTTTATTTTTGTTTTTATTTCCATTTCCTTAGAGGTGGGTCAAAAAGGATCTTGCTATGATGTATGTCATAGAGTGTTCTGCCTATGTTTTCCTCTAAGAATTTTATAGTGTCTGGCCTTACATTTAGGTCTTTAACCCATTTTGGGTTTATTTTTGTGTATGGTGTTAGGGAGTGTTCTAATTTCATTCTTTTACATGTAGCTGTCCAATTTTCCCAGCACCACTTACTAAAGAGGCTGTCTTTTCTCCTTTGTATATTCTTGCCTCCTTTATCAAAAATAAGGTGGCCATATGACCATATGTGCGTGGGTTTATCTCTGGGCTTTCTATCCTGTTCCATTGATCCATATTTCTGTTTTTTGCCAGTACCATATTGTCTTGATTACTGTAGCTTTGTAATATAGTCTGAAGTCCAGGAACCTGATTCCTCCAGCTCCGTTTTTCTTTCTCAAGTTCGCTTTGATTATTCGGGGGTCTTCATGTTTCCATACAAATTGTGAAATTTTTTGTTCTGGTTCTGTGAAAAACGCCATTGGTCGTTTGATAGGGATTGTATTGAATCCGTAGATTGCTTTGGGTAGTAGAGTCATTTTCACAACGTTGATTCTTCCAATCCAAGAACATGGTATATCTCTCCATCTGTTTGTATCATCTTTAATTTCTTTCATCAGTGTCTTATAGTTTTCCATATACTGGTCTTTTTTCTCTTTAGGTAGGTTTATTCCTAGGTATTTTATTCTTTTTGTTGCAATGGTAAATGGGAGTGTTTCCTTAATTTCTCTTTCAGATTTTTCATTATTAGTGTATAGGAATGCAAGAGATTTCTGTGCATTAATTTTGTATCCTGCAACTTTACCAAATTCATTGATTAGCTCTAGTAGGGTTCTGGTGGCATTTTTAAGATTCTCTATGTATAGTATCATGTCATCTGCAAACAGTGACACTTTTACTTCTTCTTTTCCAATTTGGATTCCTTTTATTTCTTTTCCTTCTCTGATTGCCATGGCTAGGACTTCCAAAACTATGTTGAATAATATTGGTGGGAGTCAACATCCTTGTCTCATTCCTGATCTTAGAGGAAATGCTTTCAGTTTTTCACCATTGCGAATGATGTTTGCTGTGGGTTTGTCGTATATGGCCTTTATTATGTTGAGGTAGATTCCGTCTAGGCACACTTTCTGGAGTTTTTTTATCATAAATCGGTGTTGAATTTTGTCAAAAGCTTTTTCTGCATATATTGAGATGATCATGTGGTTTTTCTCCTTCAGTTTGTTAATATGGTGTATAACATTGATTGATTTGTGTATATTGAAGAATCTTTGCACCCCTGGGATAAATCCCACTTGATCATGGTGTATGATACTTTTAATATGTTGTTGGATTCTGTTTGGTAGTATTTTGTTGAGTATTTTTGCATCTATATTCATCAGTGATATTGGTCTGTAATTTTCTTTTTTTGTAGTATCTTTGTCTGGTTTTGGTATCAGGGTGATGGTGGCCTCATACAATGAGTTTGGGAGTGTTCCTTCCTCTGCAATTTTTTGGAAGAGTTTGAGAAGGATGGGTGTTAGCTCTTCTCTAAATGTTTGATAGAATTCACCTGTGAAGCCATCTGGTCCTGGACTTTTGTTTGTTGGAAGATTTTTAATCACAGTTTCAATTTCATTACTTGTGATTGGTCTGTTCATATTTTCTGTTTCTTCCTGGTTCAGTCTTGGAAGCTTATACCTTTCTAAGCATTTGTCCATTTCTTCCAGGTTGTCCATTTTATTGGCATAGAGTTGCCTGTAGTAGTCTCTTAGGATGCTTCGTACTTCTGCGGTGTCTGTTGTAACTTCTCCCTTTTCATTTCTAACTTTATTGATTTGAGTCCTCTCCCTCTTTTTTCTTGATGAGTCTGGCTAATGGCTTATCAATTTTCTTTATGTTCTCAAAGAACCAGCTTTTAGTTTTATTGATCTTTGCTATTGTTTTCTTTGTTTCTATTTCATTTATTTCTGCTCTGATCTTTATGATTTCTTTCCATCTGCCTACTTTGGGTTTTGTTTGTTCTTCTTTCTCTGGTTCCTTTAGGTATAAGGTTAGATTGTTTACTTGAGATTTTTCTTGTTTCTTCAGATAGGCTTGTATACCTATAAACTTCCCTCTGAGAACTGCTTTTGCTGCATCCCATAGGTTTTGGACCGTCGTGTTTTCATTGTAATTTGTCTCTAGGTATATTTTGATTTCCTTTTTGATTTCTTCAGTGATCTCTTGGTTGATTAGTAATGTATTGTTTAGCCTCC
Source organism: Globicephala melas (assembly GCF_963455315.2). Classification (NCBI taxonomy): domain Eukaryota; kingdom Metazoa; phylum Chordata; class Mammalia; order Artiodactyla; family Delphinidae; genus Globicephala; species Globicephala melas. The sequence goes on along the minus strand of NC_083334.1, from coordinate 3,094,460 downwards.
ATGTGTTTTTTAAATATGTGTTTTCCCTGTAATTCATTTCTAATCTCATAGCATTGTGGTCAGAAAAGTTGCTTGATATGATTTCAATTTTCTTAAATTTACTGAGGCTTGATTTCTGACCCAAGATGTGATCTCTCCTTGAGAATGCTCCGTGTGCAGTTGAGAAGAAAGTGTAATCTGCTGTTTTTGGATGGAATGTCCTATAAATATCAATTAAATCTCTCTGGTCTATTGTGTCATTTAAAGCTTGTGTTTCCTTATTTATATTCATTTTGGATGATCTGTCCATTGGTGTAAGTGAGGTGTTAAAGTTCCCCACTATTATTGTGTTACTGTCTATTTCCTGTTTTATAGCTGTTAGCAGTTGCCTTATGTATCGAGGTGCTCCTATGTTGGGTGCATATATATTTATAATTGTTATATCTTCTTCTTGGATTGATCTCTTGATCATTATGTAGTGTCCTTCCTTGTTTCTTCTAACATTTTTTATTTTAAAGTCTATTTTATCTGATATGAGTATTGCTACTCCAGCTTCCTTTTGATTTCCATTTGCATGGAATATCTTTTCCCATCCCCTCACTTTCAGTCTGTAGGTGTCCCTAGGTCTGAAGTGGGTCTCTTGAAGACAGCATATAGATGGGTATTGTTTTTGTATCCATTCAGCAAGCCTGTGTGTTTTGGTTGGAGCATTTAATCCATTCACGTTTAAGGTAATTATTTATATGTATGTTCCTACGACCATTTTCTTAATTGTTTTGGGTTTGTTTTTGTAGGTCCTTTTCTTCTCTTGTGTTTCCCACTTAGAGAAGTTCCTTTAGCATTTGTTGTAGCGCTGGACTGGTGGTGCTGAATTCTCTTAGCTTTTGCTTCTCTGTAAAGCTTTTGATTTGTCCATCAAATCTGAATGAGATCCTTGCCAGGTAGAGTAAGCTTGGATGTAAGCTCTTCCCTTTCATCACTTTAAGTATATCATGCCATTCCTTTCTGGCTTGTAAAGTTTTTGCTGAAAAATCATCTGTTAACCTTATGGGAGTTCCCTTGTATGTTATTTGTCATTTTTCCCTTGCTGCTTTCAATAATTTTTGTCTTTGATCTTTGCCAATTTGATTACTATGTGTCTCGGCATGTTCCTCCTTGGGTTTATCCTGTATGGGACTCACTGCACTTCCTGGATTTGGGTGTCTATTTCCTTTTCCATGTTAGGGAAGTTTTCGACTATAATCTCTTCAAGTATTTTCTCTGGTCCTCTCTCCCTCTCTTCTCCTTCTGGGACCCTTGTAATGAGAATGTTGTTGCGTTTCATGTTGTCCCAGAGGTCTCTTAGGCTGTCTTCATTTCTTTTCATTCTTTTTTCTTTATTCTGTTCCACAGCAGTGAATTTCACCATTCTGTCTTCCAGGTCACTTATCCTTTATTCTGCCTCAGTTATTCTGCTATTGATTCCTTCTAGTGTAGTTTTCATTTCAGTTATTGTATTGTTCATCTCTGTTTGTTTGTTCTTTAATTCTTCTGTCTTTGTTAAACATTTCTCACATCTTCTCAATCTTTGCCTCCATTCTTTTTCCGAGGTCCTGGATCATCTTCACTATCATTATTCTGAATTCTTTTTCTGCAAGGTTGCCTATCTCCACTTCATTTAGTTGTTTTTCTGGGATTTTACCTTGTTCCTTCATCTGGTACATAGCCCTCTGCATGTTCATCTTGTCTATTTTTCTGTGAATGTGGTTTTTGTTTCACAGGCTGCCGGACTGTCGTTCTTCTTGCTTCTGCTGTCTGCCCTCTGGTGGATGAGGCTATCTAAGAGGCTTGATGGGAGGGACTGGTGGTGGGTAGAGCTGACTGTTGCTCTGGTGGACAGAGCTCAGTAAAACTTTAATCCACTTGACTGTTGATGGGTGGGGCTGGGTTCCCTCCCTGTTGGTTGTTTGGCCTGAGGCGACCCAACACTGGAGCCTAACCAGGCTCTTTGGTGGGGCTAATGGCAGACTCTGGGAGAGCTCACACCAAGGAGTACTTCCCAGAACTTCTGCTGCCAGTGTCCTTATCCTCATGGTGAGCCACAGCCACCCCCGCCTCTGCAGGAGATCCTCCAAGACTAGCAGGTAGGTCTGGCTCAGTCTCCCCTGAGGTCACTGCTCCTTCCCCTGTGTCTGGATGCGCACACCACTTTGTGTGTGCCTTCAAAGAGTGGAGTCTCTGTTTCCCCCAGTCCTGTCAAAGTCCTCCAATCAAATCTCACTAGCCTTCAAAGTCTGATTCTCTAGGAATTCCTCCTCCCGTTGCGGGACCTCCAGCTTTGGAAGCCTGACGTGGGGCTCAGAACCTTCACTTCAGTGGGTGGACTTCTGTGGTATAAGTGTTCTCCAGTCTGTGAGTCATCCACCCAGCAGTTATGGGATTTGATTTTACTGTGATTGCGCCCCCCTACCATCTCACTGTGGCTTCTCCTTTGTCTTTGGATGTGGGGGTATCTTTTTTGGTGAGTTCCAGTGTCTTCCTGTTGATGATTGTCCAGCAGCTAGCTGTGATTCTGGTGTTCTCATAAGAGAGAGTGAGAGCATGTCCTTCTACTCTGCCATCTTGGTTCCTCCCACCTTAAATAACCTTTTAATACAAAGTGAGCTATTCTGCTTTTTAAACTATTTCTTATAGATCTCTGATTAACTCAAGGAAGGGAACAAACCCTTAGTGACCCCCAAAGTACATTTTGCCAATTATTATATCACTCACATCACTAAATTATATACCTTAAAAATTAATAAGAGACATGAAAGAAGCTTAAAGACTTTTGAGTTAATTATTATAGTAAATTATATAACAAGTTATAAAGTTCCTATAGGAAAAAAGTAATAATTTATACTCAAGTTTTTCTGATTCCTAGGTTGAGTCTGACACTTTTTAAAATTTCATAATTGTTGTCAGGGAACTTACAATAAAGCTGATGACATATACATATGAAAAAATTAGATGACATAATATAACGTTACTTAAGGCAAAATGAATTGTTAAATTACCTTATTTTTCCTGAAAGAACTGTTTAAATTCCATTAATAAATGTTTTTATTGGAATTTAAATGTTATGGTAATTTATCCATTACTATCATCTTGAGGATGCTCCTTTTGCAAAAGAATAGTAATTGGATAGGAGAAGATTCAGTTTAAAGTTTGAACCTTGGGAAAATGATAGTGTTTCACAGCAAGTTTCCCCAAGGACAAATAATAATTATGAGTTAAAAACCACCAGTTAGGGTTTGTTTCTATTCTAAAACAAACATATCTAGTCATAAGAGAAAAGGTGATTTTTTCCCACAGAACTATCCGTATGTCCTTCTGGCATTTACAGGCTTAGAGAAAAGGATGAAACAACCAGTAAGCTAATGAATAAAAACGTGTACAAAATCAAACCACAAAATGTTGACAAATGAAAATTCCTATAGTCATGGCTAGAGACTGGCACGTGACTGAGGAATCACAATTAAATGCCAGGAACTCAGTATGAAAAGGACTCAAGATGTTTAACTGTAGGCATATTTCTAATACAGCCAAATTTCAACACATGTTGGAGACTACTGTAACAGAGGAACATTCAGCTGAATGTCTGACATCCAAGTTGGCACCTCTGAACATCAAGCTCTGAAAGCTACAGTAGAGAAAGAAAGGGTACAGGATCAGTTTTTCTTCATTTTTATGAAAGATGTTTAATGGTCTTGATGTGAATCCAGCTCTAAAATGTTACTGGCACAAAAAACCACAAATTATCCAGGTTTCTTATGCCAAAGCCACATGGAAACTGAAGCTATTTTCTAGATTTGTTTTTAATTTTGTACATTGTAAGCTTAATGACCCTAGTGCTCAGCATGACTTTGGCAATGAGATGTTGATACAAAACAATCATGTAAAAATAACATGCATATTAAACAGCAGGTTCTTGCCGCCTGGATCTGCATCTACATTTGTAAAACCTGGTTATTTTTGCGGGGGGAGCAGAGGTGGAAACAGATATTAAACTCATTAAAAAGAAAAAACTGGTTGATAATTAGTGGCTTGACTCAATTAAAACTGAACTGCTTATTTTCCAGACCCTCTTACGGTATTAAACTTCTTAGGTATTTAAACCTATGGATAGGCACAGGAATCCTTTCAAGACATAATTACCATAATTTTCTTTATTTCATATCAATAAAAACATAACATCCATAACTTCTGTTGTATTTTTATGCATTCAGATATAATTTCTTAATTTCTAATAAACATGTCAGAGATAGAATATGACAGGTAAAAGATACTCATAATTAGATCCTGATACAAACATTACGAGGTTCGCTTGCTCATCAACTTTTTTTTTTTTTTTGGTACCCTATTGGCACAATCCTTGCCTAAGTTATCATGAGAGACAGGCCTCATTTAAACTCTTGTTTTTATAAGCCAGTGAAAGAAACCTGTAAGATCACATGCCTTTCAACAAAGAGATGAAACATTTGATTGTATTTCCATAAACTCCCATAAATTCTACAGAAAATCACTTGTTTTAAAAGCATGTTCATGAATATCCATCAGAATATTTTTCGTGTTATTTAGGGTACTATGATGAATATATCCAATTTAAACTAAAATCTATAGTTGTTTTGATTTCTACAGTTCAATTTTTATTTCCTCCTTATTCAGAATAGTAATGGTTACAATTTAAAATCTTTATGCATAGCTTATTAAGCATAAATTTAGCCTTGCATTAGACACTGGTATACACAAAAATAGAGGATAAATGGGTCGCTGTGAAATGCCTTTCTTTGAGAGCACACAGTGTGTGTGAATCACGAGAAAGAATTCAGCACTAGTGATAACAAATGACACGGGTTGATAATATTCTGGAGCATTTTAAAACTTATCTTTATATATCAACTGTTAAAAACAGAAAGCATCCATTATGTATAACAAACACATGTGTGTTCTTTATTTTCTGCTTTTTGGGCTTTGCAATTAAAAAAAGAATCCTAAAAGATTAACATTATTACATGTATATCTGATATGGCTTTATTTTAGTGTGTGTGTGTGTGTGTGTGTGTGTGTGTGTGTGTATGTGTATATATGTTTCCTGCAAATTCGTTTCTGACAGAACATTGATGCATGCACCTATATTCTTCTACATTCTAATGTATGACAATTTAGAATCTAGAAAACTTTAACATAAGCCTCTTTGTCTTAAAATTTATAGAGTATGAATAATTCCATATTTGCCTTCCATAACATTTAGAAGCATATTTTGTTTCTAAAAACATCATTTTATCTTTTCCTTTGCTAACATTTCTCCTTTCTGACCCTATATTTACCTGCAGTACTGTTTTCTGCTCTCTCCTCTTTCTCTGGAAATCTCTACGTTCTTAGCACTTCAGCTTTTATTTCTGAGAGAATTACATCAGTTGGAATTCTCAGAATATAGTTTTATATAGTATTCATGCATTTTTTAAGTCAGTTTATTTGAACAAGATGACTGGTTTCTCCAGCTGTGCTGTGTATCTTTTTGTTCATCATTCATTACTATTGAGGAAAGGAGGTACAGCAAAATCCAAACCATTTTTGAACTACACTGATGATGTAAAACTAAGACTCTGCCAGAATGTTTGTTACTGCATAATATGAATATACTAGCTGATTTCTGAAGTTAAATTTGAAAGAATTCTTTAGGATCATACTACTTATCCTATATTCAAATTAACACTGGAAAGCCGCAGAAGTTTTTTTTTTTTTTTAAAGGAAGGCATACTTCAGAGTAGATAAAATCAAGGTAAAATAGAAAATACAAGTGACTTCCAACTCCAAGAGACATGCAAAATAAATGGCTGTTTCCACTAGTTTCTGCATTACAAAAGGTAAATGCTGGTTTTTGATAAACCTGCTTTTCTGATTGGCAACTATATCCATCATTCTCCAGGTTATGACAATAAATAACTATTTATATTTATTTTAAGGTACTTAGAATTCTCATGAACAATGCTAGTGGGTCCACTAGTTTATAACATATGAGAACATGCCTGGCTGCTCAGGGCACCATCTTGCTTGGACATGCACATGTGAGCAGAGGCGACCTAAATTCTAGTGCCAATTTCTATATGAACTCTTCTGTAGCACTTTTACCTTTAACCACCTAAACTTTGCCTGGGGGAAACAGAAACAGTTAAATTTAAAGATATAAGAGATGCATAATCAATTATGACTTCATTCTTTAGCCGATGTTACTAAAGGCTGAATATTTTCATTCACATGTTCTGTAAACACTTTAACTTCAGCATAATTAAAATCCGAACTAAAATCTTTCAAGAAAACCAGAACTCCCTCCAAATGGCCCCTTTAAAAAAAAAAATCAATGTTGGTAAAATTCAACCACATGTCCAGGATTAAAACACATTTAGTACTTATTAAGCCTTGTGACAATTTCTCTCGATGAATATTTATGTCAGCCTTTCCTTTTCATAGGTTACTGACATTTTGCTCAGGATTTCATCAGCAAGAATATGGTGAGAAGCTTCCAAGTGGTCTTTCTTCCTCTAATCTCTACCACTCCCATGCATTTTACCCACAACTTGAAATTTCTGGTATGAAGTTTCCATGCATAAAAGTTTTATAAATGTTGAGTATTCATAAATTATGTCCAAATGGTGTGACTAGGCTTTATGGGAACTTGACCCTTTCTAGTCTACCTACACACTGCATATTCATTTTTTACAAATTCATAAAATGATCTACTTCTAAACTCAGCTGATTTGGCTTTTGCCTTTTTTTCCATAAACATCCCTTCATTCGAGCTCCTGATTCTTTATTTCTACTATTTCTTCCACCCCCGTCCAGTTTTCATGATCTGTCTATTCCTTAAGGTACAAGCATGCAAGCATCTTCCTCCCATGAAGACTTGCATGACACATCCAGTCAATCCTTCCCTCCTCGAAATAATGGCAAATGCATGGCCCTTATCATTCATTTGTCACCAGCAATACAAGACAGCTCAAGATATTTTTAATTTTCTGAATAGAATCTGATGTCAAAATATATGCAATCGCCTTGAGAACAAAGGTCTTATCCTATGTTTCCTAACAGACAAGTACATGGCTTGGATTAGTTATCCTTGGCTACGTAACTATTAGTTTGCTAAGGATGCCAAAACAAATAACAGTAGCTGAGTGGCTTAAACAACAGAAGTTAAATGCCTCAGTTCTGAAAGCTAGAAGCTCAAGATGAAAGTCTTGGCAGGTCTAATCCTTTCTGAGGACTCCAAGAGAGATGTTCCATGCCCCTCCCCTGGCTGCTGGTGATGTGCTGTCAACATATGGCACTCTTTGGCTTGTAGAGGCATCACCCCCATTTTGCCTTAATCTTCACATGGTGCTGTCCCTATGTACATGTCAGTGTCCACATTTTCCCTTTTTATAAGGACACAAGTCATACTGGATTATTGGATTGGGGCCCATCCTACTCTGGCATGACCTCATCCAACCTTAACAAATTATATCAGCAATGACTCTGTATCTAAACACGGTCACATACTGAGTTACTAGGAGTTAGGACTTCAACATATGTATTGGCTTAGGGGGCCACAATTCAACCCATGACAATAACAAGCCATGCAAACCTTGGTGGCTTGAAACAGCAACTGTTGATCTGGCTCATGGTTCTGTGAGTCAGCAATATTGGCTGGGATTGGCTGGACAGTTCTTTCATCCTCAGATGAGCTCATTCATGCATCTACCCAGCAGCCCGTCAGCTATGCAGCTCTGCTTTGGGGTCTGGCTGGTTGTCAGCTAGAAAAAGGAGAACAATTGGGCCGGAAGTCTTTCATAATCCAACAGACTAGCCCAGAAATTTTTACATGGTGACTGGGCAAGTTTTCAAAAGGGAGAGCAAAATTGTGAAAGGCTTTTGGAGGCCTAGGCTCAGAATTTGCACAATTGGCCAAAGCAAGTCACACGGTGAGCCCAAGTCAAGAGCGTGGGAAATAGTTTTCATCTACTGTAGGAAGAGCTCCCGGGACATATTACAAAAGGGCATATGGGGGGAAATCTCCATTTTTGTAAACCTTTCATCACATAGTCCAACACCTCACCTATCTGTGAAAATATGTCACGGATACTGCCTTTTAACATACTGTAATTAAATTTACCCTACGTTATTTCTCTTTTCATTCCAGAGCTAAAATGTAAAACGCTGATAAACATAAACATGGTATCTCTAAAGCCATCTGAATTCCAAATACGGCCTGGTTAATCTAGAATAATTTACACTTCTTAACTAGAAACATGGAACTGAAAAGACAAAGAGACCCTAGAATACAGAACTAGAACACATCAAGCCATGCAGTAGAGGAAATCAGGAAGAAATTAAGAAACACGTGAATGGAATACACATCTTAGGGAGGCATATCTGAGAGCTGATTCATGTGAAAAAAGCCACACCTAGAGCCGATTCAGTAAGATTAAAATGACTGCAGAAAAAAAATGTTTATAAAGCAGGATTTCTTTGTGAATCTAGGAAGTGGGGTCTGTTGCCTACTGTGTTTACATAGCACTGTGTAAGGGAAGTGTGAATACTGTGAAGAACAAAAGGCGGACAGACAGAATGATTTATTCCACTTCTCACGGCCTCAACTGTTTATGAAACCTATGTCACTCCTATTACTGCCCCCATACCTACTAAATAGTCTTCTGATTTCTGATTTGGCCATTCAGGCACTCGGCTACCGGGTAGGAGGACCTCTGATATGTTGGTGTGGGCATCCTTGGTCCATGAAATTTAGACATCTGCTGTAAATTTAAATTTGATGTTGTAATACAGACAGAAAGAAATGGAGATGTAGAGAGGATGTAGCTAGAGATACAGATATATGTGCAGATTTTTGTTTGTGCCTAAGCACTTTACTAACTCCGAGGTCACAGATGAAACTGAATTTTTGATCTTGGAACCCTGACAGCTGGGCCCATCAAGTGAACTCACCAACAGTGCAGATACCTGCCAGTTCCAACCTGAGGAACCAACACCTCTAAGAAATGACTGGCTTACCCTTTTTAAATAAAAAATAAAAATAAACATTAAAAGAAATTTTAAAACCATATAATTCTGGCTTATTATTTACATTATGCTACTTATAAAACAAATTGGTTGAACATAATCAGTCATAATTTTAATGACTGTTCCCCAAATTGGTATTGAACATTATTTTGATAAAAATATTACATAATCTGTATGATCTCATGAATTGATTGACAAAATGAACCCTGTGTATTATAACATATGTCTTCTATCTACCAATGCTATTCATTGACTCTTTTAATTCACTTTTGCCATATAATCATACATTGCCCTGAGATGGGCAGGTTTGGATTTTATTTTGCTATTCCTCAGTTAATTTCAACAAGATAATGTTCTGTCAAGAGACCTAAAAGATTCTTCTGAAGGTTGAATTGAGAGATAATGGTTGCAAGGAAATACAACCTAAAGCAATAAAACATGGGCACTGATTGCTGCAAAGTGACAGCTGCTGGACAAGCTATGCTGACTTGCAGCAGAGATACGTAAGCTTAAGAAAAGGCCATAGGAGACTGAAGCAAAGTGACAGAATTTCACAGGGGGAAAAACCCTAACAGCACCGGGCACAACTGCCTTGGTATCTGCAAAATGTTTCAGTCCCACTGGGAGAGACGTTCGTCTTCACACTTCTACATATTTACACATCCACAGGGAGGTCGGGCTGTGACTCGGGCAATATCTGACAACACCAACACACTGCGTGGTTATGTCACCCGAAGACGATGCTGCTGATGGCTGTTGTTCATTGAGGAACTGTGGCAGAGACTGCTGACACTTAAGTTTGGCCTTCTGTCTCACAGGCAAAACTAAATTTTAATAGACTCATTCGTTCTTCTGAATTGTATACATTTTCTCTTCATGTCCTAAGTACTAGTTTGTAATTTTACTGAGGACAGAAAGTAGTGTTTACATAATTAGGTTGGTGATGTCTATATATTAAGGATGACCTTGAGACAGTTGACAAGCCAGCCAAGCAACAGTTCTCTCATTTGTAAAATTAATCATTATCATCATCTACGAAATAATTATTTGGATAAGCATATGAAATGTGTACAAAAATTATTTTGCAAGATAGTAGAATGCTATTGTAATTTTATTACCCTACATAGCACCTAACATATATAACACCTGGAAAGAGTAAGAAGTAAAGAAAAGCCAGGCAAATGACTGAAAACATTTTTCCCCCAAGAGAAGAAACCATCTTACGTGTAATCACTGCCTGTCCAATAAACTGGCAGCTGAGGGTGTTTTCAAATATTTTACACAGAATTTTAGGTCATACAAGGCTGTTTTTTTAACATCAACTTTCTCCAAATTCTATTAACCTCATTTCATGTCTTTACAAAATCACATGATTGACTATGACTCTTTTTTATATTTTACATACATACTGAGCCACCTTAGTTCCACATTGCAGTAAGTATACTTTCTATGCTGGCAGGAATACTTTACCTACATAAAGTGAAAACTTAGCTTATTTTTGCCAAGTTTAAAGGATGTGTTTGGGTTGAGTTAATTTAATATATGAGGTATATAGCATTAAAGAAATTCACTTTAGGGGATCCTCAGGGGCACCTCCTTTTGAGTAGCTGCAGGTGTTTATCTGCAATTTTGTGCAATTATAATACACACAATTCTTTATAGGGTCCCAGGATGAATAGCAGCACAGAATTACTTTTTAAAATAGTCTCCAAACAACCCAGGAGAACCCACCTGGTTGATAATATGGAATGATATTAGGGAATATAACCATTCTCACCCACAACATTTTATTTGGAACTATCTAGGGCAACAGTACGCCAACCTAACATTATATAATAACGTAACTGTTCAAAAGGGTGCAAATAACCCATTTACAACCAAGCATCAACTACCTACAGTATTTCTCAACGTCATGACATTTTACGAAGTTTCATAATACAAAGAATGCGATTAAACACACATACTAGTTGATATTTTGCATTGTATTTAAAAGATAACTTTGGATAGAGGATTCTGGGCAGATGGCAGAGTAGGAAGCACCTACCAGCAATTGTGCTGACAGAATCCGTCTGAAGCAACTAGTTTGGAACTCTGGAGTCTCCTGAAGGCTTGTAACTTCCAGCAGAAGCCTCTCAGAGTAAATTACTATTAAGTCTGGTCAGCTGCAGCTCTTGCACAGATCTGCATCGTCCTCTACCCCTCAGTCAGACAGCTGTGTACTGTACCTGGAGCTGTTTACACACAGCTTACAGGGCCAGGGTGAGCAAAAAGAACCCTGTCCTCCAAATACTAGGGACCTGTGCTGTGGTCATTGAGTGTTGCTTCTTATCAGAGAAGGCCGTTGTTATTGCACTTCCCCCCATTGCTGCAAGTCCGCCCTCTGGTCAAAGTGACCTCCAAGGTATTGAAAAGACCGGAACCATTCCCTCCCTCCTTCATTATTCTGTTTTTCTCCTTTTGGGAGCCAGACATCGAAGACTAGGACACTAAAAAGCAACTGTGTATACCAGGAAAATTAGAAGGTCACTGCACATGTCAAGAGGAAGGAGCAGGCTCAGAAAAGACCTGACAAGACTTTAAGTTTACACACCAGTCTGATCCTCATCACAGAGACAACCTACAACCATCAAAAGAACAAAAACAACAAACAAACTCTGTGGAAGGGGAGAATCTGATTTCCCAGAGTCACCACACTATTAGATTCAAATGTCCAGTTTTCAATTTAAAAAAATGACAAGGCGTACACAGAGAAACAGGAAAGTCAAGCCCATTCAAAGGAAAAAAATGAATAAACTACAACTATCTCTGAAAAAGACCTGATGGCAGATCTACTAAACAAAGACTTTAAAACAATGTCTTAAAGTTACTTAAAGAACTAAAGGAAGATATGGAAAGAGTCATTTAATGAAATATCAATAAGGAGATAGAAAATTTTAAAAAAGAGAATTCTGGAGCTGAAAATTACAAAAACTGAAATGAAATTTCACTAGAGGGATTCAAAGGCAGATGGAAGCAGATAGAAAAAAGAATCCATAAACTTGAAGATAGGACAATGGAAATTATCTAAACTGAGGAACAGGAAAATAATATTGAAGAAAAGTGAACAGAACCTGAAAGATATGGAGAACACTATCAAGCAGACCAACATAGGATTGTGGGAATTCCAGAAGGAGACAAGAAAAAGAAAGGGGCACAGAGAATACGTAGAGAAATAATGACCAGAGACTCCATAAATTTGATGAAAGTAATAAATATAATCATCCAGGAAGCTCAACACACTCCATGTAGGATGAACTCTGAGAGACCCACAGTGATACACATTATAATTAAACTGTCAAAAGACAAAGACAAAGAGAATTCTGAAAGTAGCAAGAGAGAAGCTGCTCCTCACATACAAGGGATGCTCAATAAAATTACTGACAGATTTCTCTGCAGAAATTTCAGAGGTCAGAAGGCAGTGGGCTGATATATTCAAAGTACTAAAAAGAAAGAATATGCCAACCAAGAATGCTATATCTGGCCAAACAGTCCTTCAAAAGTGAGGAAGAAATTAAGACATTTTCAGATAAACACAAGCTTAGAGCATTTGCTACAACTAGACCTATCCTGCAATAAATACTAAAGTCAGTCTGGCAGGTTGAAATGAAAAGACCTTAGACAGTGACTCAAAGCCATATGAAAAAATAAAGATCTCAGTAAAAATAAATACATGGGCAATTATAAAAGCTAGTATTATTATAACAATGGTATGTGACTCCACTTTTTGTTTGCTACAAGATTTAAGAGAATAATGCGCTAAAAATTTTATTAGTTTATGTTTTTATTTATTTATTTAGGCTGCACCAGGTCTTAGTTGCAGCACATGAGATCTTTAGTTGCTGCATACAGGATCTTGTTTTAGTTGCAGCATGCGGGCTTCTTAGTTGCGGCATACATGTGGGATCTAGTTCCCTGACCAGGGATCGAACCCAGGCCCCCTGCATTGGGAGTGTGGAGTCTTACCCGCACCACGGACCACCAGGGAAGTCCCTAGTTTATGTTTTTGGACACACAAAAACACGTGTAATCTTCTCACATCAACAAATGATAGGAATGGGGATGGGGCTTCTAAAAGAGCAGAATTTTTGGAAAATGTAACATACATGCAATTGGATATTATTCAGCTTTTAAAAAGGAAGGAAATTCTGACACATGCTACAACATTGGATGAACCTAGAGGACATTATGCTAAGTGAAACAAGCCAATCACAAAAGAGAAATACGGTATGATTCCACTTATATAAAGTACTTAGATTAGTCAAAATCATAGAGACAGAAAGTAGAATGGTCCTTGTCAGGGGCTGGGAGCATGAGGGAATAGGGAGTTATTGTTTAATGGGTATAGAGTTTCAGCTTTGAAATACAAAAAGAGTTCTCAAGATGAGTGGTGGTGACAGTTGCACAACAATGTGACTGTACTTAATACCACTGAACTGTCTACCTAAAAATGGTAAGGATAGAAAATTTTATGTTATATGTATTTTACCACAATTTTTAAAAAATGGGAAAAAAAGGTAACTTGGATAGGCTTTCATATTAGAATAGTACCAAAAGGTGAAAAAAAAGAGTAAAAGTGAAGCACCAAAAAGACAGATAAACCCAGTAAGATATGAAAAACAGTAAGGGAGAAAACTACTGAAGTATAGAAAATGAAATATGACAAAGCTTATGACGCTATTTTTTACAAAGCAAATAAATCTGAAACCATAGTTGCCATGTGTAATAGTCTCAAAAATTATAATTCCCCAAACATGTCCCTATGAGTAATGGGAAGTCTAAACAAACCAGTGACGAAAAAATATAGACCAAAATGTCAAAGAATCTTTGCAAAGTTATCCTAGACCCAGAAATTCCCTTCAAATGGGAATTATTCTACTTTTTAAGGCACAGATAATTCCAATGCTAACTAAACTTTGCACAGCATAGAGAAAAACATCTTCCAAAAATTTTACGATATGAGTATACACTGACGTCTAAACCTGATAATACTACACACACACAGAAAGTAAGCTATAGAATATTTCCTCTTAGAAACACTGAAATAAAAATTTGAAATAAATATTAGCAAAAGTAATTTATTAGCATGTGAAAAAAATAATCACAACCAAATGCTCTTTTTTTCCTGGAATACAAGGATAGTTTGATATGATAATAGGCTTTACCATAACTTACATCGTGAAAATATCTAAGGACAGAAGCCATATGATCATCTCAGTTACTGAAAGTATGGTACTTAACAAATTCATCACTCATCCCCAATAAAACAATAATAATACTTAAACTGATGGATTCTTCCTTAGCAGATGCTATGCCAACATCTTTTTTTAATGAGGAAAAAAATTGGCATCCTTGCTAGGGTGAAAAAATGAGCAAAAGATGTCCATTCTTTGTCACTGTTTAATATTCTATTGAAGGACTTAATCAGCATAGTTGAACAATAGAACATCTTGAAATGCTTAAAATCAGTATCATCTCTATATGCAGATAATATACTAGTTATCTGGGAAACCCAAGGTTAACTAGGAGAAAATCTTATACTAAACAAACAATAAAGTAACAGGATATAGAATTGACATACAAAATCAGTAGCTTCCATATATTCACACAATAATTACAGACAGCCCTTGCTTTGAATAGTTTCAATATGCATGGATTTCAGTTGCCATGGTCTAGTTAGGTAAAACTAGTGCCCCCGGCAACATGGTTCAAATTTCAGTTACCATGATATATGAACTATTAGAATTGCATAAAGTGCAAACATCACTGCTAGCTCTTCAGTCCTCAAATCACGACATATACAACAGATATGCACCATGATAAATGAAGAGTGACATCACATCTTTCCAAATAAATCTATAATTAGTCACCCTGCATTTGTTATCCAATCACACAAACAGCAAAGATTGTAATTGTATTGTCTCCTTGTCTCCCACATATATTTTACAGAAACGGATAATCGAAAGAGGGAATTTGACCCACAGAGCTGAAAGTGCAGCAAAGAAATGACAAGTAATAATGCTGGAAGTAAGATTCTAATTGGACTTAAATGGAGTTATAAAAGAAATTGCTGACCCTGGAACATTGGCGCCACTGCCATTCAAGGGACACTGGATTTGCAGCCAGAGGAACTCAGTAAGGCAAAGATCAACATAAATGAGAAAAGTGGTATAACAAAAAGGATGAAGATGTCCCAGAGGAAGTGATGCTGACAAAAGCCTCCACATTAAAGGAATTCTCAGAAATATTTCATGACACTGAAAATTGCAAAGGATAAAATGTTCTGAGCTGACCCATACTTAGAAAGGGGTATGACAATTTGTCAAGTGTAGAAATGATTCACACTCACATTTTAAGCTCTATAACAAGAAGAAAAAGGCAATTATTATTCAAATTACTCTTGATAAGATTTCTACAAAGAAAAAAACTTTAGTTCTCAATGCTTCTAATGCTATAAATTAGTGCGCTATATATTTTACTTTTTTTTTCATTTGCCAATGCATTTATAATCTAGAAAAAGGGAGTTTTTAGTGCTTTGACAAAACATTTAAAGGTCAATAACGAATGTAAATTTTCCCATGACTAGGATCACTTTGTGTGGTTTCTCTTTCGCACAGTTGTTTTTAGAGCCCTTGCAGTATCCACGTAGAGCGTGAACTGCCTGTATTTGTTAGAGCTGCTGCACTTCTGCCCGCGCATGTGAATAAGTGCCTGTTTTGTTCATGATAATTAACTACTAAGGGGATTCTTCCCTTGTTGGCTTGATTGGTACCAGTCTAGAACCAAGCATTTCTTGACCTCAAACACTGGCCTATGTAAAACACAGTACATAATACATTTCAGCTACATTGTCACAATAGGCTTTTGTGGAATGTCCTAGGAGCCGAAACAGAATTTAATTCAATGGAAAAAAATATTCTGAATTATTAACTAACTGACAAATGGGCTTTTGCACTATGAAATGTTCACATGTTCAGCACCTCTCTATATCTCATATAGAAAGACTGTAGGTAGCAAATGACTGAGCCCGTTACATAATGAGCCCTTCCAGGAGTGACAAAAGAAAGCTCTCCTGTGCCTTCCTAGCACAGTACTTTAGCTCAGCATTGTTCCAAACAGCCAGAGACCATGAATTTAAATATTTTTTTCTTTAAAGTAGTTTGTGTTTTTATATAAATAACTATATTATGTTTTTCTAAAGTTTACAGAATTTGTTTGTTACAGGATATGTTACATATTGCTACTGTTTATAGGAGACATCTATTTTAATTAATAAGTATTTATGGTATAACAAACAATTGCCAGGTACTGTTCTAGAAATTTTAAAAATAATGTAAGACCAAGTCCCCGCAGGTGACTTCGTACCTACTGGAGTGAGAGTAGCGTAAGGAGCAATTGCCTTATCATGTTTTCAGGTGTCAGGTTACATGGCTACCCTGGGCCAGTCAAATATTAGTTTATAAATACGAATCTTCAGTCTGGAAGATCATCATTGCATTTTAGGTGCAAAGGTATGTCACTAAACCTACATGCCTAGAAATACAATTTCATAGTTATGTGGTCAATCAATTTTTTCTTAACTATAGTACTAATTATTATTATCCTCAAGAATACTGAATGGATTAAAAACATATTCAAAATAAAAGTTGAAATAAAGAACATAACTTTTATTAAAATTTTAATTTTGACCCACCTGGAGCTCACTCAAAACAGGTAATTTAAGCTATAAAAACTCACAGATACATTAAAAAGAACCTGGCAGTGATCAGCAACATGTACTGAACTACAGAAAATGATTAGTATAACATTAAATTTACCAACAAAATACTGACTTTTAAAATGGCCCTCAATACTAATTTGGTTCTGTAATATTTAAGGAAATATCCATTTGCCCTTTAGAAACAACAAAAATATATTATATGTACCATTATTTCATTCACCTTAATAAGGTTTATTTTATTACCAAGCCAATATATTATGAGACTTTGCTATATTTACTGAATCTACTCCCATATTCTCCATTTCTTCTACAGTGTACTAATACTGTAGCAATGCTTCCTTTAAAACACCCGATTTGCGGAGCAATGAAAGGAAATGTCTGTACTGATTACATAGACTTCAAAGCCAGAAGGAACTGAGTTCAAATCTCAGCTTTGAAAGGTGTTTATTTCTATTACTTTGGCAAATTACTCAATCTTCCTGAAACTTAATTTTTCTGCCCATGATATTGGTAAAATAATACCTCTGCCAATGGACTTGAGGTAAATTTAATAATTTACTTTAAAAGTCAGTAAAAATAAGTGATATCTACTCAACTTTGTTTACGTCATTGCTGAATACAGTAACAATCCTATTGATACTACAAATGTAATGTTCCTACGAGGACTGACTTCTTAGGAGTTCTATGTCACATAATTTCAAGTAGTTTCCACTTCCCACTGAAGTAGTAAGCAAAAACACAAATAATAGTTTATACCTGAGATTAAGCAATACTTTGTAGTTTGACAATTATTTCCTTATTTTCTCCTGTAACATCTTGCTAACAGTTCAATAATGAATAAGTTATGGTGGGATGTATTCACTAGACATTTACCAATAAATAAAATTGCTTTGCTAAGTTTAAAAAATAAGCATATATAGTATCATATAAATAATAATGTTTTTTTTAAACTCGTGATCTTATTAATAGTCTTATGAACATCAAAGCTCTTGTATCAGTTCTGGTATTCTAGGAAAGTTAGCAAGTTTCTCTTATAAAGTATTATTGAATTTGTTCCTTTAAATAGGCCTAACTTTACTTCCCAACGAGAACATATAAATGACAGAAGTTGTGTGATCTGCTTACCTCTTATGTAGCAAATGACTAATTTCACTCCATAAGTAGCACTTCCAGTAACAAGGAAAGCAAGTTATGCTATTTCTTTCTGGTAAAATTCTCTAGATCAACTTTCTTTTAAAAAAATGATTTCTTCATGAATGAAGAAAATTATTCATTTGCTATATATTGCCTTTAAGACAATTATGTTAAATATGAAATTTCTGCAGTGTTAGTATTGTTTCTTGGAGCTCTCTTTTTCTTAGTTCTCTTTCAAACAGACCTTACAGTTCAGAAACATTTAACATTAAAAAACTGGATGTGTGAAAATTCAAACTTATGAAGTAATAACTTAGTGGTAGAATATCTGTATTGTAAAATTATTTTGTAAAATTATTGTTTTAAGTAGGAAGTTCATTTCTTTCAAAACTGAATTTAAAATATCAAATTATGTAAATAAAAACATAATTCATACAAAGTGTTAAGTACTGCAACAATTTGTGTAGTTTTGCATATTTAAAGGCAAAAATAAAGAAATAAAAATGAACTCAGATGTATACATAGTTGATTATAGCTGAAAGGAAAAAAAGTAATGACAAATACACAAGGCACTGCAGGCCAAGTGAGCCATATCAGAGTCTTACCCCAAATCCATACTCAAAGAAAAATGTCACTAAAACAAACCAATAACTCCATATATTGAGATAGCAAAACTTTAGCTGGAAATCAACAATCAACCCAGATTTGTGTTATTAATAATATATTATTTTGAATTCAAAAATTCAAAAATAATTTGTTGAATAAATGTATACTCATTTTACATAAATTTTATTTTCATGTTTATTTTCATTAATTAGTGGAATTCTAATAGATTCAAGGCAGTCAGCCAAACAGTACCTACTGAATATTGGATTCCATAACTTTCACAAACACTCTTATAAATCACATTTTGTGATAACTCATATTTAAAAACAAAATAGTACCCTCAGAGAACCTTGATTAGGAATACTTGGTGTCTCTCCCACACTTCCTGAAGAACTAATGTCCCTCCAGAAGAGAACAAACCTACCACTATGTTTTTAAAAATAGAATACGTCTCTAAACTCCATAATAATTATAGCATAGTAATACTAATGACAAGCACAACAACTTATATTTAGTCAGTCTTTTCTACTTGCCAGGTATTTTATATGGGATATCTCACGTTAATCCTTACAGTAACTCTGCGATTAGCTACTATTATTCCCCACTGGTCAGTGAGAAGTCTGAGGCACAGGAGGGCTAAGCAACTTGACCAGGGTCATACTAAGAAGTAGCAGAGTCAAAACTAAAAATGCCTCAAGTTGAGCAGCAATAACGTGTTGAGCAAGATAAACGTGCACCACCTCATACTTTTCATAAACCTGGTTTTCATTTCATGTGGGCCATGAGAGCAAAAAGACCATGTCTTATCTTTGATGGCAAGTACTCTATCAGCATAGGAAGTAAAGTCTCTGGTGAATATCTTCGGAGCTATTCAAGATAAAAAGTAGCTGGTTCACAACACGTCATAGTTTGCCACACTCCTTCTCTCACTCCATCCAGTGTCTTCCAGACACTTCCTTCTCTCACTCCATCCAGGGAGAGATCAAACTCCTCTGAAGAAGTGAAGAAACTGGCTCAGCCCACTCCAGATAAAATGAAGCTAATTTATTTGTTTGTTTATTTTAAATTTTTATTGGAGTACAGTGGCTTTACACTACTGTGTCAGTTTCTGCTGTCCAGCAAGGTGAATCAGTTATACGTATACATATATCCCCTCTGTTTTGGATTTCCTTCCCATTTAGGTCACCACAGGGCACTGAGTAGAGTTCCCTGTGCTATACAGTAGGTTCTCATTAGTTATCTATTTTATACATAGTAGTGTATATATATCAATCCCAATCACCCAATTCATCCCACACCAGTCTCCCCTTGGTATCCATAAGTTTGGTCTCTATATCTATGTCTCTATTTCTGCTTTGCAAGTAAGTTCATCAGTAACATCTTTCTAGATTTCCACATATAAGCGATATTATACAATACTTGTTTTTCTCTTTCTGACTTACTTCACTCTGTATGACAGTCTCTAGGTCTATCCATGTCTCTGCAAATGGCACTATTTTGTTCCTTTTTATGGCTGAGTAATATTCCATTGTATATATGTGCCACATCTTCTTTATCGATCCTTCTGTTGATGGACATTTAGGTTGCTAATTTAAACTGCAATACTTAGTTGATGATTTAAAATGAAAGATAATCTCAGACAGCAGAAAAGCCCACTGAGGTCAATGTATTCATACAATTACTTATGAAATTTAATAATATTTATTTGTTTACATTAAGTGCTATACTTTAAGGTAGCTTAAATTAAAAATAATGGAGACAACTAAGTTTGGGAAACTGCTGAAATGAACACTGAGATGAAACTAAATATATATTCTGAAATAATATGTATGTTTCCCAGATAAGCCACAACACTGGCTTCATTTATTTTAGCAACTCTATATAAAAGAAAACTGAACCTCCTATGCAAATAATCTAATAAATAAAATATGTTATTGAATTCCTAAAAAAATATACTGAATTCCTAGGAGAAATCTACCTATTCTTGATATTATGGCCATTCAAGAATTTCTCACAAGTTTGCCAATAAAGAATTGCATTGTAAAATAAGTAGCTCTAAATTTCAGTTTGGTTGTATTTAAAACTGGGATTAAAAACTCCATCTCACAGGTTTCTTTAGAGGATTCAACACAGTGAGGCATGTAAAGTACTAAGCATAAGACTTGGTTCATAGTAAGAGCCCAAGAAAAAGCAGTTACAAGATCATAAATCAAAATAAACACTCCAGCATTCTCAACTGTTTTTATATTATATTGTTATTTAAACTGACAGTAAAATTCAGCAGAAGATTTTCTTCTATGAATCAATATTGATTGAATTTAAGTACCTAGAGACCACTGGGTTAGCACTTTCCAGTCCAAAGGTTGAATGCAATAAAGGAATGTACCTATAAAGGTAGTCCTCCTTAAGACCCTTTCTTGATGAATCAATGTGCTGTAATCAGTGCCAAAAACTTCTTTTAGCATTTCCATTGCATATGCTGAAATGTCACATTTCTTTGCTAATTCCATCAATATTTTTACCTAAAAAATCAGTATTTCAAAAAAAAGCACTAGATATTTCTTTTCCTCGGAAATAATTGTTTATTTTGCTCCTACTCAATGGCAATATGGCTCCATTTACCACTTAAGGATTGCCCTTTAGAACTAGTGAGATAGTTCTCAAAATTGTGTGTGAAGACTATGTTGCTGTGTGCTGCAGGAAGTGAATTAGAACAGGTTGGGATATGCCTTAAAAGACAGCATCTGTATTTTTCTGTCTGTGTTGTTTACTGCTGATTCTCACTATCAAAGCTACTCTTAGATTTTGTGTTTCCTTTGCAAAAAAATGAAAAGCCAAATATAAAGAAACAAACAAAAAATAAACCTTGCATATTACTATTTATCATGGAAATAATTGCTAATTGTATAAATCTTGAAATTTTTAATTCTCGTTGAATACAAATTTTTCACTTGAATGGACAAGTCTTTGATAGCAGTTATCAGTGGTGAGCTACTATTATATTCCAGTTTTCTGCAAGGTACACTTTTTTTCTCGTGTCAGGGGTTGTCAAAGCGTCTGGATCTCCCTTGTAATCTCAAATGCCAATGATGAATACAAAAGTACCAAAATTCTGTCAACAACTATATTATTAGTATAACTGTGCAAAGTGCCCAGGTCATTAGAGTTGTCAAGAAGTAGTTAATGAATAAATGTATGAAAGAGGAGAGAAAGAAAAGAAGGAAAAAAAGAAAGAAGAGAAAGAGAGGGAGGGAGGGAGGGAGGGAGGGAAGGAAGGAAGGAAGGAAGGAAGGAAGGAAGGAAGGAAGGAAGGAAGGAAGGAAGGAAGGAAGGAAGGATTTGAGTACATACTGTAATATTTGCAAAACAAAAGAAGTGTAAATGACATATTTGATGCCCCCAAAGAGATGAGAATACAAGTAGTAAGTTTGTAAGTATGTGTGAAAGAATAACTACTAAAACAAAGTAAGTCAATCATCAAAAGCTGAAAAGGCTATATATAAATACTACTGGATTTCAGAGAAAATAGCCAAGAATGTTGAATATTTCATATATATTTGTTATTTTATTATGGAGTCCCATGATACTATCACATTCTTCACTAATATAATTTACAAAAAATGTCTGATTGTCCAAGCATCAAGTATTTGCTAAAGGATATCAATGTCCTCTTAAAATATATACAAGCTCCTGGAATTTGGTTAGCAAGTCAGATACTGTACTAAAGACTACAGTTATATGAAGGTGAAGACTCTCTATGATTGAAAATACAGATTTCATTGGAAAGAAGCAGGAGCTGTGCTCCTGAGGTTACAGCACTTTGTTGCAGAAAGAATATCAATAGAGTGTTTATGAAATAACAAGGGAACATCACATCGCAAAGAGCAATGAAAGCATCTTTAAAAAAAAATCTGTATAATAAACATGCCTAGATGGTCATGGTTCTGGCAGATCACTACAGAGGAAATATTAGAAAAAAATCTCATGCGCATACATTGTTCATGAAAAGTTCTATATTATACATCACAGTTGCAAATCTGCCCTCTGAAGTTTTCAGCTTCTTAATGACACCAGAGATTTAGAGCACAGGGTGGAGTCAGACTGACATGTGACTGATGAGGTGGAAGTGTGAGTCGGAGGGCCATTGAACACAGAGAATTTTCCCAATGTATCATAATTACAGAAACACCTGTGCTTAAGGGTTTGTGCTGATTCAGAGAAAATACATGGAACTTAATGGTCTGCAAGATCCTTCATCTCGGACTCATGGCAGTTGAGAGTAAAGGATACAGTTGCATTTAAAAAATGATGTTAAGACACTAGTTTTTATCCTTCCAGGAGATGATGCCTCCATTACCTGAAAATGTTTGTCTCATGTGACAGTGGGAAACTGGATAGTGAAACACCACTGAAGTGTTCTAGGAGCATTTTCTGGAAAATGATGCAGAGATGTAAGGTCATAAACTACTGAGCTTTATGGAGCAGTCAAAGCTGAATTATTCTTTTTCTTTATCTTTATAAAGTCAATAATTGAAAAAAATTAATGCAACTGCATATTCTGTGCAAAATAACATGATTTAAGAATAGAGTCATTTTTTAAGTTGTAATTCTTACTCCAATGTACTCTGTGCTCTTAACCACCTGTTAAAACTTCTGGGGGAGTGCTTGGGGAGGAGTGGCGGGGTGAGAGTTATAATAGTTTATAAGTATTTGCCTTTAAAAAAAAAAAGTGTAGGGCTTCCCTGGTGGGGATCATATATTGATCTATATACATAGATCAATGCTCTATGAATCTTCTTCAGACTTTATGTACTTATTGAATAATGTGTACCACAGAGAGTATTTGAATAAAAGACACAAACTTATTTTTGAATTTAAATATGAATACTATTATTTACATATGAGCAATTAAACAGGAAGACTGCATTTAAATGAGTTACAGCCCATCAGTAGAGAAATAAAGTAATACTGTGAACAAAATTCGTAGCCTGAATGCTCTTTGCAGGAGGCTCAGAGAAGAAACTAAGTGTGTGGAACTCTGACATATGCTCTCAGGTGTTCTCCACACAGATCCAGGAGTGGCAGCTCCACGTGCCTGTTAAAGCCTTGAGTTAAAGTCTGTTAAAGCCTTGACTCCTGGGCTTGAGTTTTGGGGTTCAAATCCTATCTCTGGTGCTAACCAGATGGAGGTGAGTTTGTACAGGGAGAGTTTCTTATCCAACTCTCAACAGTTGCTCAGAATACTGGGATTTCAGTGAACTTACTGACCTAACTTCAGTTTTGTCATCTATAAAATGGAGTTATTCTGGATTACATGAGTTACCGTTTGTATTGGATTTAGAACACTGATAGGCACATAGCAAGTACTATGCAGACATTATTTTTAAACTGATAGTTTACTTTACTGCTTATTTTATACATGAGGGATTTGAGACTTAGAGAGGTACGTTTTTCTATTTGCCCATTATAAAGGTCTATGGCATAAAGTCCGTTTTTCTGTCAAATATTTTTCATTTTCTCAAGTTTTTATTAAAAAACATATCCTGGGGACTTCCCTGGTGGCGTAACGGTTAAGAATCCTCCTGCCAATGCAGGGAACACGGGTTCGAGCCCTGGTCCGGGAAGATCCCACATGCCGCGGAGCATCTAAGCCCGTGTGCCACAACTACTGAGCCTGTGCTCTAGAGCCCGCGAGCCACAACTACTGAGCCCACGCGCCACAACTACTGAAGGCCGCGCGCCTAGAGCCCATGCTCTGCAACAAGAGAAGCCACCGCAATGAGAAGCCCGCGCACCGCAACGAAGAGTAGCCCCCGCACGCTGCAACTAGAGAAAGCCCGTGCGCAGCAACGGAGACCCAACACAGCCAAAAATAAATAGATTTATTTTAAAAAAACGTATCCTGCATTTTTCAAGAAACTAAGCTTTTAATTACATTTTTTTCTAGCTCTAGAATCACAATAGCAAAGCCATCCAAATAAATAAATTGTGACTTTCCATGAATTAGGTATACTTTTTTAGTGGTAACGTTCTTTCTTAAATCATTCACCTACCTTCCCTAACCATGACCCTCATCTCTTGAATGACTGATTGTATGACATGGATTAATTTACTCAACATTGTAGAGCTGCAATTTTTTTCATGTGTAAAGAGTAATAGGAATACTTGTCTTTGAAAGTGACATTAATGATGAAATCGTGTACCAAAATGCCTAGCACATAATAGGCTTTCAACAAATGTTAGTTCCCTGCTCTTCTGTCAGATGACAACCATCCTCCAGAGACATGAGCCCAGGAAAACTGCATTTTAAATTATTGTAGAAAGTAGATGAAAGACACATGAAAAGTAAAACCAGCTACAAATAGACAGCTGAATTAAATTCTCTAGTGAAAAAGAAGACATCAAATTTTTATTACGGTCAGAAACCACGATTTAAAATAAGCCCAGATTCTGTCATACTTAATGATACAGTGTCATCCTTAAAATTAGTAAATAACTTTTAAACACAATTATTTAATAACATCCATTCCATATCACAAGTACTTCATATGTTTTATACACTGCTAAAATGTTTAACTATGACAATCAAATTCACTTGAATTTTTCAATGTTAGGTTAATAACACAGAACATA
This sequence comes from Globicephala melas, assembly GCF_963455315.2. Taxonomy (NCBI): domain Eukaryota; kingdom Metazoa; phylum Chordata; class Mammalia; order Artiodactyla; family Delphinidae; genus Globicephala; species Globicephala melas. Next base: position 3,069,277 of record NC_083334.1, on the reverse strand, counting down.
GAGGTTGGAAAAACTACCAACCGCTAGAGCTTGTAGAAGACAAGGAACATCCCAGGCGGATACTGGACGAGGTCAGGAGAAACAGACAAGAATCTAAAGAGAACCTGAGGGAGAAGGAGAGCCTTTGACTTGTGATACAGAGCTATCCCAGATCGGAGATCTTCAACGTCAGATTTAGTTTTGTTGCATCTAGCACATTGTGAACTCTCAAAACTACTAAAGAAACTTGAAATATTTTTGACCTAACTAATGTGTGTAATCAAATAAAAACACCTGTTCCCAAACGTGTCAACAGCACCTTTGCTACTAAGAATTATTTATGAGGTCCTTTGTGAATCTTGGTTACAAAATTTAATTTAAAATGGGCACTTCCATCCAAATTTTAGAACAGTGTTAAAATCTCTTAAAATACAGGACATTAGCCATGTCACTTTTATTGTAATATTAGGTTATGCATTAACTTGTTTTTTCTGGATCTGGTTTCCATCAAATAATGTATTAAATTATATGATAATTTTCTTCTCAAATGACAATCATTATGTAAGAACAAATAGGCCATATTACTAGGAATATTTGGAAAATGGTGGGAAGTTTTCTATTGCTATGATATCTAGCTGTACTGAAATTTTTAATAATATATCTCTAAATTTAATATTTTATTAAATGAAGAAATTACATTTCATTATCACAAATACAGTCTAAAGCACTAGAATTTTAAATTGGTGAACATAAGGCTTGACGTACAGGGAAAAGCCAAAATTTACTGACTTTATGAATTAGGTACGTCTTATATGTAATTTAATTTCCATGTCCTTTAGACAGTGAACTGTGAGCAACTGTAAATAAAAAGTAACATCTGGACCTATCAGCTGCATTGAGGGAACACTTCTCTGGACAGATGTCTTAAGATTGCTCCAGCAGTATTTGTTGAAAGCCATTCCTCAACCTTTGTTCTGGGTACAGTTGTGTGCATACATCTATGTGCACAAGCAAGTGTTCTCACACACGTGTGTGCCTGTGAGTGTTCATGAAAGAGGGACGAGAGAGAAGGGAGCAGGGAGGGAGAACACACTAAAACTCTTCTGGCATTTTTAAAATTAAGGTTATTGATACATTTGCCAGAAACAAATTAACATTTTTTTTCTCAATTGGCCCACTTGACAATGTTATATTTATATGTCAGTTATTATCACTTCTAATAATTGATATTTTAAACATCTACAGTAATTTAGCCTGAAGCATAGTGTTTTAAACTAATTATTTATAGCCAGTATTCCTGGTACCACACAGGTGTCAGAGATTGTAAATTTTAAAAAATCATGTGATATTCTCTTGGTTCATATATATAGATTTGCTACCATTAAATAAGTTCATGGAGGTAGGAACAGATTTTAATTGATGGGTGCTTTATATCTTAATGGTATAATTTACAGTGTTAACAAATGCATACAAGCACATGCTAATTTATATTAATGTAAGTTCTTCAAAACTAGGAACTCAGTATCTGTTGTGTGAAAGTTAAATTTATGGGACACTGTGGCAAAGATGCTTATACTTAGATATGAACTCAAAACAAGTTTGTTAATATGAATTAAACTAATTGCATAATTTGACATGTAGCAACCTGATGAAATGTAATATTTTTAAACATTAACTCTTAGGTTCTACAGCTGTACAATATGACTATATTATACATTCAATTACTAATTTGTCCTGGAGGTTAAAAAAAACTGCATGGGCCACAAAACAAGTGAGGTATTTGTAGACAAATCTTTTTTTTTTTTTTTTCTTAAGAGTTCATTAACCAAATGGTACTCGGACTCTGGTGTCTTTATTAGAGCGAATGGAGTTACTCTCTGTGCTGAGAAGACCTAAATGTTTATCTTGGTACAGATACAATCAACCCTTTGTTAAAAAATCATTTTTCGAATCATTTCATAATCTTCTACCTATTCTATTTAAGTCTCTGACGAAAGTCTGTTTTCTTTTTTCTGGAGTCTAACAGGTTTACATTTTCCAAATAAGAAAACGATGTACCTAAGCTCCATACATGACATCTCCCATATCATCCATAAAAGTGATGTACATCTTCTTATAGAGATATTCGGCAAACAATTTCCACAAATCACCTTTATTATGGGGAATAAAACAGATGTACAACTCCCTCTTTCAGATGTCAGATTTATACAAAGGAAACAATGTAATCCCAAGCATAATATTAAAAGAGCATTAGTTTTGGTGATGTTTCACTCAGTAGATATGACATCTATTATAAACATATTTTTAAGTCCTTTAAAAACTGACTCATCAAAATTAGGAAAGTGTCTTAGCACAGATATATAGGAGAAGTTCCCTACTCAGCTTGTATCACATTTAGGAAGTTACAGTTAACATCCCATGAACAACAAAAGAAGGATAAAGAGGGAATTTAATCACTCTGTCTTGCACTTACGTTTTGTAAACTCTTCCATTGTCTGAGATTACCCAGGACATCAATATTATAACAATGGAAACAATCAGCCTGATACTTCTTTTTTACTTCAAGTGAGCACAGTATATTTCCTTCTGGAGCCATGTGAGGAACAAGGCTTAATTTATGACAAATTCCCCAGCTTCGTTCCTTCAGCTTTCTCCTTTCAAGGTCAATGACCCTTAATCTGAGTATTCTATTTATCTATGTATTTTTACTTCTACACAGTGAAGTGATGTACATATGAATGAATGAAGTATGATTAGGTACGAAAAAGGGAATTGTTAAACTAACTCCAAGACATAATTCTCCACATTCCCTGAAGCCTTCTCATAGGTCAAAATGCAGTTCTTTGCTTTCATGTAATTCACTCTAATTCCTCAGTGGAAGGAAAAAAAGTCTTCAGTGCATTCTCAGATGAAGCACAATGAGAAGCATAAATACGGGTAACGTGTAGTGGTAGAAGGAAATATATATGTGACTACATATTTCCAACTGTTCGGCATTTAATTCCATTAATTTATCCTCCTATTGCATGTGTCTTGTAACCTATAATGTAAGAATTTGCAACTGGGGAAGCCATGGAGAAAGACAGAAGTTCCTAACAGCATGGTATAAAATATCAAAAATAATAGAGAATAGAGTAAAATACAAAGAAAAATTATGATCTTTTTAAATAGAAAGTGACCAGTATCCTCTCGTTTTGTGCATTTCATGAAAAGATAAAACTAATATATGCAGTTTGGAAGAGAGAAAAATTACTTACTCCTAGTTATTATGTAACGTGTCTAGACAGGTAGATGTGGATAGGTAAATGATAGAGGTATATACACACTTATATCATATTCACATATATATGCAGTCAAACTTATTCTAAACAGTTTTTTGGGATCATTTCGTAATCTACTAATTCTGTTCAATCTCTGATAAAAGGCAGAGATTGTGGGTTGCTCATTTCCCCAGAGTCAGACAGTTTTCTATTCTCCAAATAAGAGAAAAACGCGCCTCAGCTCCATACGTGACATCTCCCGTGCCACCCACAAAGATGATGCACATCTTCTTGTGAAGATGTGCAGCAAGCAAGTCTCAGAAATTACCTTTGTTACCGAGAACTGTGTGTATATAATACATATGTACACACACACACCCCACACAGACACACACAGATGTACACATACATAATAATATTTTACTTTTAAAGTAAGCTCAGATGCTTGTTAAATTATTAGAGCAACTTAGCGCTTATTTGCTGTGTTATAAAGTAACGCTGAGAAGGAAAATTAATTGTGGGTTTTACCTTCGTGAAAGGTTCCAGGCTGGGCAGATTATCATTACCTACGCTGTTGATAAAATAAAAGGCGGCACTCACCTCCTCTAACAGAATATTAGGACGGTAGATAGTTCTTTACTGAAGAAATTCAAATTATAATATATCAAAATAATTCAAAATAGAATTTAATATAGTTTATAAATAAGTTAAGAAAAAACAAGCTTAGAAATTTGACAGGGCATTTCGGGTCCTCAGTTCAGTCATTTTCACAATAAGTGCACCTCTGAACAGGAGATGGAAGTTTACATGTCAGAACAAAAGAGTGTTATCAACTCCAGTTGGTGGGACCCATCTGCCCTACTCTCCTTTCTCCATCCAGGAGCCCACGGCCCCCATCCTCTACAGGTCTTCACACCCACCCAGACAGAACCAGGCTGTGTTTACACCAAACACATGCTCATTTTCTCCAGCTGCTGCAGTTACCTGGGCAACAGGACACAGGGACCCCGGCTCCGTGTCCCAGGAACACCAAAGTGAAAGAGGCCGGGAATGCTGCACCTTATTTTCCCCCTCTCTCTTCATGATTTATACCTGCTCTCTCCTTTAAACAAAATACTCTATTTTTCCACTAACTCAAGCTTCCTTCTCGTGCTCCCGCTACTTCAGCACACCCTTTCCTGTACCCACCAAGATCCTTTAAGCACACTTTCCCCCATTTTCACTGTTCCTTGAAAGTAACCTCATTATTGAACACATCTTACCGTTGTCATCTGTCCTTTGTGTTCCACTACACTCCCAGATGACTTACTGTCATTTTTGTGTCGCCTCTTGTCCAGCACACTCTGACACTTACATGGTAAGGCACCACTAAATGGTTTGAGCTTTCAAAAATCAGTGAAGTACAAACAAAGACAGCAGAGCTCCACCAGAGGAGACCTGACAAAACATTGGGTGGCTTTCCTGCAAGGAGTTGAAGACTGTCACTAGTAGTAAGTCAATGAAGACATCACAATAACCAGCCTCTAAAATGTTCTCTAGTAGTACTCAGGTGTGCATCTAGGTCTTGTGACTCCTGAAGCTTATAAAATTGGGGAGTAGATTCTTTAAGAATTATAGTAAAAAATTATGAATACAGGAAAGTCCATGGCCATCCCAGGAAGGGCTCTTGCAAGCCACTTTGAAACTTGAGCTTTGTAAATTCATGAAATCTGTGACAGCTACCATCAGGTCGGGCCTGGCATGAGCGGGAGTTCAACTATAGTTTCACAGCCAGCAGTTTCCTTCCAGTGGCGTGTGTGATACTAACACAAGAGATCTGAAGGCAGACTTGAATAAGCAAGACAGACAGAAAGGAGCAACTCTGCAGAAGCTTCAACTCACAAACATGGTGGAGAATGAAAAGGGAACAGTCTGGAAGGAAGCATGCCATCATTTGGCAGAAAATCGTGCTACTATCTGTATAATTGGAGGCAATTTGTTTTACTCCTCTGAACCTTCATTATTATAATCCTAATGTTAAGCAATAAACAGCATTTCCTATGTTCCAGGTACTACTCTAAGGAAATACTGACATAAATTAACATATGTAAAGATTTTCACCTCCATTCTACAATTGAGGAAACCGAGGCATGTGAAGTTAAGTTACATGTCGAGGTCATACACCTAGTAAGTGGCAAAGTCCAGAATCAAGCACAGTCTCTGCCCACTGATTTGGCTTCACTGTACATACAGTCACCTTCATCTATAAAATGAGATTACAGCTACTCGCCTAACTGCTAGGGACACAGTCCAGTTCCTGCATGCTAGTGTCTTCCTTAGGTGGGGCACCTAGGAGCAGAGTCAGGGGCACATGGGTTACTGATGGGACACTCCAGGAAAAACCTGTGAGCCAGGGAGGAAAGTGGGCTGGATGAGGACATAGAGCTAAGGTGTGGTCCCGGGTAAAACGTAGCTTTAGTCTGAACTACAGGCAGATCAGGAGCAGAAATCATCCCCTGAGATTTGACATGCTCACCCCTACCCTCATCCCCACACCTAGGGCAAGGAGGTGCAGGTTGGTGGTTTTTTTTTAACCTCCTCCTCTCAGTACCTCATAGGCTGCCCCCCCCCATCAGTTGAGGAGGGGTGGAGAGAGCAAGGTCTGTATCCTCCCAGGCTAAATAAGCACGTACCCCAGAAGAGGTGGGCAGTGAGCCTCAGCTAGCCAATGCTCGCGGTACCTGGAGAAAGGGGATCTAGGCGAACCCCTACTGCATCTAAAACAGTTCTTAACACAGGATAGCCATTCAATAAATACTTGTTATCAATTATCAGTATGATTGATCTGTTAAGGGGTGGAAAGAGAAACAAAGTCCTATGTTTTCAATTTTGGCAGAATGTTCTAATGTAGCAGAAACACAAAAAGGAATTAATTGATTAAAGATATCACCATATATCCAGTGGAGTGTGATATGTACTATATGTCCCAAAACAAATTAACATGTACATGATTACTATGGGTGTTCCTGCTGCCTAACTACAGAATTATAATGATGATCTTAATGCACAGACTTTGGAACTTATTTATCTAGTTTACTTTCTACCAGAGATTACTCCATTTGAGTAGAGTGACAAAAAAATCATTGCTTTCATATAAAACATCCTAAAAATACTTAAATTACAATAAAAAAAGCAGTAGGTGATCTCGTTTCAAAAACTGTGGAAGAAGGAGGAGCTAATATTTGGCCTACGTATGTTTTACCAATCAGTCTGAAAGAAAACTTGGAGGGACCTTTGAATCTCCTACAGGATAGATTTTCATAGGGATTTTTTTTAAAAGAGTGATGTAAATGCTTCTAACTAAAAAGTAAGACTCCTGGGGCTTCCCTGGTGGCACAGTGGTTGAGAGTCCGCCTGTCGATGCAGGGGACATGGGTTCGTGCCCCGGTCCGGGAAGATCCCACATGCCGCGGAGCGGCTGGGCCCGTGAGCCATGGCCGCTGAGCCTGCACGTCCAGAGCCTGTGCTCCGCAGCGGGAGAGGCCACGAAAGTGAGAGGGCCGCGTACCACACACACAAAAAAGTAAGACTCCTTCAAACTCTGTTGTGGCTGATACCTTCACCAGTGCATCCAGAAGAAGCAACTATCCTACGTGAAAGAGTGGATGCAGGCGCAAGGGAAATATTTTTGTTTCTCTAAGTAGGACAAAGATAAGTAAAATGAAGCGGAAGAGTGGTAAAACCACCAATTACGTGGGTTAGAAAGAATCCACGGCAATGTTCGATGCTGTGGCCCCATCTTCACAAGAGTCTGCATTCGCTGCTTGCCATTTTAGAAGTAAATAGACGGCTCCCAGCAGCAGTTGAAGAGGGAGGCAGAGCACACACCGCCCACTGCTTTCATCATAACAGCGCCCCCATTCTGATGGGCGAGGTCATAACCCATCTGGGAAGCACAGTATTTGAAACCACGAGACAACTGCAAGCGATCAGCTCTAATGACCAAAAGAGCGTGTAAGCAAAACATGTTACCCTAATTGTTTCTAGTAAAATTCAGGTCAGGGGTGAACTTATTTTTTAAGCATTGGATTCATAAAATGTACATATTTGTGTTATCTCACTTCCAAAAAGTCTACTACTAATTGATAGATCACCAATTACGATTTTTATAGCTAAACCCGTCATGCATTGAAATGGACATACAGTTTTCAGTGAAATCACTCGCTCCTACCCAGTAACAGCACTGTGGCAAATTTCCAGGGATATTTTGCAACAGAATCAGAATAAAAGCCCAGCACACAGTTCACCCCCATGCCTTACCGCACAGCTAACCTCAGAGTTGAAAAACCCTCCAAGTCAAATTGCTTTCAATATTTTGCTTAAAACTGACTTGGGTCTGTATAATATGGGATAAGAATGTCAGCCAAACTAACATATTGCATTTAATAGGGACTCTTCCGTTTTGATGTTGCTTTGTTGCTTTTTTGACCTATTGGATGAAAGATATATCCAGGCTTTTGCAGGAGAGCCCACAATAATTCAAAGTATTGTGCTAATTTATATATCAAAAATACATATATCTTCTTGAATATTACCAATAATGAAAGATTTGAATTCTGAGATCTTAAAAATAACAAATGCCTACGTATACATAATAATTGATCATACAGGAATGTAACTAAACAGACATACGTGGATTCATCAACCTCCAGTTGTTCCCATTTCCTACCATTGCCACTCAAGAGAGCATGTAGCTTTCAAATATTGATGATATTCCTCAAAGCTGGCTAAGAGGATCTTACTTCTGTGCATTCAGAAACTACGCTTGAGCATTTGCTATGTGTTCCATCTTCTGGCAAGCACGGGATGTAGGAAAATATAAAATCTGGGCCCTTGATACAAGGAATCCATAAACTCACTGGGGAAAAAAAAGACATGGTATTAAATAGCAGCTTAAGTTAATTGATAAAGTGTGTCACGAAAAGAAAGGTCATGGCAATTAAGATTATGTGAGGAAAAAACATTATCCATGGTCATAATAATTTATTGAATTGAGCAAGATTTAGGGCAGGCCTGGAGGATTAGTAGGAAAAGTTTTACTGAAAATTACTCAACGGTAATTGTTGAGTGGTGGTGTTATCATTCAAGGCAGGCGGGATCGAAGACAGGATTATAAATTCCCACTCATTAACTCATTCCAGTATTTAATAATACTTGCCATACCAAAAAAATTCAATAACAGGCATAAACGAAACAATGAAACGAGCAATCATATTCCCAATCAACTATTTTTTCATATATACTTTGAGAATTTAAAGTAACTGGCTTAGTTCACCTTAAAACAAACATTTACAGTGTTGAGAAAAAAATGTTAAATCATCTTAATTCACTTTTTAATTAAAAAATGCTTTCTATGTCACGCATCCTAAGGATCTGAGATCATGCCTCCTCCTCCTCCAGATCTGTGAACAAATTCTAGGGTGTCCTACAGACCTCTCTATTCCACATTGCCCCAACATAAAGGGGTAAACAGTTGACCAAATGAGCAAGGTAGTAAATGTCATATTTTATTTTACCGACAGAAGTCTACCTTTCATGAAACTGCTCTTCAAGTGAATCCTTCCTTGATACTCTGTGCCTTCAGTTGTATGGAAATCACATGGGAAATATAGTTAACTTATCTTCCTGACTTTCTAATTAGCACAATACATGCTTTTTCAAATATGAATAAATATAAGTAAATACACATTGCAAAGCCCCTCAAAAGGACCAGAAAGAAATATCATCTATGTAAATCAAATAAAGATACAGAGGAAAGTCAGTGCTTCAGCAGGGAGACTATATCTTCTGGGAGACAGGACGGCACACAGGAATGAACAGATTCAGATGATAAAGTCTGAACAGGTAAGAGTCACATCAGATCTTCGGAAAGCTCCACTGGCCCCCTAACATCCATCCTGTCACATATCTGGCTGGAAAAGTTATGCACTTGGTCTAATTCGGATATGGGTTGCTAGCTCTCATCTGAACCAGGAAGAATTTTATGAACTTAATCTTACAAATTTAGAACGTGACTACAGAGGGACAGACAACACAGAACATTCAGACACCAATACACGAATACTCCCTTATCAACCGCCCCACATGAACACAGTCAAGGCTCAAGTGCTTTCTTCAACCTGGAGCTGCTGAGCTAGAACAGAGGTCATTTACTGAGATGTCTCAAGTTGCCTAAGGGTGAACTGACCCTTAGACCAACTGCGAAACTTAACCTGCACTATCAAAACAAGGTAAAAGATACACGGGGGACCGTTTCAGTGCACTGTTGGAATAACACTTACCGCATAAACATTTTTAAACTGGCTTCTTTAGAGATATAAACTATAACTTAGGGCTATTTAAGAACTGTGACATTGTTTCACGCTGGGAATCAGAGTAAATGAGGTACACCTCTTTCCCAGTAAAATGTTTCTGAAAAAATAAATAATCATAAAATACAACTGTATATATGAACCACAAAAAATAATACTTGTTTATATATCAGCATTAGCTTTTGAGATTAAAAAATAAAATACTTGTATTTCTCATGTAAATTTGTTCACATCAAAAACTCATGTTCCTAGAGAAAATGATTTATTTATTGGGCAAATCAAAAACAAAACAAAACCCCAAAACTACAGAAGAAATTTTAAAAGAGTTTAAATCCCAAGCATACAATAATTGCTTTGAACATGGAACTCCCACTAGATCAGCTCTTCTTAGAGTGTAGTCCACAAACTATCACTGGTCTACTACAAAATATGGACGGAAATGGAGAGTAATCATTTAAAAACTTTTAAAGCAATCTGACCTTGCAGTGACACCCAGGCATGTGGTTTCTTATATTACCAAAATTATAGGCTGTAAAGAATTGGAAAAAAAAAAAAACTGGTACTCCATCACAGATATTTTGAGATACACTGCTCAAGGTTATTTCTTCCCAAGAAATATTTTCTCTATGGATTAAAAAAAAATCCTCCTCTTGTTTAAGAAACACGCACATACACTAAATGACCATGCCAATATAGTCATAACTTCTATTATGAAGATATTATGCATCTGATGATATTAACACAAAATCATGGATTCTAAGACCATTTTTTGTCCTGGTACAATCCTTCTGGGTACACATACCAAATTTAAACAAGAAAGGAAATAATCTCACATATGTGACATCTGGAAGTAGGGCAGCATGAGCATGTAAATCATAGGCTCAAAGTTCTTTTATCTGTCTACTATGCCATCCACAAGAAAGCAGTTCTTGAAATGTTGTTGCTCTACCCATCTCTTCCTCACATAGAAAAAGGGATGTCTCCTTCCGTATGCCCTGTCTTAAAGCAGAAAACTTACCATGACATTTTCAATCCAACTTCCCTTCATTTTGCATTGCCCAGAATTGTTATGTGTTCATAACAAGCCAGCCGGTGCCAAGGGGACCGGAATTGTCATGTTTGTTTCATGCTAACAGGGATCCACGCACCTTCTGGCTGGGAAAGAGGCCATCCATTCATGAAAGATGTTAAAAATTTAAATTTTTAAAAAGGGTTCTTACAGAGAGAAAGGAAAATGACAGTGAGGTATGCCACCAACCTAAGTTCTAGAATGACATTTAAATATAGGGGTCAGAGAATATTTCCTCAGGGGGTATGTATGTGATAACAACTGAAAAGGGACCAAGAACAAGTTCTGAGGAGAACAGATATTTTGGTATTGGGAGAGGAGGAAGACCTAGCAATGAAAACTGAAAAGCTATCTACCCAGTCAAAGCTTTAGTGTTATGGAAATAATGGAAGAAATTTTTTAAAAGATGGGAGTAGTTGACTGTGCTAAAAATTAATAAGAGGTCAAGTAGGATGGCCACTGACACTTTTATTAAATTATAGGTAGTAAAAGAAAGTCATGAGGGATTTTAGGGTGAAGAGGTCCGTGGAAAGGGGGCACAAAACCAAAATGGAGTTTGTAAAAGTATGAATAGGACATTAGAAAAAAGAAGCCAAAAGGCTTGCAACATATGGGAGTCAAACCCAATACACAGGAGAAAACCTGCCAGGAACTTATGGATGGCAGAACAGTGCCCGCCCCCACAAGATGGCCGTGTCCTAATTCCTGGAACATGTACGTGGCAAAAAGGAGTTTGTGATGTAATTAAATAAGTATCTTGAGAGAGCAAGATAATCCTAGATTATCCAAATGGGGCATTCTATACTCTGATTTTTAAGGTAGTGCTGTATTATTATTATTTTTTTTTTACTTTTCGTTCATTTTTTTAAAATAAACAAAAAGACAGTTCACCCATTTCTCCCATCCCTTCATCCCCTGCCTCTTGCAACTACCAAACTGTCCACTGTGTCTATGAGGTTGGTTTTGTATTATTTAAGTTTAAATGAATAAAATATTTCAGTAAGATAGATTCATTCAAGTCACATAAAATAGATTTTTTTTTAAAGCAGTATACATTTGTAGGGACAAGTGACATTAGTAATGTAAATAGGTGGGAAAACATGTATGTCAAATATTAGGGCCTACAAAAGTTATTTCAAATATACATGAATTTAGTGATCATTTTTTTTCAAGGTAATTTGAAATCACCGGTATTTACAAAGTCTCAGTAAAACCTGATCATGTCTGTATAGGTATAATTGAAAAGTTAAAGTTCATTTCTTATGGATTAAATTAATTACACAGTTTTATTCTGATTTATATTAGAATCAGAATTGGTAAATAATTTTTGCCAAGCGTATTATATTATAAGCAATATTGAAATTTTAATTGTTCTTTGTGAGTCCAGCCTTCTTGTTTTACACATTTAACTCTCATAAATCTACTAATCTTTTGCTGTGCGTACTGGTTAAGATAAATGCCAAATTCTTTATCTTAATAGGATTAAGATTTCCTTCTCTTTCACGTCTAGTCCAAAATGATGTTCCTGCATGATACAGTGACTCTGGCCCCTCTACTGTGAAACTTCTGTCTCCGAAGCAAGAAAACACATTCAATGTCTTTAGTAAGGAATTAATTGAGACAGAAACTGAAATGTGATTAAAACCAAAAATCACCAGTTAGTTTCAATCTCAAAGAACTTAAAGACACAGAAACTTAATACACATATATAGTGTCGAGTATGGATGCGTTAAATACACACTCCAAGTGCTATTTAGCATTACAGTTTGTTAGGGCGATAGTAAAAGCAATGAGCTTTCAATAGTGACAAGCTAACATAGCAATTTTTATCATTTTATTGAATTGACAGGTATTTTTTTGCAATGACTAAATCAATCAATCTGTTATTTTGGTATTAGTTGTAAACAGACTGGAAAGACTTACATTCAAAGGAAAATTTTCAGTGCAATTCTGCGAGGTAAAAGTTACTACAATTTTATTAAAGATGACATTATGATAAAAACAGCTTAGGCAATTTATCCAAGGTCAAGGTATAAAACATGAAATATATACACATGATAAGTGACTCTTATCCACAGACTGTTATGATTAAAGTAATACTATTTATTTTCCCAAATATAGTCAGTTGATCTATCTTTTTTGCTTCTTTCTTAATTTAGAGATTAAGGAAATATAATCGCTTCCCTTGTCTCTTTAATGCCACTTTTTTCATGGGTGTAGCTCTACTCTTCTTATTTATATCCCACAAAGTATGCTAACACTACTGTCATTTCAATTATTTTTACAGAATAATCTTTTTTCCCACTATGGTCTTCTTAATGTGCTCTCATTTTCAAAATTCCCTCAACAGTGAACATTTTCAGTTAGATTTCAGTGGTAACAAAAATTGTCAATGATGAACTGAAAGTTAACAAAAAAGATTCACAAAATGCTAAAAGAAACACTCATCATTTTATGTTTTCTAATTCTTTTTAAATTGTAAATGAAGTTGTAAGAGAACCTATGTCTTTGGTGTTGAGTCAACTGTTTATTTCTAAAAACTGTCACAGAGGTACCTCAGCCTGTTTAATATTGAACAGATTATAGTCCTCCCTCTGTATCTGCAGCAGATTGGTTTCAGGACCCCCGTGGATACCAAAATTCCTGGATGCTCAAGTCCCTTACAGAGGGCCCTGCATATCCGCAGACTTGGAAACCGTGGATATGGAGAGCCAACGGTACTACAGTAGCACTGATTCAGCTTTTATTCATATCAAGATATTAAGTCTGACCCCAAGCTCCTACTTCAACTGGGGTGTCCATAAATAATACTGACTCTTGTTTTCAACAATGCCTTGTGGTATACATTACTCCACAGTCTGATTAAACCTGGCGCTCTTTGCAAACACTACTGGGTACATGCCCCTAGAGGGAGTATACTATAGCTACTGACTATGAGCTGGGGAGAGAGGGAGCCCCATCTTCTGGGCCACATGTGTCCAGAGTGGAGTTTCCACCAGTCTGACCTAGGGGTTGGTGGGCAAGGCAACACGTTGTGTCTCAAGTGCCAGAATCGCACTGTTTTTATTGAGATTTATTAGGTTTTCTTGAAAAAACGCTTCTGCACTTGCTGGATGCCCTCAGGACAATCTCCAGACACTTCAGATGGTTTTTGTTTTTATAATTTCCACCAGTTATGGTTGTTTCACTGAGGAGTGATCTTGCAGAGTTCCTCAGGATGCCGTTCCAAGTACATATTTTTTTATATAAAACTTATATAATTTATTTTCAGATAAATTTACAAGTGTTGCTCTATCACTTCCTGAAACACAGCAAAGCCACAATCTTCCCTTGAGGGTAGATGGTTAAGAGCCGAGTTAGTGTCTGGGTTTCATCAAACAACCCAGATGACTCCAGGGTACCAGCCTGAGTAAGATGCCATCCCCCCAACACAGTGCATACTTCAGTTGCAAGAAGCTGGATGAAATTGTGCTTTGTCAGGACCTGCTCTGGGAGGGCTATCCCACTCCCCAACAAGTTTGGTATCTTTTGGCAAATAAGCAGAACTAATATACACTTATGGTGATGGTTTGTGTGTACGGTGTAAGACCATCATCAAGCCATCCCTCATCACGAACGTAGCACCCACCTCCTCAAACATTCACTAAATCTCTAAGTAATTCCATTTTAAGCCATTTGTTATTATTATTTTGATTCTTTTTATTGACTCTACCCACTATTCAGCTTGGATCATTATTCAACAAAATGCCTACAATTCGTAAATAATAATAGTAACCACAATAGCTAAACTCCTCCCCTCAACCCTTAGGCTCCAATTATATAGCAAAAAAGTCACAGAGAACGATCATGATTGAGAAAGGGCCTTAAATACCCGCTTCTCCCCCCTAATTTTTCACAAGACAAATTATGACAGCAAAGCTCTATTTCTCCTAAAGTGATCCCAATTATATGGCTCAGTAAGAGGGGACATATTGTCAATATAAAGATCCTGTGCTTCACAGCAAGCTCCCCAACGCTTAATAGTGCCCCACACATAATGGACTCGTTATACGTTTGCCGTTTAGGTTAATAAATGAGTGTATGGCTGTTTAGTAAAATCTGCTTCAACACCAGAAAAGTCGAAAAGCATGGCACCTGCATTTTAAAAACTTAGAGGAATCTCTTCTTGCTGTTTAACCCAGAACCACCTGAAATGAATAAAGAGCAGACTTGAATGACGCCTTCCTTTCGTAAAGCAAGATCCTGCCTGGGTGGTAAATAAAAGAAATCTGGGCAGACTCCACTCATGCTCTAAGCTGACTGAGCGAAGGGGGAGGATAGATGCAGGGTAGATGGGGGTAATATCAAGATTTCACCAGCGGATCTAAAACCAATGGCAACACAGGTAGAAGTTCAGTTAGAAATGGTACAGTGCATTTCTTAGCAGCCGGGCCCCTCAAGCACTACTCACCATTGCGTTGACTGGCTCTCCATCACGGTGACCACGGCAGGCAAGGTACGTGAGCACGACTTCAGCTACCTGGGGGAAGCTCTGATGTGACATCAGAACTTATTTCTGCAACTGTCTGGAAAAATCCATACTTGACTTTTTCCCATCTTCTCCAGCTGTAGAATATCTGCATTGGCAAAATAAAAGCAGAATAAAAATGAGTATTCCTTCTTTTTCTCATATTGGCCTGAGCTATTTAAGTACCTTAAAAAAAACAATTTCTGAAACATATCATTATAGTTTCCTACATCGTGGTGAGCGCATGGAAAATACTCCTAATAGACAAATCAAAAGACATACGAGCAGAAATGAAGGCACATGCCCTACAAAGTCCGTGCGTTGAAGTCCTAACTCCCAGGACCTTAAAGTTGGAACCGTATTTGGAGACACAGCCTTTAAAGAGATGATTACATTAAAATGGGATCCCTGAAGTGGACCCTACTCCAGTATGATTGGTACCCTTATAAGAAGAGGAGATTAGGACACACACACACACACACACACACACGGAAGATAACAGAAAGGCACAGTCAGAAGGCAGCCACCTGCAAGCAAAGGAAGGAGGACTCAGAAGAAACCAAGTCTGCCGATACCTTGATCTCAAGAGTTCTAGCTTCCAGAATGATAAGAAAATTGAATTCTGTTGTTTAAATTACCCAGTATGTGGTATTTTGGTACGGAAGCCCTGGCAAACTAATATACTTCCAATATTTGCCTCTGAAACGGAGGTACTGGTCCACAATCCTTTCTATTTTCAAAATTCTCGGAATTGGACATTTAAAAGATTTAAAAATAATTTAGAACGTGTGCCATTTATCATGTCAATCACCAGCAGTGGACCGGGGGTAATAGCATGTGATCAACCTCATGAGGATTCTGCAGAGAAATGTGTGAATATTCCTACTAAAGTTGAAACATAAAATACAAAGAATGTCTCATCAGCTCCAGTCAGGATTTGATACAAAATGACTGGTGGCAAACTAAAATAACCAAGAATTAACGTGGAACACACTCTATTCCTGAGACAAAACATTAGAATTGGGTAGAACTAATTAATAAGTAAAGGTAGTATTCTATATTGACTGCCTTATTTTATAATTTTATAAGGTGAATATTTAATGATTTGTTGATCTGTTTTTCAGTCCAAGTCTGTATTTCAAAAAACCAGTCAGGGGCTTCCCTGGTGGCGCAGCGGTTGAGAGTCCGCCTGCCGATGCAGGAGACACGGGTTCGTGCCCCGGTCCGGGAAGATCCCAAATGCCGCAGAGCGGCTGGGCCTGTGAGCCATGGCCGCTGAGCCTGCGCATCCGGAGCCTGTGCTCGGCAACGGGAGAGGCCACGACAGTGAGAGGCCCGCGTACCGCAAAAAAAAAAAAAAAAAAAAAAGTCAGTACATCCCTGATTAACAGCTACTTTGCTGATATAAGAGAATCCAAGTGATTCTCCTACCTCTCCCCACCCCCCAGCCCCCCGCAAACCTATATCTCTGGAAACGCAGATGTACCTGGACAAAGTATACTCACCAGAACTTCAAGTAAATTCAGGTGGTCCTCCAACTTAGAAAACATTTCTCCTCCTTGTTAGACTCAATTCTCAATGCCTGGTTACTCTTCAGTTATAGATCGGCTTGTAAGTTTTGTTGTTATTGTTTTTAAAGTTCATTACCCTTACATTCTGAAGAGCAAAAGTGATCTAGCTGTCATAGTAAGGAGGCCATCAGGATGGATTCTAAATATCCACTGGATACTTATCGCCAGTTAACGCGCTTATATTGCCCAGTGATGATACTTCCCTCTACTGACCAGAAATATGTTAGAAGAGAAAATTGTATGCATGTCCCAGTGAAGCACCAACACTTCTTATCCAACTCAAGCTCCTTTCAATCACCTTGTTGGCCTAAATCCTTCTGATACAGAAAATCTAGGGTGTAATTCTGCCCATTGTGGTGCTGTCAGGGATTATTCCTCAGACTTCTTGTGGACCACTGAAAATCACTGCACCTGTTAACTCACGGACATAGACTGAGTTCAGAAGAATCTGTGATCAGCCCTGCAGAAACGTCCAATCTAAATCCTAGATTGGTTGGCTTCTCTCCTTACGCTGGAAGTTCCAGCCAAGGAAGGAAAAATATATAACCAGTGATCTCTTTCTTTTACGAAACTTTTTCTCTTTAAGACAACATGGTTTTGTAATTGGATACAGACCATTGTATTGGGTTGAATATTGTCCCCCCAAAATTCATGTCTGCCTGGATTCTTAATATTGTGGAAATTGTGTCTTAGCATATGTAATTAGTTAAGATGATGTTACACTGGATAGGGTGGGCCCTAAATTCAACACCTGGTGTACTTACAAGAAGGTGTCCTTATAAGAAGGCCAAGTCAAGTCTCAGACACACATGAAGAGAAGTCCAGGTGTAGAAAGGCGGGTATAGGGGGCTTCCCTGGTGGCACAGTGGTTAAGAATCCGCCTGCCAATGCAGGGGACACGGGTTCGAGCCCTGGTCCGGAAAGATCCCGCATGCCGCGGGGCAACTAAGCCCGTGCGCCACAACTACTGAGCCTGCGCTCTATACCCCTCGGGCCACAACTACTGAAGCCCATGGGCTTAGAGCCCGGGCTCTGTAACAAGAGAAGCCACCACAGTGAGAAGCCTGCACACCGCAACGAAAACCCAACGCAGCCAAAAATAAATAAATTAAAAAAAAAAATGCAGGTACAAGCCAACGAACTCCAAAGATGACCGCTAGAAGCTAGGGGAAACACATGGAAATGGGAGAGAATACACATTTCTATAGCTTTAAGCAATCTTGTTTGTGAAACTTTCTTACAGAAGCCCTAGGGAGCTAATAGAACCATAAGTAATCTCATCAGAGGAAATATTCCTTGAAGATAGCACCAATCAATGTTGGACTGAAATACAGTGAAACACCTTTGGGTTTTCATAGAATTTTCAACAACTTTAGTACGTCAATAATTGTAGGACGATGAGAAAAACCTGGTCAACGCAGTATCAGCCCCCAGTTTTTAGAAAAAGCAGTGCCTGGTTAAGAAGGAGATTCTTACTACACCTTCAACTGTGCAAAGCCTCTACTCAGCTGTGCTATATCACCTAGTCTGTTCTAATCCCTGGTTCTCGACTGGAGCCACTGAATCTTGCCCTGGTTACCTTGGGGAGTATTATTTTGCTTATTCACAGATTTAGGATTAAAACCAATCCCAAAGGTTTAGAATAAGAAAAGAAATCAGGTAGTATGCTCTTTGCATAAGATATAAGAGGATGCTATGAAATAGGTATAATTAATACAGTTTTCCATTATATTACTCAATTGAGGAACATGGGAATTTTTACTAAAATAATATTTTTATTCTTCTTAGAACTTAATTTCTTTCAATAAATCAAAATACAAATGGCACTAAAATACAATGCCTTCTCAGTTTTAAAGGTATTTGCATCTTACTAGTCAAATAGAAAATTTGGACTTACAGCAACACAATTTCTGCTTTCTTCTCAAAATACATTTAGAGTTTATTCTGTGAGAACTCTTTTTACATAACTCCTAAAATGTTTTGAGAACGTGAAAACATTAGCCAACCCAAGAGCCCATTTTCCATCACGAAATACTCAACACAAATTATGCCAAACCTCAACCCTAAATTTATCCTTCAGTACAAGCAACAGAAACACAGGTTTCATTACGAAAATGTGGTTATTACTAATTCGCAATTCATTGCCTTTTCAATGGATTTGTTTTCAGTAGCCCTACTGAAATCTTAGAGAACTTTTTTTCAACTTAAAAATTATTTAGCAGCTTGTCACTTTAATTTTAAAGTGATTATATATGTCTATGCCATGTAGCTAATGATTATTCAAAACAGTATTTAAAACACATGTCCTTATTTTTTAAAGAATAGTGTAACTATTAGAGTTGCTGCACACACAAGCCAGTTTTTCATTCTTGAAAATGTACCCTTTGACAAAGCACACAGGATATTAAGAAAGAATATGGGCAAGAAGATGGCGTTTTGTTTTTTGTTTTTGATTTTTTAAAGAGGAAATGCAGTGGCTCTATCTACCCCAGAAAAAAATACCTCTTATATGATGAGATAGAGCTTTCAAGGAGTCAAATTTCAGATGAGGATGTTGTTATGATCAATAAAACTTTATTAATGGTTCCTGAACCAAAACCTCATTAAAGACAGGAACACCTCTTGTGGGTTCTGTCGATGGCATTGCCCTTTTGAGAGTCATGAGGCACAGGCGGCTTCCTGTCTCCGAAGCCTGCCTTGGCATTCCATCCCCTGCATGTGTGAATGAAACACAATAGGCATTTGCTGTAATAGGCTTCTTAGGTAAAGTCCACTGACATTTCCAGTCAATCAAACCACAAACAAATGGCCTTGGAATATTAATGATCCTTCTGCTGAATACACATTTTCATTTAAAGTAGAAAAGAACATGCAGTTGTCCCATTCTATGTTTGTTCCCTTGACAGTACCTGTTAGGAGTATAATTTAATTCTACACGAGCAGTATTTTGCCATGTTGTGTATTACCAGTAACCCAAAACTGCAGTGTTGATATATAAAAGGAAATATTCTGAAAAAGATCAAGTTCACAACATCTTCGATTTATTCCTGGCTTAAAACTGAAGTTTAGAGCAGTCACAATTTTCATAACCAGGAACATGTGCAAAATAGGTAAAAATGAAGGGGAGAAAAAGACATATAAATGATACCAAGAACTAGGTCAGGAGCCCTTCGCTCATCACTGGGCTGCTGTACTGAGGCAGGGGAGCTAGACCACAGTTCCGGTAGCTGATCCTGGAGCCCAGATGTAGCCTCTGGCTTCGCCTCTGGAAAAATACTTTAACAGCTAAATCTATATAAAAATCCACACCTTTCAATTACCCCTGCCTGAGAATGGCTTTTTTTTTTTAACATCTTTATTGGATTATAATTGCTTTACAATGGTTGTGTTAGTTTCTGCTTTATAACAAAGTGAATCAGTTATACATATACATATGTTCCCACATCTCTTCCCGCTTGTGTCTCCCTCCCTCCCACCCTCCCTATCCCACCCCTCCAGGCGGTCACAAAGCACCGAGCTGATCTCCCTGTGCTATGCAGCTGCTTCCCCCTAGCTATCTACTTTACGTTTGGTAGTATATATATGTCCATGCCACTCTCTCACTTTGTCACAGCTTACCCTTCCTTCCCCCTCCCCATATGCTCAAGTCCATGCTCTAGTAGGTCTGTGTCTTTATTCCTGTCTTACTCTAGGTTCTTCATGACTTTTTTTTTTCTTAGATTCTATATATATATGTGTTAGCATAGGGTATTTGTTTTTCTCTTTCTGACTTACTTCACTCTGTATGACAGACTCTAGGTCCATCCACCTCACTACAAATAACTCAATTTCGTTTCTTTTTATGGCTGAGTACTATTCCATTGTATATATGTGCCACATCTTCTTTATCCATTCATCTGTTGATGGACACTTAGGTTGCTTCCACGTCCTGGCTATTGTAAATAGTGCTGCAATGAACATTGTGGTACATGACTTTTCAGCGATGTGCCCAAGATCAGAACAAGGTTAATGCATTTAACATTTTTCTAAAAAATGGTTTTCAAGGATAGCTATAGGGAGGGACCATGAGTTGCCTGCCTTTGCCAGGCAAATCTCCCAGCAAACTTCATATCTCAAATGCCTACAACAAATGAAGGTGACATAGCTTAGATGAGAAGATGCAAGTACATTGTCACAAGGTGAAGAGTCACGTCCTTTCTTCAGGGAATTTAATTGTAATATAATAAGAAAATAATAAGAGTATTGGGGATAAATTGGAGTTTCTATTTTGTTGCTTTTTATGTATATGGATTTCCAAAATTGAATTTTGACAATAAAGATGTGTTGTATTATTGTAAATGACCAAACTTCTTCCTTGAAGCTAGGAGATTAAGAAAGTTATTAGGCAGATAACAGTAATATACCACACATTCACATTTTTACAGAGCTTTAACATTTTTCTTTGGCAATAGTCTTTGGCAACATACGTGAAACATGTATTGCTCACAACATATATCCTTTACATATAATAATACATGTTTGTGCAGCAAAGGCCTACAAAGGGAAAATAGAGTAAAAGACCCCTGAGCACAACTTTAAACTTACTCCTGGCGACAGAAGTCAATGAGCCTCGAGTGTAAGACACAAGCATCACTGCATAGAACAGAGAGATACACTGCATGGTTGCTGTATGCTGCAAAGTAGAAATACTGAGAGAGAAACAAAATTAAACTTGGAAACTTTGTTTTAATAGTGGACTGATCTCTGACCTTAGACACAAGTGTTTTCTACCCTACCCCTAGAAAAATACCTAAACACTGACTATTTAGGGGTTGGTTTTGGGTCAGTATGAATAGAGTCTCAAATAACAAAAATGATAATAATAATAACAAAAAAACTTAGGTATCTACTGTCTGATGCAGACGTCAAAGTTGAGCAGGATTCACCAATCTGTGCTGTTACCTACGTGACTTCTGTAAACCAGAATGTGAATCAGATGGGAGATTTATAGCAGAAAAATGATTTAAATGTCTCGTTCCTGTAGTTAAAGACTTTGTGGGAAGAACAGATCGTTAACTTGGTGAAATCAGATGTGTTTATTTTCTGTAGATTTTGTTTATCCTTTTTTTTAACTCATTTTCTTTAAACCTTCTATCCTTATATTCCTACTCTTTACATAAGCACTAAACAAAGTTTTAATGTTATTAACTATTAATAATCATTTAACCTTAATAATGACTAGATGTAGAGCTATTTAGAGCCTCTTTAATTGTAGTATCTAACACCCATAACTAACAACATCACAGAACTGTAAAATACCTACTCTATAAAAGTATTTTATCAGGAAAAATTCTGCATTTTCACACACTTAACAAAGCAACGGCTTTTTAAAGTAGGCATATTAGGTTAATATAATTAAAAAACTGGTCAATTAAATTTAAAAGACTACATCAACAAGATGTGTGTTCAGTACCATTTAGGTGAATTGATAATCTGATTGAATTTTCCACTATGGAAAGAGTTGTATAAAATTACTTAAAGGATAAAGTTAAGTGAGTGTGTGTAAGGCAGATGTGTGTGTGTCTGTGTGTGTGTTGGACTAAAAATCAGATGACCCATGTTCTGCTTCTAGTTAAATGATTTTGTGTAAGTCAGTTACCTTCCCTCTGGGTCAATATTTTTAATCTGAAAAATGGGGACACCAAGATCTGACTTGCCACACAAAGTCATAGTGATAAGATATATGTGAAGGCAAAATGAAAATTACAGAGTGTTTTGTAATTAATTAGCTGCTTTTAGAATCAGATATGAACAAGACAGATGAAGAATAGTAATGGAAAGAAAGGGAGAGAGTAAACTGACATAATCCACCTAATGTAATTTTGTTTTTCACAATATTAAACCGGTGAGAGGTGGAAAATTTGTCAATTGGCTGCTACCCAACAACAAATAAATTATCTAGCTGATTTTTTACCCATAAATTCACTGAAAAGATGAGTTGTTTTGGCAACATGTCAACACAGCCAGAGAAAAATTTAACCTTCTCTAACCTCCATTATCTACCTGAATTTGAAACCAAATGCAGATGGAGAACTCATTATTGAGTGACAACCTCTATCATAATTAAAAAACATGGGATCTATTTCTAAAGTAGAGGTCAGGCAAAGGGCAAAGAAATGTCTGACCCTCTCCATGCTTTATCCCAAGATTTCTCAACGTGAAAATTTTTCAGCTGTTTCCAGCAGATACACTGAACTATGACTGACTAGCTAATACAACTATGACAGAAAATTCTAAGTGCTATTAATTACCCACTGGAGTACAATAGTCAAAAGGTGAAAATTAGAATAAATTCTAGAGTATCTGCAGATTCCTCTTACAAAAGTGCATAAACTTAAGCATTCTCTTTCAAATGGACCCACTTATACCAATATAATGTGACTAAACTAAATCCACAGTGCAATTTTTTTTTAAGGGAATTCCTTTTTAAAAAAAAATTATTTATTTATTTATTTTTGGCTGTGTTGGGTCTTCGTTTCTGTGCAAGGGCTTTCTCTAGCTGCGGCGAGCGGGGCCACTCTTCATGGCAGTGCGCGGGCCTCTCACTATCGCGGCCTCTCTTGTTGCGGAGCACAGGCTCCAGACGCGCAGGCTCAGTAGTTGTGGCTCACCGGCCTAGTTGCTCTGCGGCATGTGGGATCTTCCCAGACCAGGGCTCGAACCCGTGTCCCCTGCATTAGCAGGCAGATTCTCAACCAGTGCGCCACCAGGGAAGCCCCACAGTGCAATTTTTTATGTGCTGTTTCTTTGCTGCCAGTTTGAATGTGTCTTGTCAATCTCACATTCAAATACTGATGGAGTCTTTACATGTCATTTTGCTGCTCAGCGTATCAGTGCAAATCAATTCCTTTTGATTTACATTTACTTGAATGCCATTTTAAAATGGGTATCAGAGTTTGTCAGTACAGTGACCTGATAGGCCACATTTCATATCAGTTAACCTGGATACAAAAAACAAGTGAAAAATTAGTTTTTTCATTAGGTTTATTTTGTATTAAAATAATAGGATGGAGTACAGAAATAATTAAAGGAAAGCAGTAAAGTCAATAGGAAAAAAAATCCTCTACTGTACTAAATTTCTCTGTCTTGCAGTCTCTGCTCTCAGATTAAAAAATCTCCTAAGTAAAAAAAAGTTCATTAATAACATGAATACCTCTAATGTACTTCCTTCTTCTCCACAGGGCAGAATATCTGTAACCACTTAAAACTTGTAAGCCATAGTCGTAGAAATTAATTAAATTTCATCTCCATTAAAATGACATTTGAGATTCACCTTTGCACAACTTGGACTTTCCTGCAGTGCGGACACTATCTTATGCCTCCTCTTCATACGCTTCTCATTTTCCCTGTTGAATGGTAAGTCCACAATCCAGATGCCAAACTGCAAAAACTTTCTTCCAGCGGCAGCATATGCTTCCCTGGCAAGCTTACGTAGCATCTGTACAAAAAGCTTACAGTTTCCTCTGGGTATGTAATACTTCTGGCTGCTAAGAGGCTATCTGTGCAGTCTTTTCCTCAAAGACACCATTTCTCTTGACAAACCTTTGGTTCTAAGCAACTTTTGCACATTTTCAGTCCATTTGAGAACCAATGATATACGTAAGTTTGCTTTGCAGCCAGGCAGCTCTCCAAGTATTCTCACTCTATGACCAGGGGGTGGATCTGGCACTGATACAAATTGGTTTAAATATAATAAGAGTCTATTTAGCTACTTTAATAAGCAACATTTTGCTACTAATAAAATACGAAGATTGTCGACATTGTGGTAGACATCTGCAATGATGATCAAGGTCAAGGAAAATAGCATTTGAAAGGAAAGCTTGCCGTGTTCTGCACTCGTGCTGGTGAAACGGCCCGTGTGATGTGTAGTTACTCATACGTAGTTTTTCCCTAACTGGAAGTTCTGTCTCCGCATAGCTGTTTGGGCCAAGCCCCTCAGGTGGCATACAGTACCAGTACCTCCAGCATTATTTATCTGTGAGGAACAGTTTCATCAGTCACCATTTTATCTAAGCACTAAAAGCAATTACTGCGCCAGATTTAGAGACTATTTCATACTGAAGAATTTAAGAGTTAACTTATGCCAGACTGAGAACAAAATCTTTTAAGGCTTCTTATAGTCTTTATATCGTATTACCCTAAGTTTTAGGATATCTTCTCAAAAGAAAGTAACTAAAATCTGTAAAAAGGAAATATCTTCCAACAAGACTCATTATTCCTGTGGAAAAGGTAAGGCATAACACAATGCATCAAAAATATCAATAACCATCTTGTACTATGTATGTACATACCTGGAAACCAGCATTTTTAATATTCCATGTCTTGGTTGCATGGTGTTTTAATAATATCTCTTAAAATAGGCCCTTAGCAGTACAGAAGTGATGCATACTCTCACTATATGTAATATCCTCATGGATGGTTACATGATCCGAGATTTCTGAATAAACAGTATTTTAATGAAACTGGGAAAAGAGCAGAAGGAAATCCATTCATAGATGAAGCTACATTAAAGTAAGCCAGTCTCATGTGCGTTGAGTACATTGTAAAGATAACAGTATTTCCCACATAATATTTTAAAAGAGTTACTCAAAATAAATGGAGAAATCCTTGGCCAGAGAAGCAGTAAATGATTAAGCAAAATTAAACAGGTCTCTTTACTGGAAGACATCCTCTAGCCTTCAGTATACTGGTGTACATCGTGAATCTCTATAGGAAGCTATGTTATATACACACACTTGACTATGAACCCTTCATTCTGTGCTAAGTTCTACTAGAATGCTGCTGTGCAAAATTTTGGGAAATTCTTATGTATAGAAAAGGTCTGCATCAGCATTTCTTAAATAAATATATAAATATTACTTTGGGAGCTGTCAATAAATACTCCAAAACCAAGAAGATCTGCGATGAAATGAATTTACTTAATGCAAACAATATTGGAGAGCCCTCATCAAGACTTAGCATATTAAAAACATTCAGAAACCTTAGACTAAAAAAAATATGTCCAATGATTTGATGTCCCTAAAGTGAGTAGACTGGACTAATATGAAAATTTTACAGCTTTCTGATCCACAGACAGATAAATATCAAATAACATGGACTAAAGATGTTGTTCAACACATAAAATAACTAAGAAAAGAGAGAGAAATCCTGACATGCAGACGTGAACATCCAGCCCTTGAAGGAAATGCAAAGGAAAAATAGCTCACTGTGTTATGAAAACTGGATATGCACAGGAGTGGATATTTTGGTTAATTGTTTTGTTTTTTATTATTAGTTTATTCCAGGTTTTAAATTTCTCTTGAGTAAAATTTGCTAGTTTATAATTTTCTTTTAAATATTGTCCATTTCCATTCAACTTCTCAAGTTCACTGGTATGAATGATTCAAATCCTCGAGTTTGATTTTTTTAAATCTCTGTGGGGATGAATAAATTAAGACGAGCAGAAATTCATTAAATAACTTAGAATGAAGACGGCAAAAACTGTCTCGGTTCCATAGGTTACCTTAGAAAACCAATGGAAAAATGTCTTCAAATTGTAGCAACAATCTGAAACGACATTTCAGAAGGCTAGGTCTGGATAGGAAGTGGTGGTGATGATACCATATCTCATTATACAGCTTAGGGGTCAAAGGCAGAGAACCTGGAACTGTAGTGTAGTTTGGGAATTTGTTAGGACTGAGGAGAGGAAATTACTCCAGAGTTCTAGCCCTTATGACTGGGCTTCCTGAAGCTGAAGAATAGTACTATGGCTATAATTTAGACTTGCCTGAGTACCCCGTGGTGATCAAAGCATAACAGATATCCAGCCTGATAGGCAGGGAGGTTGGCAGGGGGAACAGGAATTCCTCACACAAAGATTTGGCCACCAGCTGCAGTATTATGTTAAAGAGCATGTGAACTGGAATTAACATTTTGATTTCAAACCTCAGCCCCCAGTACACACCATCTGGGTGACCTTAACCAAGTGTGTTTTACTTTGTAAATTTTAGTTTCCTCCTTAAAGCAGAGACATTACTTCTTACCTAGTAAGGTTGTTAAGATTAAATGAGATGATCTTTGTGAAGTCCTTGTTAAGGATATAGGAAATGTTAAGTAAGTATTAATACTATTTTACTAGCAATATCAATAGCCTGAAATCCACCTAATGACAGCTTTCAGCAGCTGAGGGCAAGATAGAAAAGGATTCTACTATTATACATTCGACATTTCTATACATTTATGGGAAAAAATGGGTTTCTATAAATGAAATAGACCAGCAATAAACCTGGGAAGATACAGGTATGAGAAAAAGAAAGGACACAAGGCAAATGACTTCTGCCTAGTGCCTGAGCGACCCAAGATCTGCCAGCATTGAGGGTGACGGAAAGCTGTGTCAAAGGTTCTTAAGGCAAAAAAAAAAAAAAAAAAAAGTTCAAAGGTTGGTTCAAAGGCATCAAATAGACATCAAGAAAAGCACTGCATCCTCAGCTTCGACAGACTATTTTACCTACAAAAGAAAACTGTGATCAGTCCATGAAAATATGTGGTCTTAGACTTTTTTACTAGTACCTAAGTGGCATGAAGGCCCAACTTCATAAATGAATAATTGATAATGGGTAGCTAATAATAGCTAATAAGTTTGGTTCAGTGGGTCAACAACAGTTTGGAAAATCCAGCTCCACAGGCACATCTCTCTCTCTGATTAATCCCCAGGCTTAGGGCAGACACTGTGCCCTTCAGCTTTTCGTAGTCTGCTCAAATTATGCATGAGAGATAACAGCACAGATTCTTTGGCTATCAACCTAATATTCACTGCCTTTATCCTCTTTCTTGATAAAAATAATGATGATAATAATGATAATGATAAACTGCTTTTCAGTTATCCCTTCTCATTCTGTCCATATACTTCAGTGTGGCCGGTCCCACTGTCAGTCCTAGGATATAAAGTCTGAATATTCTATCAGATCCAACCATTCCACAAAAATTACACTGATTTACTGTTTACTATCTAAATTATAAATTCTAACATAGTTAGTAAACTTATGATCATTTTACTCCAACCTTCAAGATTTTAAAAATATCGATCAAACCTACCATCGGAACACTTTTTTATTTTTAACTTTAGTTTTTTCCCACCATGCTGAACATTACATCCCCATGACTTGCTTATTTTATAATCTAAGTTTGTACTTTTGACTCTCTTCAGCCATTTTGCCCAACCCCTACTCTCTGCTTCTGGCAACCACTCACCTTTCCTCTGTATCTAGGAGCTTGTGTTTTGGTTTTGGTTTGTTTTAGGATTCATATGTAAGTGAGATCATATGGTACTTGTCTTTCTTTATCTGACTTTATCATTCTCCTAGCATAATGCCCTCAAGGTCCATCCATGTTGTCACAAATGGCAAGATATTCTTCTTTTTTTGTGGTTGAGTAATATATACACATTTTATTTATACACAGTTTCTTTATCAATCATCCATCAGTGGACAAGGTTGTTTCCATATCTGGCTACTATAAACAATTCTTCAATAAACGTGGGGGTGCATATATCTTTTCCAGTTGTTTTCGTTTTCTTCAGATAAATATCCATAAGTGGGATTCCTGGATCATATGGTAGTTCTATTTTTAATTTTTTGAAGAACTTCCGTACTGTTTTTCATAGTGGCTGCAACAACTTATGGTCCCACCAACAGTGCACAAAATTTTCCTTTTCGCCACATCCTCAATAACCTTATCTCTTGTGGTTTTTTTTTTTGTTTTGTTTTTCGTTTTGCTGTACACGGGCCTCTCACTGTTGTGGTCTCTCCCATTGTGGAGCACAGGCTCCGGACGTGCAGGCTCAGCGGCCATGGCTCACAGGCCCAGCCGCTCCGCAGCATGTGGGATCTTCCCTGACCGGGGCACGAACCCGCATCCCCTGCATCGGCAGGCAGACTCTCAACCACTGCGCCACCAGGGAAGCCCTCTCTTGTCTTTTTGTTGGTAGCCATTCTAACAGATGTGAGGTGATCTCTCTCATGGTTTAGATTTGCATTTCCCTGATAATGAGTGATGCTGAACATCTTTTCACGTATCTGTTGTCCATCTGCATTTCTTTTTTGAAAAAAATGTCTCTTCAGATCTTTCTTCACGTTTTTTAATTGTATTGTTGTTTTGTTATTGAGTAATATGAGTTTTTATGTGTTTCTGATATTAACGCCTTATCAGATATATGATTGGAAAATATTTTCTCCTGTTCAGTAGATTGCCTTTCCATTCTGTTGATGGTTTCCTGTGCAGAAGCATTTTAGTTTGATGTAGTCCCACTATTTATTTTATCTTTTGTTGCCTTATTTTAGGTTATTTTAATTCTACATTCTTTTTGATACTTTCCTTTCCTTTGTCTGATTTTATTTTCTACATCTGTTATAGTATTTTTGAGAAACACTGACCTACATTGCAGAGTACTGATATGTATGCACTATAGTTTTTTTAATTATGGTGAAATACATGTAACGTAAATTTCCCACCTTAACCATCTGTAACTGTACGGTTCAGACATGTTAAGAACATTCACACTGCTGCACAACCCATCTCTAGAACCCTTTCCATCCTGCAAAACAAAACTCTACATCCATTAACAACAACTCGCCCTGCTCATTCTTCCCTCCCTCCCTCTAGTTCCTGGAAGTCACCATTCAAGGGTCAGAGGAATAGATCCATTCCTGAGATGCCTGGTACTTACTGGTCTTTTAGAGCTCAAAATCTGTTTGGCTGATATCAGTTGGCAATAGATTTCAGAATCACAGATTATTGTAATGAGGAATAACTTATGGCTTAATATCCATAATGTCAAAAATGTGTTTTCCGGCATTTCTGGCCCCAACTCTACTTGAATGAGAATTATAAGGGGTGTTCGTAAAACACGTAGATTCTCAGCTGCACCCCACATTAACTATACCAGAATTGTCTGTGTTTTCTCTCCAGTGAGTCCCGAGAATCTACATGTTTAAGTACCTGAGCTCCTAAAGCAAACTAAAATGTAATCATTTTAATTGTGAAATTATTCCACATGTATTCTGTGTATTTCAACAATCCATATTCTATTCGATCTCACTCTTTTAAATACATTCAAACAGAAAAAAAAGTTCCTAAACCTGTATTTCTAAAGGAGAACATCAGTGTGGCCTAGAGCAGTCTGGCTGTGGAGTTACATTCTAAAACGGCCGAGTTCACATTTTCTCACTTCACTTTCAAACTATTATGTTAGCCTTAAAAATACTGACTTAGTTTCAGGAATTCAGAAAAGTCTCTGTAATCCTGAGGGCTTTCAAATTATACCATTTCGTAGAATACTTAAAATTAGTAATTGTGTATAAATATATGTATATATTTTGATTGCGCTGCATACTTGTGTGTTTATGAATATGTGTCTATATGTAAGCATGTTATTAAATTACAACTTTCGCCATATAATTACTGTGGGTACCTAGTCATTCTTGGGAATACTAAATAACAAAAAACTATGTAGAGATAATTTTATTTAATTAAAAATATCAATTTTTAGTATTAAATATTTGAAAGGATTTTTAAGTGAAGCTACGCCTGTAATTCCTGGTTCGGATAAGGGAGAACAGACATTTTATTAAAACTGAGAAGTCACGCCACATGTTCTATAAAGTTGTATTAACTCTATGGTATTTAATTAGTTTGGCTTACGGCATTATTCTTACACGGTCTAATTCAAATATTATTTTGTCCAGGACCTACAAGCAAGTGGAAAACCCAATGCTTGGCTGGTAACAAGAAATAGAGGCAAAGAATGATAATGAATGTTTTGAAACACCCATATTCTAATTTCCGGCTGAGCCTCTTCAGTTACAGTGATTTCCAAACATTCTATTCTACCTGAATCAGGAAAAAGTACAGTGAAATGTAAATAATGTATACTGTATTTAGAAAAACAACGTAAATACTTTATAGACTATTCAGTAAATAATGTATATACTTAGAAAAACAGTGTAAATATTTCATGGACTGCTGGGCCACTGTTAAGACTCAGATTAAACCTCTGGGTTTAAAGAACTCGGTGTTTATCAAAACCCAATTTCTTCTACCCAACAGAATTCTGTAAGGTTTGGATAAATTGCCATATATAAGCTATGTATTCATGATCCAGTCCTACTGCAGTCACTGTATTAACTGTACATTATTATTTTAGCTGCTGCTCACTAAAATCATATGAACTTCAAAGTTTGAGCTATATTTTATTGTAACAAAATGTACAGAGAGACTTCTTGTCAAGCCCTTGCCAAGCTTGCCAATCACATTATAAATTCATATTATATTCTTGATCCATTAGGATTACAAACCTGAGTCACATATTTCTAATAATAATGTTTACTGTTCTCAATTTTTGATTCCATTATAGATATTAATTTTATTCCTTTCTCCTCTTAAAATTGCACCACACTTTCTGTATGTATGTTGCCTACTAATGCTTTAAGAAGTCTTTTTGTTCAGTTTCTTTTAAATCAGAGCTAAAAATGTGCTTCACATGTCTGTCCTTTTAGTACTTTAGCACTATAGCATTTCCTCGCAGTCCCACATTTAATATTCAATATCTATTGTTATACTCCTCATAAAACGCCAGTAAGTGCTCATATGTTCTAATTAATAGGCATAGTGTGAGGGCCATAACTAACTTCACAACGGAGAACAATGAGCTCACAGATCACAGCTGCAATCCACCAGAGGCTGGATGTGAACACTCCCTCCTCAACTGCTGAGTGCTTCAAGCAGGAGCAGCTGGCGAGCGAACAGAACCCATGATGCAGTAACAGTTTGCTGGATCCACGAAAAACGGCAGATGTCAAATGCATGTCAAATACTATTCTCTACCAACTGGTTAACGTTGTCTGTCCCCAAAGATACCGAATATAAAAATGGACATTTCCTAGTAAATTAAACTGGTATTTAGAGGGATAAAAGAAAAATTCATCGGGATGCTTTAAGTCCAAAGAGTAGCTTTAAGGTATTTGGGGATGAGAGTGGAAAGAAGTTTAAAGAAGATAGTATGTGATGTATTTTACAATCATACTAACAACAGTGACACAAATTCTACCATGATATGGGCCAGTTATTTGGGGTATATAAATAGCATGTTACACATCTGTAGACATGTATGTTCTTGAACCAAGACAGAAACCAGGGAAAAGTGTCAGCGGAGCATCACAAAGGCTAACCAGGTGTACCAAGCTTAATCCAGCATTATTACCTGCGAAACAACTCAAGGCATGTGCTCCCACCAGTATACTCTCTACATTTATGGATTTTACCCATTTACTGGC
Source organism: Globicephala melas (assembly GCF_963455315.2). Classification (NCBI taxonomy): domain Eukaryota; kingdom Metazoa; phylum Chordata; class Mammalia; order Artiodactyla; family Delphinidae; genus Globicephala; species Globicephala melas. The sequence continues at coordinate 3,037,194 of NC_083334.1, read as the reverse complement.
AATGAAGCCTTTTATGATTACGCTATGAGACATCAATTTAGAAACATTTGAATATGTTCTAAGGAATCCCTGGATATAAGGTATGAGGAAAAGAAAGTAAAAGAAGGTGACAGAGTGATCAAAAATAAAGACAATCCTATAAGAAATTTTAAAAAATAAATTTTTAGGAAGGCAAAAGTACAAAGAAAGGTTAAAGAAGACATTCATTTTAAATGTATGAAGTTAACTTAAATTTTAAGAACTCTCTTGGTCACTGAACAGAAGTACAATACTTTAAAATTTCCATTTCTTATATTCAAACTGTCATACATTCTGAGAGGTGCTGTAAAATACTAGAGTCTGATCCAGGGCTTCCTTACATACCAGAGCTCAAGCTGTTAATTCAAACTAGGCAGTGCCAGATTACGGGCACACCTGTACCTACAAGTCAGAACCACTGGTAATCTGCATCTTGTTGGCCCAAGCCTAGCACATGCTATTTTGCTCATTTTTTTGAAATAAGATATTTTGTTCTAATATTATTTAAAAAGTAATCGTTGCTTTGGAATTTGCAGGATGTTTATACACGTATGATCTCATCTGACTCTCAAAATAACCCTAAGAAAGAGATCGGTATTAGCTCCATTTTACAGTTGAAGTAATTGAGATCCAGATGGAATAAATAACTTGCTTAAGGTTTACAGGTTATCTAGGAAAAGGCAGTAATGATACCTAAGCCTTAAGCTGCCTATTCCTGAAACTGAAAGAATCTTAAATTATAAAAGAAGAAGAAGAAAAGGAGGAGGAGGAGGGATGGAAGGAAGGGAGGAAGGAACGAGGGAAAGAAGGGAGGGAGAAAACCACACATCCTTGGGGTAGAAAGGAAAATCTGAGTCTGGTGCCTTAGGACTCTGTACCATAAGCACCAGGGCTTAACATTTATTAAACTCTCAGGTATTAAAATAAAATAGGAACTAAAGAAAATACTTCACAACCTTTTAAACATATATTTAAGGTCTAGGAATTAATTTCCAAACTACCTTCCACCTACTACTGAATACAGTAGAAAAAACAAACAGTATTTACATAGGGTTTGTTATTAATGACCTGACTTGTTCCTGAACTTGGAATAACAATAATTTCACATTTTCAGCAGTTTTCCCCTGTATCTCCAAGCACACACATATTTAATTTCACTCAATTCCTTCTATACATCCACCTAAATTTCTCTTCTTACTGCAAACCAGGCAGAGAATAAACAGGATTTTGCCAAATTTCGTGAAGCAATACACGTTTAACATACAATCAGTGCTTGTATCAAAACAAGTTTATTTTCTTTAAATTCTGACAATGAGGGTAAGTGGAAGGAAATATTTTCCACTCATGATTTTTGCACGTCAGCAGTGGAAGTTGACAATGACCACAAAAAGGATCAACATCCTTTTGATCCAAAAATGTATCAGCTAGTACTCACTGGCTCATCTAGGTGCTTGCTCTATTTGGCAAGGTTGACCACATTTGAACCAAATATACTGTGCGCAACCCTGAAAAGATGTGTGTATATGAAGATCCAGTATATTGTTCGTAACTACCCAATTCTATCGTAATTGTTCACTAGGTTTTAACAGCACAGATTAGGAACTGTCTCCGGCTGAACAATTAGAATTTGTTAATTATTGTAATTCCATAAATTTTGAGGGCTGCTAATACTGTTTCTAAGTGTTAAGTAAAATTTTTCAAAGGTTTCTCTGGAAAGAATATTTTGTGGAATAAGAAGATGTAAACAACATATAGCTGATTCACTTCATCGTACAACAGAAACTGACAGAACACTGTAAGACAACTATACTCCAAAAGAAAAAAAAAATGTAAACAGAATCTTTGCCTGACACTTACTAAGCAAGCCGTTTCACATAACTGAATGTTAGTTCTCCATCCATAAAATAGGTTTATTAAGCCTAAATTGATATGCTTACCATGTTGTCATTAATATAAAATGAGATAACATGTGCGGAGATATTTTCTAAATCATACAGTATTCTTCAATACTGATTGTTAACGTGTAGTACGCAGTATCTGCGCCTACCTATCTATGTATCAGCTATTTGTCTACCAATTTATTTATTTTACGGAAGCAGGATTTACTCAGGTCCCATGACATGAAGACTATTTCAGGTATTTTGCCTCCCAGATCTCTCCTCTATTTTTTCTCATAATAGCTGGTTTTCCTTTTTGCTTTCGGAGTGGCTACTGCTTACTAATTCTACACAGCTTTCAATTTCTGTTAATGCTTATGTTTACTCTGCTCCATTGTTTTTCTTTTCTTTTAAACATCCAGCTGCTTTTTACAGACATTTTGCATTCCATGTGAAAAGGCTCAAAGGACAAAACCGAGTCAGAACAGTATCTATGGGAGAACCTCTGAGGAGCACAGGCACTGTACACAGATAGGGTCCATCAGAACACACTTTGCTTCGGGACTTCTGACTCCTTGGTGATCCCTGTCGGTGGTCTCTTACTGCTAAGTGCCCTGGAGCTGCTCCGTCAGCTCCAAAGGGGATTTGGGGTGAAGGGAGGAAGAAATCCTTAAATTCTGCACGGCTGAGGATTTACCGCATTGACTTAATGGGAATGTGTGTGTCTGTGTGTGACACACACATACACATACACAAACACAATAACGGCCATCAGCAGATAACTCGCTAGAGCACCCCCAAATTGCTTGTTTCTCTGCTCTCAGTATTGGCTTATCTAGCTGATGTTTTACCAGTAGCTACTAGCGCCTGTTTAATCTAGCTAACAATTAGATTCATGTCTGCATTATTTGCAGCATGAATTTAGTCTGTTGAGTATCTAACGAAGATTCTTTACATATTTAGTTACTAAAAGAAAACACAAGTGGAATCCACTTTGCTGAGTAATTCTGGGTATGAAATATTACTAACCAATTGGTGAATATCCTGTTTCTGGATGTGGAACAACATCGCAATGCAGTGCCCGTTTTTATACGGGAACTAAAAGAAATTAAGTAATCTGCCTAAAGTTACAGAGTTACTAAAGATGGCGCTCATATGCAGTCCTCCCTCCTGCCTTACTTTCGTTCTCACTAACCGAGCCCTCTGGGTGGGGAAGGAGGGGGTCAAGGAGCTTACCGGAAACTAGTGAGGAAAGGAAGGGGACTAGGTCCGCCAGGGAGATAAGGCGCTGCGCTCTACGACAGCGACCCCGCCAAGAAGGACGGGCACTGAGGAGGGAGGTCAAGTTCATCTGCTGAGCAGCCCCAAAGGAAGCTCAGGACAGGGCATTTGGGGTTCAAGTCATTAAACGAGTGTCTTCCAGGCTACCCAGAGAATGAGGTAAGGTAGGTCTGTTAAGAACGGAACATAAAGCAAAAGCACTTAAGTGAGAGAGTTTGAAAACAAGTAGTTCTGACCACGCCATTATATGAGACTCTCTCTTATGTAATTATAAAACCGTCGGGGTAAGAATCAGTGAGTATCTCCTGAGCCCTCACAATTTGTCTAACATCTTATACGACGCCATATCGTCACAGGCAAAGCCCATTAACAACTGCGGAGAAATGAAAACATGGAATCTGGGCGATAAGGTAACGTCTAACCTTTTACTTCGGAGCTTCGTCTAGCGCCACTTGCTCACGGGGCGCCGCGGGCAGAGCCCTTGCACCCGGCCCCTCAGCCCAGGGCTCCTGGCGCGAAGCAGCTACGCAGCCGCCTCGGCAGGGCTGGCCGTACGCACAAACGCTGCGCCCGGCACCGAGAGGACACCACGAAAGTTAGGTCATGTATTATTCTCACTTACAGATAAAGAAAATGAATACAACAAGGTTTAATAACATGCCCAGGACTGCATAACGAGCATACTGCTAAACAAAGAGTTTAAATTAAGCAGTATGAATTCAGAGCCTGATTGCTTAAAGCACTACGCTAGCTAGGTAGGCGATTTCAAGTTTTATCATCACTATTACTATTATAAAACATACCATTAATTTACTTAATATTAAAGATTCCAGCGTAGGTAACAAACCAGCAGTCTTTCCACAATGGACATTTGAAAAATGCTTTCAAATATGGTTATAAAAAATATTCTAATGATTGGGAAAATCTTGCTATGAATTATTGTGGGCGTATCTTGTTGATAAATCACAAAAAGGAAAGGCAAACAACAAAAACAGAAATGGATGTTTTCTTGCACCACTTACCAAGCTAGGCTTTTTTAAGAACGTCAGTTATGTTGTATGTGCATGTGTGTGTATGTTTTAAGGCCTTTTGTGTTCCTGGGAGAAATACGGGATTTGATGTAAGTCCAGAGAAGACTTATTTAGAGCTATCGTGCTCAGCGGCATGTGGTAAGTGCACATTTTCATATATGTGATTACAGGTCGCCCCGAAGCAGCACACACTATTGGTTTATCATACAACAGAGCGGTCGGACCGTCGAGGGCATCACTTAACACGCCCCTTTCATGTAATGAAATTTACAGCGAAAAAGGCAAGGATTCAAAACGAGAAGACTGGGTGTCGTGGCCAAGGCGGGAAAGGCTCAGTTCAAACTACATGTTAACTCCTGCCCAGCAGGCTACTGAAGGGGTAACAAAGCAGAGGCATTGCCTTTGGCCTCCCCATTTGTAGCTCTCAGCCTAGATGCTCACTACCCATCACGGACATTATGCAGCGAGGCAGGCTGCAGTCCCAGAGCTGGCAGCTTCATCTCTAACTGAACTTTGACAGTTACAGGCTGGGAAGACAGGCATACTAGGTGAGAAACACTGAAATGTTTTCTTTGTGCCAAACATTTCTGTATCTTCTTCACCATTGTTTCTCTGGACATTACTACTATTACGCAAATTTTTTTCAAGTCTCAAAATATCTCATTGCCATGATTGTCTTTTCAATAAATCTGTGAAAGTCTCATTTCAATAGTGAATGCTGGGCTTCCCTGGTGGCACAGTGGTTGAGAATCTGCCTGCCGATGCAGGGGACACGGGTTCGAGCCCTGGTCTGGGAAGATCCTACATGCCGCGGAGCAACTGGGCCCGTGAGCCACAATTACTGAGCCTGCGCGTCTGGAGCCTGTGCTTCGCAACGGGAGAGGTCGCGATAGTGAGAGGCGCGCGCACCGCGATGAAGAGGGGCACCCGCTTGCCACAACTAGAGAAAGCCCTCGCACAGAAACGAAGACCCAACACAGCCAAAAACAAATAAATTAATTAATTTTAAAAAAAGTGACTCTCATACGCTGTCTTTAAAAAAAAAATAGTGAATGCTTTGGGGGCAAAAACAAAACACAAAAAACAAACAAAAACAAATAGAAAGTGAAGGCTTCTTGGTCATGTTCTATGTCCTACAAATCTAAACAAAGTATAGCTGAAATTCTCCTTTAAACATAATTTTGAAAAGAGCTTCATTGAGACTCTAATATCTGAACCAATATCATTTGGAAAAGAACAATGGACCAAACAGTAATTCTCAGAACAAGGTTTACGTCTTGGTCAAAATATGTTCGGCAAATTTTAATGTGGCAAAGTCACTAGATAAAAAAATTTCACAGTGGGATTCTCTAAAAATTAAAATTGTCCAAATTTGATTATTCTGTGAATTCACAGAATAATCAAATTTGAGAAAAAGAAGACTCCTAACATGCTTACTCTAAAAGAATACTCAGAAGCCCAGGAAAAAAAAAAAATCCTTTGCAGTAAGCCAATCTCGGATTGCATGAAAGACATTATAACATTGTAGCTAAAGCATTACTATGTGAATCTAAGTTCCAGTTTTACTCTGGTTTTATTAGTAATCAGAAATGGCACATCTCTGTTTTGAAGATAATATTTAGGTTTTAGTATTTTTCTTTTACATTGTTTTATTATTTATGGATGTATGAAAATCCTCTGTAAGTACATGAAATGTGCTGCATTTCTAAGATAATATGATTATATGAAATATTTACATCCTTTTACAGCCCAGGGTTAGGACAGTGAGAGTTTCCTCTGATTGTAAACCTCTTTTTTCTCTTGGTTGCTGTGTAACCAAAAAGAGAACTAATGGAATTTGGAGGGCATCATTCTGTAGATTCCACACCTGGCCTTAAGGCTCAGCCTTAACCTTCTGGTTCATTTCTTACTCAAGAAATCTCTACTGCCTTGTTAGATAGTGGGGAAATAACTGTATGGGAATATTAGTTGCAGAACAACAGAAGTCCTTATAAAATAAAACCTTGATTCACTTGCAAGTAACATCATGGACTCTTCATATACTTTAACAGCTTACTGTGTGCATAACAGAATATTAGATTTCATTTAATGTGGGCAGGGATTGGCAAGTTGATGCCACAGCACGATTTCCCTCTGGAGGACATTGCGCCAGGCTCAAGGCTGTGACACACAGTTTTACAAAATGTAGAAGACAATGACACCGTGGTCAAATGGTGCACATCAGAATAGATGAGTTAACTTCTCAGGGTTCCCTCCAGTGCTAAAGCCCCAAAATTCTTCCTATAGTCTACAAAATATGCAAAATACAGAAATGAAAGAATTTGTGTCCTAAGGGTATCTCAGTGTTTAGAAACACAAATCACAGATAGCAAAAGACTTTAGGGAATGGGTAAAATAGAGAGAGAAAAGATGGAAGAATGGGCAAAAAGAAAGCAATAAAAATAAGGAACAAAGAAGCAGAAGTAAAGAAAGCCATAGCAGGTTTAATCAAAAGGGAAAATGCTAAATATTTAAATGACAAAAGTGGTGATAGCCTAAAACAAGAAAATAAACACTTTAACATGCTTGTCTCAATATCCAAAAATTATAGAGGAGGTATGGAGAGATGATATATTCTTACAAACTATCACCAACTTTCAAAATTGCCATTTCCTTTGTAAATTATTTTAAAAATGATATTTAACCATCATTAAAAAAAATCTCTATAATCTACTATTTATCTGACAGGTTCAAGTACAAAATATATATTTATCCCAAACCAAATATATAGTCATTTTAGAGCTGGAAGGGCCAGTAGAGGTCATATAACTCAATCCTTTAATTTTTCAAGTGAACAAACAGGGACACACATAACTTGAAGACTTTGCCCAAAAACTCAAACATTAGCAGTGAAAGAAATACGACAAGAATAAAGGACTTCCAACCCCTGGCTAAACCTGCTATTCCTCTGTGAGTTAAGTTTCAACGCATTTGTTTTCCTGGTAAGCAACTTCCTCAATGCACATAATTGTTTTACAGAATATTAACTACCTGACTTAGAGACTTAAGAGTATGAGAGACTAAAAACCAAAGTATTCTAAAAGTAACATCCCAAAAAAGATTTTTTTAAAAAAGGTCTTTTATGTATTTATCATAGAAGGAAATGGGGAAAAATTGCAAGACTGTATGAAGATTTCTGCTTTCTTAGATTCTGTCAAATTTCATTTTGCTTTCTTTCTTGTCTGGAAAATATGCAGTATAAAACCATCACTTGAAAGTGTTTAAATCGTGGCAGTCATAACCACCAGCCACATAGCCTTCACACCGTCACAAAACCACCTCGATGGGGCCAAGGAAGGGGTCCGAGGTGATGTCCGACTTCAGGCACAGCGCTCACTGTCCGTGGTCCTCAATGCACACTGTTTCTAGAAAGTCAAGCTAAAGAGGAATTTGGGAGTTTTGAAATAAACATCTGTTGCAATATAAAGGAAACAATACACATTTATTTTATAAAAACAAACACACACCTACACTCTGCCCTCCCAAAGTACTACACAATGACTTTTAAATTAACAAACACTATTAAATTTTAAAGTGAAATATTTAGTAGTAGCAGAATAAGAAAAATGGGTAATTGAAAATTCAAAACTGCAATGGTAAGTTAAATAGATTTGCAGAGACATTAGTGATTCTCATAAACGCTTGAGAGTGTTGCTTTAAACTTATTATATATATTTTGTAAAGTATTTAGGTTTTGAACTATAAAACCAGTAAAACTCAAAGTTGTATGGAGCTACGAAAGCCTTCAATATTATATCTTTATCTATGAACTCACTTTCATGTGTTCTCCATCAACTCAGGGATAAATCGAGTCCCCACCTGACTGGCCAACTAAGCATCTAATTCATCCTAAGTGTTCAGTAAATGTGAACTTCTTTTCCCTTTTTTTCTGGGGGGGGGGGGAAGTCTTTATTTTTATTAATTTATACAATTTTTAAAGGCTACATTCCATTTACCATTATTAAAAAATATTGGCTATATTTCCCATGCTGTACAATACACTCTTGTAGCCTATACTACACCCACTAGTTTGGACCTCCCACGCCCTTACCCTTATATTCCCCCGCCCCACTGGGATCCACTAATTTGTTCTCTGTGTTTGTGAGTTTGCTTCTTTTTGGTTATATTCACTAGTTCATTGTATTTTTTAGCTTCCACATATAAGTGATATACAGTATTTGCCTTTCTCTGACTTATTTCACTTAGCATAATGCCCTCCAAGTTCATCCATGTTGCTGCAAATGGCAAAATTTCATATTTTTATGGCTGCATAATATTCCACTCTACACCACATCTTCTTTATCCATTCATCTGTTGATGGACACTTAGGTTGCTTCCATATCTTGGCAATTGTCAATAATGTTGCTATGATCATTGGGCTGCATGTAGTTTAAGGTATAATTTTCACAGAGGAAAAGTCATTCTTTTAAAGTGGACAGTTTGATGAGTTTTGTCAAATGTATACCACCTCAAAACCATCATCATAATCAAAATCCAGATCAATTCCATCACCACCAACATCTCCCCATGACCTTTCAAGGTCTATCTCCCCCACCACTCTTCCCCAGCCCCACACAGATGCTACCCTGTTTCTGTCCCTACAGCTTTCCCTCCTAGAGGCCTTCAAATAAATAAAATCACACAGTATGCACTCTTCTGTGTCTGGTTTCCTTTACTTAGTATAATGCTCTTGAGATTCATCCATCATATTGCATTTATCAGTAGTCTGGTCCTTTTTCACTGCTGAGTAGTATTCCATTGTATAGTATGCCACAATTTATTTATCCGTTCACCAGCTGACAAGCATTTGGGGTTTTTCCAAGTTTGAGAGTATTAGGAATAAAGCTGTTAGGAACATTCATGTAAGGTCTCTAGGCAAACATTTTTGATTTTTTAATGTGGAAAAGTGCAGCTTAGAAAATAATGCATAGATTACAGAAAAACACTGGAGGGAAACCAAAAGAGGACCCTTATTTCTGTGTGTGGGCGAGGTATGTCAGCAATGCAGTCAGAGGACATCATTCAAGAATATTCTTACTTAAGTATCCTTTACTTAATTACATGGTGGGGATTGTGGAGGAAATGGGGACAGTAAAGAGAAGAGAGTGGTTGAAGCAGTAACTTGGACTTTTTGGCTGACTGCTATCGTCACTGTAGCTTTATCCTCTAGTAATTTTATCATCGTAATAACATTAGCAACAATATAAACAGGAATAGGAATAGCTAAGATTACCATACTGCTTTCTACATACCAAGAATTATTCTAAGTGTTTGACTCTATTAAATCACTTAATTTTCTTATCAACTCTTAATAACAAATTAGTATTGTTATTACCAGTTTATAGAACTAAAGCCCAGAAAAGATAATTGATTAGGCCAAGTTCACAGAGTTAGTCAGTGATGGAGGTGATATGCAGAAACAGGTAGACTGACTTTAGAATCCATGCTCTTAAACCCTATTCAATGCCACTTTAATAAAATAGATACCCTATTAACAAATTAAAGTCTTCTTAAGTGAGTACCATTTATGAGAGACACTCATAATTCTCACCATTAGGCAGAATATAAGAAACAGAATATACCCAAGATTTGATAATAGATGCTAAATCCATTCCCTCACCTGTGTGTATCCTTAAGGGAGCTCTATTACATTTCTTAGACATGGCTGCATGCAAAAAGTAAAGCTATAACTTTTCTTTCTTTAGCAATATTGAGAAAAATTCTTCTAAGTGAAATTCAGAATTAAAATTTTTCTAGTTCTCTGAATAAAAATATACCATATTGTTACTACATTCTTTTAGTTATATCCATGCAAAAGTCCATATAACATAAAATCAAAAGATTTGTTACAACTAGAAAAATGATTTTTATATTTAATATTGAAAGATCATCCCACATTTCTTTTTAATTTACTTGAAAAAATGCAGTTGGGACAATATTTTGGAGCTCAGGCTAACAGACTTAAAGTGCTTAAAACTTATGAAAAATTAAAATCAATAAGATTATCAAAATTATTTTATTAGACATAAAAGGTGAAAACTGAAGGATCTGGCTTTAGATAAAGCAGGCAATTCTAATATAAAGACAATAACTCCTATCTACGGAGATTTCTTGTGCCCAGAGTCCATATGATCTCACCATGAATTTTTCAGTACAGAATAGTAGGTGCCCTCAGTTCATGGATGAAACTATCTCCTTAATATGTTTACAAAGACTTTTCCCACAGTTTATCTGTTTATTACCTAAGCTAACAGATGAGCTTGTCTATGCAAAAATTAGAGCCTGTCCCTACCTAAAATCAATACTATTATTAAGTGTGTCCCCCCAAAAGATATGTGGAAGTTCTAACCCTGGAAACTGTGAAAGGGACCTTATTTGGAAATACGAGTTGTTACAGATGCCATCATATTAGGATGAGGTCAATATGACCATGTCGGTATAAGAAGAGAGCAATTTGGACACAGACACGCAAGAAGGAGACAAACACAGAAGGAAGATGATCATGTGAAGACAGAGGCAAAGACTGAAGTCACCCTACAAACCAAGGAACACCTGGGGCCACCAGAAACTGGAAAAGGCAAGAAGAGATCCTCCCCTAGAGGCTGCAGAGGGAGCAGGGCCCTGCCAGCACCTTGATGGTGGATATCTAGCCTCAAGAACTGTAAGACAATACATTTCTGTTGTTTTAAGCCTCTCAGTTTGTGATGACAGCCCTAGGAAACTGACATGCTAACAAATAACAAGATTGATACCAAACATTTTAAAGAAACCTTGTAAAATCTCTGGCTGCTTCATATTAGTGATCATCAACATAGTAATCATCTGGCAATTTCAGCTGCATTGTTATAAATAGGCAGCCAAAGAGCAGGGCATCAAATAGGAATCATATATCCTTTTGAAGGGCAGGAAAGTATTTTGATTTCTAGACCTCTCACTGGATTCACATTAAGATCCTTGATTTTATATGCAAGCATTTTCTAATTTTCTGTAACATGAATTCTCTTGTTTGTCTGATATATGCTGACATCGTTTGCACATTCCAAGGTTATACACCACTCAGTTGTGTCAAATGAAGGTGGAACTGGAGTTCTGTGCAAAAGGAAATTATGTACCAATGAACAAAGAAGTCAGAGCTTGTAAGAAACTTTCCATCAAAATCTTTACTTTGCTCTGTTTTATAAAGGGTTTGAGGAACACAGAAATGTCCTGAGGGTTGTTCCAAAACCTGATGAAAGAAGAGAAAGTGAATATCAAAAATGATACACCGGGCTTCCTTGGTGGCGCAGTGGTTGAGAGTCCGCCTGCCGATGCAGGGGACACGGGTTTGTGCCCCGGTCCGGGAAGATCCCACATGCTGCGGTGCGGCTGGGCCCGTGAGCCATGGCCGCTGAGCCTGTGCGTCCGGAGCCTGTGCTCCGCAACGGGAGAGGCCACAACAGTGAGAGGCCCGCGTACCGCGGAAAAAAAAAAAAAAAAAATGATACACCAAGGCCCCTGTGCATGTACTCAAAGCATTTTTGGCAGAATTGCTGAGTATTTCAAATATTCCATTCAGCAATCACAATACATGAAATGAGCAGCCATTGTATTTATGTTAAATATGCTGTGGCTTATTAACGTGCCATAACTTATCCCCACTTTTCCCTCTGCCCAAACTTAGAATCCCAATTGAAATACCATCTTCACATTCTAACAATCAATAGCAGGTTTTCAACATACTATAGGAATACACTTGGAAAGAACATCTCAGACTGGCTAATTCAGAGAGACTATTTCACTTGCAAATGAGCTACTTTCGATTTGTTACCTGCCAAGTTACCTGCCAACTACTTATTAACGGGCTCAATACTGGGCCTGTTATTCAAGGACCAGGGGGAAGTGGTGCTCAGTGAGCCTACCTATCAACATGTTCTCTCACTGCAGCATCATCAGCCTTCCTGGCTTGAACCCTCTCATCCCAAGTCCACACACACATTCTTCTTCCATCTGCTAGCATGGCATACTGATGTTACAACAAACCAATTCCACTCCATCTATTTTATACTCTGTTTCTTTAGAGATCAATCTCTGTAAAGTCTATCCTTCTGACTTTTTATCTTCACTTTGGGCATGGATTTTTTTTTACTTCTTCTTTTGACAAAAACAGAAAATGAAAAGGCGCAGGAAGAGAAATCAACTGAAAACAGGAATGTGATACAGCTAGGTTCTAAGTGAAATTAAAAGCAAAACAAAGTTGATATAGCCACTGTGGCATAATTTGCTTTTTATTCAATTCCTTCATGTAACTTGCCAGACATGGATGGAAGCTACATGGAGAATAGATTCCATGGTAAAGACTAAACCTTAGCTGATGAATAAAAGCTACTAGAATCATTAGGTCTGTCATTTCATTCTCCACACACAGTACTCTGTGAAGATATTACAGTACAGGCACCCACTGACATGAGATTTCCGTAACACCTGGACTGAAAGCTGTAAGAAAGGGGTAGTAATGACAGCTCCATGATTATTCCCTTTCTGGTCAATTTCAATCAGTTCCTTAATGTGACTTTAATGATGTTTTTGAGTGTTCACCTCTTTTTATTTTTTTAATGCTATACCAATGGCAGTTCCATTCAACCACTGTGATTTTTTCATTAGGATGATTATAATGGAAGATGACTCTCCGTGGAAATATATGAGACATTCTTGTTATCCATGCACCATTGTTACTATACACTAATTGCTCCAGTCTGTCATGTGAATGAGTATTTAAGGAGATTTTAATCCCTGAACCACCACATTCATTGTAATTCTGTATGCTAAAGATCCTTATGACAGCACAGTGATACAACTGGTAGCATTGCACACATGCCCAGATCCTCTACAATTTAAACACAGCTAAAGAACTTGGATGCATTTTAATTTGTAAGTAATTTGCTTCTAAGATAAATTGATGTGTGCTAAGTTATAGTTTGGAGTAAACTTTACAGTTAAACTTCCATGAATACATCTTAAGAGAAAACTGAATTGTTCAATTGATTTCTTGTTCTCATACGCAAAGCATGCTTCAGTTAAGTTCCTAGTAAGGGTAGGGAGTTATGAATAATGTCCAGCCATCACAGCTCCCTGCTCCTATGAGAAAGATGTCAAACGCACAAACCCATCAAGACAGGGATTTAGGTTAATAACTCAACCATAGATTTGAAAGCATTTTGAAAACTGGGTCAGCTTGTCAAAGGTACAAACATGACATGACAGAGCCCTTGCTAAAACTGAAGTGCACAGGTACAAGTCACATCAAAAGTAATCAATGCAGTTCATTATAAAATCTGTTGTTTAGGGCAACTACAGCAAAGTTCAAAGTAAAAGATATACTTGTTTCTATCTAGGGATGATAACAAGATTAGAATGATAAGATGGAGACATTATCAAAGAGTTGTAAATATGTGACATACTGAGCTGGCATTTTAAAAGTTTCTTTTTTAGTATGGAACTTCTATCACCATAGCAATGGATTTTACAAAGACTGTATTAATTAGATGCAAATGGCTGCAAGGGAAACAGAACCTTTTCGTTTTTGAGAACAAGAGCTTAAATCTGATATACTGTAGTGTACAATATGGAAACTATATTGTCAGTTGAGCATACTGAATTTGATATACAATCTCTCAAGGAAAGGTCATTTGAGTGTCATGATTGCAACTGCTGAAATAAGTGTAAAACTGCCATTGCTAAATAAAGTTAAGTGATGATAGGATTTTAGGTATTGAAACATACAAATGCAATAAAAGAATAAATACAAAAATGACAGAAAATACACGAATGGAAGCAAACTTCCAAGAGTCCAACTTGAATTAATGATTGATTAATTGTGAAGATAATCAAATGAAATAGTTCTCTTGCAATCTTAAGTAAGAGTTTAAGCAACAACAATTTTTAACTTTTAGATCAACTTTAGGTAAGCTTATACCCCTTTGAGTATGTTCAAGTCTATTGTTTTAAGAATAGTTTGGGTGAAAAGAACTCAAACTCACCTTGGGCTCTGTGGAAAACTGAAGAGAGAGAGAGAGATCAGGATAACTCTGAATGCTCATTTCTGTCCCATTTCAGCAGCTTAGCAGAGGCAGCTGATCAAAGATAGCTTCCAGAAGCACAGACCCTGAGCCATGGTTGCTTCATTGAACAAGGTCTAACCTCCTGGAACAAGGAGCTTTCATTGCTACCTGGTCATACAGAAAGTCTTTGCTCTATGCACAGAAAACTTTGGAGTAAAACCTCTTTCCACTGGCCACTGGCCACTGGTCTGCAGGGTCAAGCCTGGCCTGAGCACACATCTGTGTGAAATAAAGGAATCTCAAGGAAGTGCATGCACTTTGCTACATCTCTGCTTGTAAAGTTTTTCCCAAGCAACCACACTTTATATCTTGTGTATAAGTGTTTTGTGAATGTGCTCCCTTTCTAGGACAAGAGTTAACCATTTCGGGCTTCCCTGGTGGCACAGTGGCTAAGAATCCGCCCGCCAATGCAGGGGACACGGGTTCGTGCCCTGTTCTGGGAAGGTCCCACATGCTGCAGAGCAACTAAGCCCGTGGGCCACCACTACTGAGCCTGCGCTCTAGAGCCCGCGAGCCACAACTACTGAGCCCACGAACCACAACTACTGAAGTTCGCGTGCCTAGAGTCCATGCTCCACAACAAGAGAAGCCACCGCAATGAGAAACCCGCGCACCACAACGAAGAGTAGCTCTCACTCGCCGCAACTAGAGAAAGCCCGCATGCAGCAACAAATACCCAACGCAGCCATAAATAAATAAATAAGTAAAATTTTTTAAATGTTTAAAAAAAAAAGTTCTCCATCCTTTGACTCCTAGGCTACTGACCTGCAAAAAAGTTAATGCTTCAATACAAGTGTTGATAAGTTTAAATGAACTCTGTTTCATTACATATAGACTGTTTTCCTCTCTGCTTAAAGCTAGATCCAAGATGGCAATAGCGGTGGATTCCTGCAATAATGCCACTGTCATTTTTGTTTTTTGATGTTCTCTGTTCTCCTAGGGCTCCTAAACTTGAAGGATACCATCAGTTCTAAGCTGTCCTCAGTGAAAAGCCCATCTGCAATGGCAGAGAATGAAGAGGAAGAGAGAAGGCTTTGATGATTCCTGGCTTCAGATTTCCCTGAAGTCAGTTTCCTTCTTGTACCTTCCATGTTTGTTATTTAAGCCAAAGAGTTTCTATGAAAATTTGGGATATTCAATAATGCTTGAGATGAATTCTGTAAGATGAACAGAAATGCCCCAGGGTATGTGCTGTGTATGTGGACCCTGGGAGCATCAGGGCCAGAAGAGAACTGGCAGTGGTCCTGAGGCGGGGAAGGTATGGCACCGACATGCAAGGAGGAGGGAGTGCACAGGCACCTGCAGAGAAACAGCACGCCTCCTCTGGGGAACCAAACATAATCCAGTGGGACTTGAGCTTCGGAAGACTGGACATGTGCAGTAGGGAAGAAAAGGGTGGAAGGGTGCTCCCTGTGTACCAAACACTGCTCTTGGCATTTACACACATTATCTTAGTTCCCTCTAATCCTCATAGCAACATTATGAGACCCTTACTAAGATTACGTCCCTGCGTCACCTATTATAAAACTAAGGGACAAGGACAGGCAGCTTCACGAGCACAAGAGCTTCAAACTCCGGCAGTTGGGTTGTAGGATGTGTTCACAACCCCTGTGCTACAGTAGCCTTCCAATGAACTTGAGGAGGCAGACAAAGTCCAGGTCAAGAAACTTCTTGCCAGCTCTGTAAAAAGCTGTGGGGAGACATCAAAGAATGTCTCCAAACTGAGGATGAAACTGTAAGAAATTTGTTTTAGATTATTCTGACTCGAAATAGTAGGGACAATAAATTGGAACAATGAAAATGATTCCAAGCAAGGAACCCACTTAGAAAGACTTTCAACCGTCAGGTAAAAGCTGATGGGTAGTTTACTACAGACAATGTCAGTGGGAATGGAGAGGAAAGAGTGATTTAAGGGATATCTGGGGGCACAACTGCTAGGACAGGAACTAAATATATAGTCAGGTTTTTTTCTTCTTCTTCTTTGTTTAATTTAATATCTGGACCAATTCTATTCCTATTAGTTATCTCATTACTTAATGTTAATTCAGAGTTCCAAGAGCCCAGACCTAGATGTTGGCCTTTAAGCCATTCGGGTATCTAGTTTTGTAATATTCCTTCACACTTCGACCAGAGGCCAAGATTGGGTGATAAGAACAGAGAGCCCCGATTATTGGTATCTTAACATTCTCACACCCTATGTTTTTCTGGCTTGAGTCATAAGTCATCCTTTATCAAACACAGTCCTGTTCTTCAGTGCCTCCACTGGGACACTTTCTAGTTCTTCAATTCAGGGACCATAGTGTGAAACTGTAACTTAGAGTCACCTTTTCTGACTTTGGGATGTGAAAAAGCTCACGGCAGGAACTAAAATTTTCTACCTTTCTCCACAAAGCGCTATTATTGGGGAAAGTACTTGCTGGGTTCCCTTTAAAGCTTCCAGTGTTACCTTTGACGGCATGATGATGAACCCCTGGATGTAACAGCAGCTGCTCTTGGAAGATAATGAAACTAAACCCCCTCCAGTGGGGAAGTGGGGAAGGGAAGGTCCTAGTTGGAGGCAGAGCTGGTCCTATTACAGTTTCATCCAGTGGCCCCTATGCCATGATGAACAGAACCTAAAACGATATTTGTCTTGGAAGTACACCTCAGGGCTAGCTTCCTCAAATAGGACTATTAATAACACCACTTCTCTCAGTTAAATATGTGAAGAATCATGGAAGGCTGTAGTTCACACATCACAGTTTTCCAGGGACAACACACAGAATCTCTCAAGCAAAGCTCCAATGAAAAGAAGTACCAGGCTAAAATCAAAATGTATGACAAGTAATTCTATAGGGCGCCAATTTAAAATATTCTACATATGCATGCCTTGAGAGTCTGCTCAATTTAGAGGTGGATTTTTAGGTTACCCAGAGAAATAGTTGGACTGACCATCCTTCAAGAATCTTTCCCTAAATGATGTTTCTGTCAGGAAAAACCTCGGAAAGTTAGGGAGCTACAGTGAGCTCAAGAAGGGGCTAAAATGCAAATAAGTTGTTCGCATGTTTAAGCTACAGTTGTAAACGGAGGGAAGAAAAGAAACATAAGAAGGAGATTAAATGTGTTAGAAAGATGAGTGGTCCAGAGCCCTAAAAAATTAAAAGTTTAACCAAGGAAAGATGTGCATCTGCTTTTTAATAAGCTCTAGTCTTAGGCCATTTAAATTAACAGACTGAAGTTTACAGAATTTTATTTTATTTTATTTTATTTTTATTTTATTTTTTTTGCGGTGCACGGGCCTCTCACTGCTGTGGCCTCTCCCGTTGCGGAGCACAGGCTCCGGATGCGCAGGCTTTAGCGGCCATGGCCCTCGGGCCCAGCGCTCCATGGCATGTGGGATCTTCCCAGACCGGGGCACGAACCCGTGTCCCCTGCATCGGCAGGCGGACTCTTAACCACCGCGCCACCAGGGAAGCCCCAGAATTTTATTTTTAAAAAACTAAAGAAACGTTGCTTTTGTTTAAAAATAAATGACAGCAATTATTGTGTGAAAGAGACCTACTTCAGCTTTTCTTGTCAAACCTCTCCTCCATTCCAACCTGCCTATTTCTTGCATATATCACATGACCAAATCCTTCTGCATTTAGATTATATATCTACCTTTCCATCAGGTTTTGATTAAAGACAAATGTCAATTAGTCAAGATCATTCTAAATAAAAATTGCCTTTATATAATTCTAGATTAAATTTTAAAACATTTTACTCACTCAGGGGATCAGATAATGTGGCATATCTGTAAGTTTCCCTGCAGTGATTAATATTCATGATAAAGTTCAACCTTAGTTAAAAATCAGTTAAAATTAAGTAATTGCTTAGTGGAAACAACTCATTTAATGAAAGATATTTTTTAAGCCCCTGCAGCATGAATTGTCCTTTGGGGGATAAGTAAAGCTTCCCAGAACTGCTAATGTTCATTCTATAGGTGCTTGTGAAACTTATCAAGTATTCAAAGTGCAAACACACATCTTTGCTCCATCAATATTTATAGCCTGAAAACACATTATTGTTGCAAATATGTCAGGACAATGAAAAATATCCATTTACAATGGGAATATATAACAAAGGGCAGTTGAACAATATAATCTATTTCTATTATTTACTGAATGACTCATAAGTAATAAGAAATGAAGCTACAAGTAAGTTATGAAGGTCATTTCCTCTCATGCGTGAAAAAACATAAATTGTTTATATTATTACCTGCTCTAGGACAGTCTACCCATTGAGGACTCTGAATATTATGAGCCAGATGTCTGGACTTTGTACTGTGGAAGTACCCCATGTTGGCATTCAGTAGGCCATGGCCATGTGCAGATTCCTCAGGGTATCAGAGAGAGTAAAGGCAAGGTTTAGACTTGTCTAAAGTGCCTGCACTTTTCTATATTTAAACTTACACTAATATGTCATTTGACCCAGCTATAGATGGAGTCAATCTCCATCTGATACAAACCAGATTGGACCCTAGTAGCTATCATTAGGATGAATGATAATAATAATAGCTTGCATTTACATTATTAATCATTTTAAAGTACTTTAAAAAGTATCATTTTAAGAACACTTTAGAATGTTCCTCACATAAGCATTAATATTCCATTTTAACACTTGAGAAAACACAGGCTCAGAATGGGTATTCAATTTACCAAAAGTCCCACAGCCAGTAAGCTTCTAAAACAGGAGTCCAAGAATCTAAATCCTGGATTCATCCACTTTCAGCTACACCATGGTTCCTCTACAGAAGTAATAATACAAATTACTGACAGTTACTGGGTGTTATAATCACTTTGCATGTATTTCTACGTTTAATTCTTTCAACTATCCATAGAAGTAGGTAATTAATAAGCCTGTTTTACGTATGAGGTGACAGGCACGGGGAAGCTAAGAAACTCCTCATAGGTGGCAAAGATAGATTTGAAGTTAGGTATCCTTTAATCCAGAAAGAGCAACATTTTTTGTTACCTAGGCCTCGGTTTCTGAACTGTTAACATCGCACATCACTTCCATATGTTAACATGCAGATTGTTATTCAGTAGGTATTGGGTGGCTCCTGAGATTCTGCATTTTCCACAGACTCCCAGGTGATGCCAGTGATGCTCCCAGATCATTAGCATCTATCACCTGATGGTTTTTATACTCATAACTTACTTAGAGATACTTTCCTTTTAATTTTTTTAATCTACTTTTCAGTCTTCTCTTCTGTCTCTCTCTTACTCTCTCTTACTCATCATTCACTTTTTTTTTTTAAAGTTCCCCAAAGTTTGATTTATTCAGAATAAAAAAACAAAAGACAACCCACATGTCTGGCCATTGAGGCATATTGAAGAGAAGCTTCCAATAAATGGGCATTCTCTCTCTGGGTCTTTTTCCCAAATGTAAATGAAAATCACATTTGGAATCCATCTTTTTCCCACCCTTCCACCTCACCCAACCTTGACTGTACGTACAAATGATGGACCATTAAATATGTCCATATTTGACTAGATGCTCTTTTCAGCGTTCAAATGGCCTAACACACAGGTCCAGGAAAAATCATCTGTGAATCGCAATTGAGGAGCCTTAACTCATAGTCTGTTTGCTTTTTTTTAACGGGTTTACAGCATTATACAAGTGTCATATGTACAACTGCAACTTCTGTATACACCACAGCATGCTCACCACCAAAAGTTCAGTTTCCAACTGTCATCATACAGTTGATCCCCTTTACCTGTTTTGCCCTTCTCCATCCCCTTCCCTTCTGGTAACCATTACTCTGTTCTCTGCATCTATGTGTTTGTTTTTGTTTGTTTATTTTATTCCACACATAAGTGAAACCATACGATATTTGTCCTTGTCTGACTTATATCACTTAGCATAATGCCCTCAAAGTCCATCCATGTTGCTGCAAATGGCAAGATTTCATTTTCAGGTAGGAAAAAAAAAAGCTTACAAAGATCCCTATCTAAGTATAAATAAAACCTTTCCTTAAAATAAGAATTTCCACTGCCAGCTGGACAATATACTTCCATTTTTGTCCCTCATGGTGTTAGCAAAACAGAAAACAAAATACATTTAAAAGTAGGGGAATGTGGAGATAAACCCAAGCACATATGGTCACCTTATCTTTGATAAAGGAGGCAGGAATGTACAGTGGAGAAAGGACAGCCTCTTCAATAAGTGGTGCTGGGAAAACTGGACAGCTACATGTAAAAGTATGAGATTAGATCACTCCCTAACACCATACACAAAAAGAAGCTCAAAATGGATTAAAGACCTAAATGTAAGGCCAGAAACTATCAAACTCTTAGAGGAAAACACAGGCAGAACACTCTATGACATAAATGACAGCAAGATCCTTTTTGACCCACCTCCTAGGGAAATGGAAATAAAAACAAAAATAAACAAATGGGACCTAATGAAACTTCAAAGCTTTTGCACAGCAAAGGAAACCATAAACAAGACCAAAAGACAACCCTCAGAATGGGAGAAAACATTTGCAAATGAAGCAACTGACAAAGGATTAATCTCCAAAATTTACAAGCAGCTCATGCAACTCAATAACAAAAAAACAAACAACCCAATCCAAAAATGGGCAGAAGACCTAAATAGACATTTCTCCAAAGAACATATACAGATTGCCAACAAACACATGAATGCTCAACATCATTAATCATTAGAGAAATGCAAATCAAAACTACAATGAGATATCATCTCACACCAGTCAGAATGGCCATCATCAAAAAATCTAGAAACAATAAATGCTGGAGAGGGTGTGGAGAAAAGGGAACACTCTTGCACTGCTGGTGGGAATGTGAATTGGTACAGCCACTATGGAGAACAGTATGGAGGTTCTTTAAAAAACTACAAGTAGAACTACCATATGACACAGCAATCCCACTACTGGGCATATACCCTGAGAAAACCGTAATTCAAAAAGAGTCATGTACCAAAATGTTCATTGCAGCTCTATTTACAATAGCCAGGAGATGGAAGCAACCTAAGTGTCCATCATCGGATGAATGGATAAAGAAGATGTGGCACATATATACAATGGAATATTACTCAGCCATAAGAAGAAACGAAATTGAGTTATTTGTAATGAGGTGGATGGACCTAGAGTCTGTCATACAGAATGAAGTAAGTCAGAAAGAGAAAGACAAATACCGTATGCTAACACATATATATGGAATCTAAGAAAAAAAAGGTTCTGAAGAACCTAGGGGCAAGACGGGAATAAAGACACAGACCTACTAGAGAAAGGACTTGAGGATACAGGGAGGGGGAAGGGTAAGCTGTGACAAAATGAGAGAGTGGCATGGACATATATACACTACCAAACGTCAAATAGATAGCTAGTGGGAAGCAGCCACATAGCACAGGGAGATCAGCTTGGTGCTTTGTAACCACCTAGAGGGGTGGAATAGGGAGGGTGGGAAGGAGGGAGACGCATAAGGGAAGAGATATGGGAACGTATGCATATGTATAACTGATTCACTTTGTTATAAAGCAGAAACTAACACACCATTGTAAAGCAATTATATTGCAATAAAGATGTAAAAAAAAAAAAAAGGAAACCAAAAGTAGGGGATGGGCTTCTCTGGTGGCGCAGTGGTTGAGAGTCCGCCTGCCGATGCAGGGGACACGGGTTCATGTCCCGGTCCGGGAAGATCCCACATGCCGCGGAGCGGCTGGGCCCCTGAGCCATGGCCGCTGAGCCTGCGCGTCCAGAGCTTGTGCTCTGCAACGGGAGAGGCCACAACAGTGAGAGGCCCGCGTACCGCAAAAAAAAAAAAAGAAAAAGTAAGGGAATGTGAACATAGAAAAAAACACATAAGGGGAATATCCTTCCACTATAGAAAATTGTAATTAAAGAATCAAAAGACTGTATTGTAAACACAGAATGGAATCGAGAGTGTTGACCTGAAACAAACAGCCAGATATTCTCCAGCAATGACGGGTTTATTTGGAATCTGTAGAGAATTGCAGTTTGGGGTTTGCAACCATGGCGAGCCACGTGCAAGTCCCTGCACAGCAAGGGAAGGAGAACACCCTCCTAGGGGGGACACGTAAGTTGGGAGGGCTACGGTGTAGTGTGTAGCTCTGCACTGACTGAGTCCTTGCCAGGAAAGGAGGCATCTTTCTTTTTCCTGTTGGGCTCTGCTTTAGTCACAGGGTGTGAGAGCTCCCCCTTCTGGTCTCCCAATTGTATTTAATTGAGGTTTTCATTTATTAATTTTTTTTTTTTTTTTTTTTTTGTTACCGGACTGTATTTCTTAAAGCAGCTTGGTACATAGATCCCCGGGAACCGGAATCTGCTAGCACGCAAATCTGGTCATGCAGGATGAGAACATTTATTTGGATCCTAGTGTACTTTGTTGGAGGGACAACCAGTCATGTTCCACGGGTGGACCCTATGAGAGTAACACTGTTCATTATTGGCACTTTCAGCTCGAGTCCCCTCTCCTCCATCTCAGGACCCACCTGCCTACGACTCTAGGATTCTGCCCTCTGCCAGGCTGATGTACCCCAGTTCAGAAGGCCACGAAAATGTTTTCTTTTCTTTTAAAATCAATGGACTCAGAGGAGAGGTATGTCTATCACAAAGGTTCAAGTGCTGTGTTGACTTGATCACTGCGTTACATTAATAGTGCTTGGGAAGTTGTGCCTTTTTCTGTCTGTTGTGTTTCCTTTCCTTGTGTCCATAGGGAATCTGTCCTCATCCCTCTCTGCAGAACTTGAACAAACAAGGTAAAAATGCATACAATGAGGCTTCTACTTAGTATATTTTGTGTATACAGGATGTTCTTAATCTATAGAGATTTGCAATCCCCTATGTGTTGCCCTTAATTAACAAACCACTTTACTTACAGTTAGATTTTTGTCAATTTAAAGGGAGAATTTTGTTTCACTTGTTACCTAATTCTTAAATATAAGGTAAAGAGAAGCCCAACTCTTCCCAGTTACTTATCTAATGGGTCTGAGCTCAAGACACTATTTAACACAGGGCTTCAGTGGATAATCTTGCTCTTTGCAGTCCTGATTCAGACGTAGGCAAGGTCCAGCCTCTTAATGCAGCATGGCTGCTTTTCTTCTTCCTTTCGGTCCATGCAGATGGGTAGATGAGAGGATGCTCATCCCTTCCTATCCCTTCCCCACCTCTTTTTCTCTCCTTCCTTCTTTCTTTTACACTCTGATAGATCTTTTAGTTGGCAGCCCTGAATGGGGGTTTTATCAGACTTAGTAAAAAGCTTTTTATAAATTGAAGTAAATGGCATTCTTGTTAATGGTAACAAACAACTCTTTGATAGAAGTTTTATTTTCCTGCATGTCTCTACGTATCATATCTTGGAAAGCCCTAGAAAGAGATTACAGTATGGAATTCTGACATTCCTAGATACTGGGCCCTAGGAATTATGTTACTGACATAATAGCGCCAAAACACAACCTAAATCATAGCATTATGGAACATTTTACAGTAACTACCATTTACAATATTTTAAATATGTTCATATGATTATAATGGATCTCTTCCCAGGTATCTTAACAATGATTTCGTGGTGGGAGGAAACACATAAAAGACACACAAAATAAAAAAAAATGACAGTAGTATGACTCGTTATTCTGTTGGGGTTATTTCTAAATATATACAAGCTACAGTCTGTTAGTCACCGCCTCTTAACATTTCCTGTCCATAAGAATTTTCTTGTCTGATCCCTTACCTTGGGTCCAATTTCTAGGATTAAACTGACCCTTATGATGGGTTTCAGGCTTGTGTTCAAGTTGACAACCTTTGTGTGACAACAAACACCAGGTTTCCAAGTTCAAAGTCATTTTTCAAAGTCAACCCACAGTCATGTTCTGCTTTGCCTTAAACTTGCACCAGACCTAATGCCATTTGATTTTAGGCTAAATTCTTGAATACTGAAAGGAGTAGAGAGGTTCAGTGTTTTTGATACAGCTATAAGATAAAACAATCCTAGCAGGATGAAAGGACAGAAATGCAGAATGTCACCTATGGATATAGCAACAAAACTTGGTCTGAACCTTCCAGCAGAGTTAATGGAAGAGAAATAATAGAAAAACCAGGAAACAGGAACAGAACTTAATTTATCTGTGCAGGTAGATTATTATAATTTGCGTGTGTACCACTTACTCCCTTGTAGGTTGATGAATAAACACAAACCAAAAGCCACCTTAGTGCATTGATAACATACACTAAACAACTTCTATACTCTGTGCTGAGTCTAAAATCAGGTAAGGAAATGTTCTCTAAGGAAAGTGATAACAGGATGGTATCAGCTGTAGCTAATGCTGGTGGGATCAGGGAAGATATGGTAGCTGAGAGAGGGAAAGTAGACCAGCTCCCACCCTAACTTCCTTTTGAGCCTTATCTCAAGGACTTTTTTTGACATAGCAACAGTTTCTCTCTGGAAAATTGATTACTAGCCTCATACATTTCCACGATAAATGTTTATTTAAAAAAGAAAATTCAAACATTGGTTAACAATTGCAAAAGTAACTAAAATTGTGGTATCTTATTGCTTTGGGTTTTCAGAGCATCCAAAGCTTTTTTGGTCATTCGTTTGCATTACCTTCAGGTATTACATGTCATTGAAATGAAAAGTGGTGTAGAAATATATCTGAATATAAACCACTTTTCTCCCAACATCTTTATCTCTAGCTATGTTTAGGTGTGAGAAATACTGCATTTCATTAGTATCTTTAAATCCAGCTGATTCAGAATCAAAGACCATGGTTCAGGTCTGCGTGTTTGTGCCCCTCTCTCACTATTTCCTATGTTGAAATCCTAACCCCCAAAGTGATGATATTAGGAGATGGGACCTTGAGAAATGGGTTTAGTACCCATAGAAAAGAGGTTCCAGAGAACTCTCCTGGCCCTTCCACCTTGTGAGGTTACAGGAAGGAGGCTGGCCAACCAAGCCATCACCAGACACCAAATCTGCTGGTGGCTTGATCTGGAGACTTCCCAGCCTCCAGAACTGTGAGAAATAAATGTTGCCGATAAGCTACTCTGTCTACAGCACTTTGTGACAGCAGCCTGAACAGACTAGACAGCCATATCTGCCTTCCACATCCCACCAGGATTGTAAAAGTCCTGGCACAATTCCAGTTCAGTGGGGGAGGTCCTGCGCTCTTGGGTTATTAGTGAGGCCCCTTCAAGTTGGCCTCCTGCCATCTGGGAACGTGGGATTCTTGGATGTAGCTGGGCACCCTTTGCCTACTGCGTGCTGAGTGCTTCTGTCCTCCACGTGCATCTAAAGTCTTGATTTTCCCACCTCTATGAGGAAGTGGGGCTAGATCCTAGAAGACTTTCCTCTCCCAGGTTTCTTAAAATAGAATCCCTTTCTTTCCATCTCCTTGACCTCAACTATTTTCTCCTTCTGCCTTCATTCTTAGACCCAGCTGGCTTCATTTTCTCAATGCGATTTGGCTTTTACAAAATAGAGGTCAAACCTTGACTTTGTACTACACCTGCATTCTGTCCTGCCAAAAAATATTCCTGAAGCAGTGAAGCCTAAAAACAACTCTAATTGTAGAATGCCAGAGAGGAAAATACAAAGACAAAAATACAAACTACTGTTTTAATTAATTACTCTGTAAGCATTTTATCTTTATAAAATTTTTGAAGTGGATATTAGCTGGGTATACATTTAACACAGAGAGGCATAAATAAAAGAGAATTTTCAATTTTTTAATGCACACCTCAGTCAGTAGTAAATCCTCCAAAAAATTCAGGAAGTTAATTGGAACATTTTGAACACCTGTTCTCATATGCGCCCGTATTTACAGGTGACAATATTCTTAATATCATGTGCTCATTTCATGTAAAACGCCATAACACTATAGTAAGCTAAGTCAACCAGAAACTATATAAAATCATATTTTATACAACTAAGAAAAACAAGATTATCAAAGAAGTTATGTTTTGTATAAAATAAAGAAACCATATTTCCCTCACCAGAGACTCAGGGGCCCTAATGTATCATGTTGTTGGGATTTGAAAGCCTCATTCCAGCTTTCTTAAAGTCCACAACAAGCAATGCCTTAAAATGAAAACCTCTTTTCCTCTTTTCTTCTTTTGTACAACATTGCTTTCTCTCAACTACCACTTAAAATTCAAGTAGGTTTTTTTTTTTATTACTAAGGTCACATTATAAAATAGCACATAAGATGAAAGTAATAGAGTATAGCCAAAGAGGGGCGTGAAAATAAACACATCAGAAGCCAGGCTGCTTGAGAGCAGCTTCTGAGGTGCTCGTTTTCGTGGGCTCTTTAAGGTAGGCTGACAGGAACAATCAGTCGCCTCATCGATCACTGACAGAACCTCAAGAAGATGGATGATATACAAAATAGCAAATGCCACCGAAATTAAACAAAGTGCTGGAAGAACAATTAACATCTTTGGGGATGAAAATGCCCAGGAGGCACATGGCTAATTTTAGGGCACAAAACCAAACTTGAATGACATCTTCATCTCAACAGCAGTGATGCCCACAAAATAAATATCACGATTCTACCTACAAGTCTGGTTGTGTGTTTTCATATCATTTCAAAATGTCA
The DNA here is from genome assembly GCF_963455315.2 of Globicephala melas. NCBI lineage: Eukaryota > Metazoa > Chordata > Mammalia > Artiodactyla > Delphinidae > Globicephala > Globicephala melas. The sequence continues at coordinate 3,010,260 of NC_083334.1, read as the reverse complement.
TCAGTTTCTGATCAGCTGCAGGAAGATATACTTGCATGTCTCAAGAACTCTCGTGGCTTTTATGTGGCACAGATAATTTTAGACCTCACCCCAGTCCCATGACAGGAATATAGTGTATGAATAAATAACTGGATGAATTCTTCCTAAGGGAGTTGAGTCAGGAAGGAGTCCCACCCTCTATGAAAATGACTCTATAGCTGGAGAGGGAAATTTGAAAGCCTTAGAAAGCTCCCAGAGGGCAGGGTGCTACCATGTTCTTAAAGCAGGAGTTCCGCAAAATCTCCAAACTACAAAAATGCTGATAGATAATACAATGAAAAACCTTATTGATTATCGAGATCATGAAGTTTGTAGCATAATTCAACTTTGTGTGCATCTATAATCCATAAAAACAGTAAGGCACATAAGATAGCACATTTTGAGTATTTAAATTTACATTGATGGATTTCATTCAACCAGTATTTTAAAATATATTTCCAGGTGCTTCAATATTTTTCCTTTTTGATAATTTGTGCTATTATTTTCTAATGCAATTCCATACTTGATGGGGGAACAAAGATAGATATGTGTGGTGAGTCTAAAAACAGAAAAGCAGAGTGAACAGTAAAATGGTCTCATGTTGGTCTTAAAGTAAGACCATTTCATATGCTTCTAACTCCAAAATAAAGAAACAAAAAACTCATCACTCAACCCTTATATTCTCTGTAATATTCCTTCTATATTTCCTGTAATATAAGAATAATGTAATATTAATGTGTTTTAGCTAATACAGCTTTTAATAAGAAAATACCTATTTTATCACTCTCTACACTACCTTTTGGGTGTAATTATTGCAAAGCACAAACTGAATGCCCTCATCTCCACATCTCCAATGAACGGCCAGCAAGTAATTAAAAGCGTTCAGCTCTTAGACACAGTGTAAAGCTACAGCATACTCTATTATTTTCTTGTTAGTTTAATACATGCAAATCTTCAAACAATATTTAACAATGTATTACATGAAACTAAAGCACCAATTAATCACTGGCTTAAAGTTAGAAATTCATCTTGTCTAAAAGAAATTCTTTTCCAAAAGAAATAATTTGCTTAATATTTTAATCCTTGCCTAATATTTTAAATATAATAATATTTATTATTTTATAGTTTATATTGAGTAATAAAAGTAAAGTGTGAGCTTGTTCACTCAAATGTCAGGTGTTCAGATTTTTCTCATGGCAAGAATAAAGTTCCCCAAACTCATTCAGCAAAGCAGCCATATCACAATCTTACATGTGCAGCATTCTAATGAAAAAGAAATTCTTTAAACCAAAAATTTGATTTATCCAGAAATCTATTCGTAGCATCCTGTCACCTTTTCTTATCAACTCTTATACAATTCAAATCTAAGTCAAGGAAAAGCTAATCCATAGACTGTCCTGTCACTGCAAAATATATACATGGAAATGATGCTTTAGGACCTGAGCTGTCATCTGCTTTACTCACAACATTAAAGATCTTCATTAATATGAGTTTGTTGCTTAGCTATGAAACACCTTTCCTATGTTGCCACGAAGATAAGTAACTTGCAGTTTTCTAGTTATAATTTTCCCAATTAACGGCTGGAAGCTACTAGGTTACAGATAGAATAAGCATAATCATATTTATCCAAATGCGCGATTAGAAAGCCACAAGAGGAAGATGGCCCTAAAACACAACAGGCGTTGTTAAATGTGGGGATGGGGAAAAGCGGTGGGGTACAAAATCCTACCCAGTTGAGAACCACTAGTCTAGGTAGGTGGAATCTATACAAGACAGAGAAACCAGGGAAGCTTCTGACGTGCACTGGGGCAGATGGGGGGTCTTAAAAGCAAAGCCCCTTTAGAGTGTGGGAGTTCCAGCAAACAAATGAAAGATATCTGCCAGATTTTGAACCTGGAGCAACATAAATCTACATAAACCGGTTAAGCTTGAAATCTCCCAGGATTAGAATTTTCAGAGCCCAGAAGACAAAAGACCTGCCAGGAAGAGCCTCTTCTAGGCCAGAAAGGTACAAACTGCTCAATCTTACGATACTTAGGAGGAAAGTCCCTCTGGAGGACAGGCCTGCATTAAATGCACCAGATCTCCAACTCAAGACACTTGCCAGATTTTGAAGTTTCTTGAGGTGGGAGGCAGAAGAGCTAGATTCTAAGCTCCCAAAGGACCCAACTGAATCTCACACAGGGTCCAAGGACACACCAATCAAAACTTCAAGAAGACTACATCCAAGAAATAGGAACAAGGCAAGCATGAAGTGAGCCTAAACTATAACTACAGCTGCTTGACTCGGTTCAATGCCAAATTGGATTTAACTTCAATCATTCTTTCTGCCTAACACAAAGGAGAATAACATTTTCAGGCACTCCTAACACAAAGGAGAATAACATTTTCAGGCACACAAAAAACCTTCTCTGATGCTAGAAATGTTCTTTATCTTCATCTAAGGGGTGGGCACAGATATATATATATACTTGTATATTATATATACATATATATAATATTCAACTTTAAGATTTTAGTGTACTTCCCTGCATTGTTATACCTCAATTAAAAACATAATGATAATGGTAATAACCATAATTCTGAATTAAGTACCCAAAAATGCAACATCCAAAACAAAGCTAGGTTCTTGAAAATAACATATATCTAATCATTCCACCCCCTCACCATTCCAGTGCCGTGACTTACCTACTCCTGCCTGAATTCCATGTTCCTTATTCCCTTTTCCCTTGCTTTATTTAGTTTCATTATGTCTATTTGTATTCCTAAACTTTATATATATATATATATATATATATACACACATCTATATACATACATACATACACACACACACACACACAAACCAGGTGTAATGAGCTGCATTTTATATGAGATGTTTAAATTCGTTTGTCTTTCTCACTGTGCGTCAGTACCTTACAAGTAATAAGCCTCAAGGTCAATGGTTTGTAGCAATTATTCCCAGATGCTGGTTATCTCATGGATAGACTTATTTGCTCTAAATAGATTTTTGAGGCCATTTTTTTAGGGGGGGTGATTCTCCCCTTCAGGAAAAGTTGAAGTGTCTTTTCTGTCCTCCATATATACTATGTTACCTCTAATGGCTGTAATCAAATTGTCTTTTATTCCTTGATTTTAATATGATCATATCATATCAGTCATTTCTTCCATCCCATTAGTTTTATTTTAAACACATTATATATTGCCCCTCTTTTCTAAATTGTCCATTAGTACTATAATGGTATTAGGTTGGTTCTCATTTTGCTTTCATAGCTCTGCAATCTTATTTCAACACATTCTTTTGTTTTATTAGTTTGTATTTGAACAAAATGGTTTACTGAATACATATTAAATTCAATTTGTCTATGAAATAAATCACAACTGGGAAGTCTGCTTCTGTTCCTTGAATTACACTTTCTCTTCCTGATTAGATTTCTCAGCTGCATTTTGCACATTTCACACACTTTCTCTGTCTCTCTCTCCCTCTTTCATCCTATTATGGGTTTAGACATTTTACTTTCATTGAAAAATAATGATAAATTTTCCTTGACATCATTCCCAACTTTCCCATCTTTTCTGGGACAGACTCTTCTAAACATCAAGTCTTGGTTTGAGTTTCACTTTTAATCAATTTTCTTCAGCCCAAGAAATAACTGTGCTCAAGAAAAATGATACCAAAGCAAAAAATGCTGACAGGTTAATAACAGGAAGAAGTTCAGGTGATGGGAATAGTAATAATAACAACAGTAACCCTTACCCTGAAATTTAACGGAGGATTTTCTTTCTCATATTATTCCTTCTAACAGGTTGAAGTACCCATTCTAGTAGTCTTTATATTTCTGAGAGAAGGACCTCTACGAACATGAACTTGGCTTGAAGAAATGGTAGACTATGACCTAGTAATTATGGTAATTTAACTAAATCTCTGAAACAGCTGCGTTATTTAGTTCAGTTTCTCTTCCATCCCCAAAGTAGCCAACTACCTCCTTCCTGTCCCAAGGTTTGCCTGAGAAGGGCTGCAGGGGAAGGTGTTACAGGTAGAGAGGAGCTCATGGAAGCTGCAGACCACAAAACAGAGCATCGCTCACGCCCACAACCATCCAAAGCTTGACTGGCCATTTCCTTCCCCAGAGCTCTCAAAATAATGAAATACATGCTCAGTCTGCGGTCTTAAAGAAAAGGTTCTCATAATTGAATCCATTTGTCAGTGCGAATTTCAAACCCAGTCTGATAGATTCTTTTTTTTGTTTGTTTGTTTATTAAGGTCAATTGAGATTTTTTTTTGAATTTTATTTCATTTATTTTTCTATACAGCAGGTTCTTATTAGTCATCAATTTTACACATCAGTGTATACATGTCAATCCCAATTGCCCAATTCAGGACACCACCATCCCCACCCCCCCGCGGCTTTCCCCCCTTGGTGTCCATACGTTTGTTCTCTACTTCTGTGTCTCAACTTCTGCCCTGAAAACCACTTCATCTGTACCATTTTTCTAGGTTCCACATATATGCGTTAATATATGATATTTGTTTTTCTCTTTCTGACTTACTTCACTCTGTATGACAGTCTCTAGATCCATCCACGTCTCAGCAAATGACCCAATTTCGTTCCTTTTTAGGGCTGAGTAATATTCCATTGCATATATGTATCACATCTTCTTTATCCATTCGTCTGTCGATGGGCATTTAGGTTGCTTCCATGACCTGGCTATAGTAAATAGTGCTGCAATGAACATGGGGGTGCATGTGTCTTTTTGAATTATGGTTTTCTCTGGGTATATGCCCAGTAGTGGAATTGCAGGAGCATATGGTAATTCTATTTTTAGTTTTTTAAGGAACTTCCATACCGTTCTCCATAGTGGCTGTATCAATTTACATTCCCAACAGTGCAAGAGGGTTCCCTTTTCTCCACACCCTCTCCAGCATTTGTTGTTTGTAGATTTTCTGATGATGCCCATTCTAACTGGCACGAGGTGATACATCACTATAGTTTTGATCTGCATTTCTCTAATGATTAGTGATGTTGAGCATTCTTTCATGTGTTTGTTGGCAGTCTGTATATCTTCTTTGGAGAAATGTCTATTTAGGTCTTCTGCCCATTTTTGGATTGGGTTGTTTGTTTTTTTGTTATTAAGCTGCATGAGCTGCTTATAAATTTTGGAGATTAATCCTTTGTCAGTTGCTTCATTTGCAAATATTTTCTCCCATTCTCAGGGTTGTCTTTTCGTCTTGTTTATGGTTTCCTTTGCTGTGCAAAAGCTTTGAAGTTTCATTAGGTCCCATTTGTTTATTTTTGTTTTTATTTCCATTACTCTAGGAGGTGGATCAAAAAAGATCTTGCTGTGATTTATGTCAAAGAGTGTTCTTCCTATGTTTTCCTCTAAGAGTTTTACAGTGTCTGGTCTTACATTTAGGGCTCTAATCCATTTTGAGCTTATTTTTCTGTATGGTGTTAGGGAGTGTTCTAATTTCATTCTTTTACATGTAGCTGTCCAGTAGTCCCAGCACCATTTACTGAAGAGACTGTCTTTTCTCCATTGTATATCCTTGCCTCCTCTGTCACAGATTAGTTGACCATAGGTGTGTGGGTTTATTGCTGGGCTTTCTATCTTGTTCCATTGATCTATGTTTCTGTTTTTGTGCCAGTATCATATTGTCTTGATGACTGTAGCTTTGTAGTATAGTCTGAAGTCAGGGAGCCTGATTCCTCCAGCTCCGTGTTTTTCCCTCAAGACTGCTTTGCCTATTCGGGGTCTTTTGTGTCTCCATACAATTTTTAAGATTTTTTGTTCTAGTTCTGTAAAAAATGCCATTGGTAATTTGATAGGGATTGCATTGAATCTGTAGATTGCTTTGGGCAGTACAGTCATTTTCACAATATTGATTCTTCCAATCCAAGAACATGGTATATCTCTCCGTCTGTTGGTATCATCTTTAATTTCTTTCATCAGTGTCTTACAGTTTTCTGCATACAGGACTTTTGTCTCCCTAGGTAGGTTTATTCCTAGGTATTATATTCTTTTCCTTGCAATGGTAAATGGGAGTGTTTCCTCAATTTCTGTTTCAGATTTTTCATCATTAGTGTATAGGAATGCTAGAGATTTCTGTGCATTAATTTTGTATCCTGCAACTTTACCAAATTCATTGATTAGCTCTAGTAGTTTTCTGGTAGCATCTTTAGGATACTCTATGTATAGTATCATGTCATCTGCAAACAGTGACAGTTCTACTTCTTTTCCAATTTGTATTCCTTTTATTTCTTTACCTTCTCTGAATGCCATGGCTAGGACTTCCACAACTATGTTGAGTATCAGTGGTGAGAGTGGACATCCTTGTCTTGTTCCTGATCTTAGAGAAAATGCTTTCAGTTTTTCACCATTGAGAATGATGTTTGCTGTGGGTTTGTCATATATGGCCTTTATTATGTTGAGGTAGGTTCCCTCTATGCCCACTTTCTGGAGAGTTTTTATCATAAATGGGTGTTGCATTCTGTCAAAAGCTTTTTCTGCATCTATTGAGATGATCATATGGTTTTTATTCTTCAATTTGTTAATATTGGTGTATCACATTGATTGATTTGCGTATATTGAAGAATCATTGCATCCCTGGGATAAATCCCACTTGATCATGGTGTATGATCCTTTTAATGTGTTGTTGGATTCTGTTTCATAGTATTTTGTTGAGGATTTTTGCATCTATATTCATCAGTGATATTGGTCTGTAATTTTCTTTTTTTGTAGTATCTTTGTCTGGTTTTGGTATCAGGGTGATAGTGGCCTCATAGAATGAGTTTGGGAGTTTTCCTTCCTCTGCAAATTTTGGAAGCGTTTGAGAAGGATGGGTGTTAGCTTGTCTCTAAATGTTTGATAGAATTCACCTGTGAAGCCATCTGCTCCTGGCCTTTTGTTTGCTGGAAGATTTTTAATCACATTTTCAATTTCATTACTTGTGATTGGTCTGTTCATATTTTCTATTTCTTTCTGGTTCAGTCTTGGAAGGTTATACCTTTCTAAGAATTTGTCCATTTCTTCCAGGTTGTCCATTTTATTGGCATGGAGTTGCCTCCATGTAGTAGTCTCTTAGGATGCTTTGTACTTCTGCGGTGTCCGTTATAACTTCTCCTTTTTCGTTTCTAATTTTATTGATTTAAATCCTCTCCCTCTTTTTCTTCATGAATCTGGCTAACGGTTTATCAATTTTGTTTATCTTCTCAAAGAACCAGCTTTTAGTTTTATTGATCTTTGCTATTGTTTTCTTTGTTTCTATTTCATTTACTTCTGCTCTGATCTTTATGATTTATTTCCTTCTGCTAACTTTGGGTTTTTTTTGTTCTTCTTTCTCTAGTTCCTTTAGGTGTAAGGTTACATTGTTTATATGAGATTTTTCTTCTTTCTTGAGGTAGGCTTGTATAGCTATAAACTTCCCTCTTAGAACTGCTTTTGCTGCATCCCATAGGTTTTGGATCATCATGTTTTCATTGTCATTTGTCTCTAGGTATTTTTTTATTTCCTCTTTGATTTCTTGAGCCATCTCTTGGTTATTTAGTAATGTATTGTTTAGCCTCCATGTATTTGTGGTTTTTACATTTCTTTCCCTGTAATTCATTTCTAATCTCATACTGTTGTGGTCAGAAAAGATGACTGATATGATTTCAATTTTCTTAAATTTGCTGAGGCCTGATTTGTGACCCAAGATGTGAACTATCCTGGAGAATGTTCTGTGCACACTTGGGAAGAAAGTGTAATCTGCTGTTTTTGGATGGAATGTCCTATAAATATCAATTAAATCTCTCAGGTCTATGGTGTCATTTAAAGCTTGTGTTTCCTTATTTATTTTCATTTTGGATGATCTGTCCATTGGTGTAAACGAGGTGTTAAAGTCCCCCACTATTTTTGTGCTGTCGATTTCCTCCTTTACAGCTGTTAGCTATTGCCTTATGTATTGAGGTGCTCCTATGTTGGGTGCATATATATTTATATTTGTTATATCTTCTTCTTGGATTGATCCCTTGATCATTATGTACTGTCCTTCCTTGTCTCTTTTAAAATTCTTTAATTTAAAGTCTATTTTATCTGATATGAGTATTGCTACTCCAGCTTTCTTTTGATTTCCATGTGCATGGATATCTTTTCCCATCCCCTCACTTTCATTCTGTATGTGTCCCTAGGTCTGAAGTGGGTATCTTGAAGACAGCATATATATGGGTCTTGTTTTTGTATCCATTCAGAAAGCATGTGTCTTTTGGTTGGAGCATTTAATCCATTCATGTTTAAGGTAATTATCGATATGTATGCTCCTATGACCATTTTGTTAATTGTTTTGGGTTTGTTTTTGTAGGTCCTTTTCTTCTCTTGTGTTTCCCACTTAGAGAAGTTCCTTTAGCATTTGTTGTAGAGCTGGTTTGGTGGTGCTGAATTCTCTTAGCTTTTGCTTGTCTGTAAAGCTTTTGATTTCTCCATCGAATCTGAATGAGACCCTTGCTGGATAGAGTAACCTTGGTTGTAGGTTCTTCCCTTTCATCACTTTAAGTATATCATGCCACTCACTCCCTTCTGGCTTGTAGAGCTTCTGCTGAGAAATCAGCTGTTAACCTTATGGGAGTTCCCTTGTATATTAGTTGTTGTTTTTCCCTTGCTGCTTTCAATAATTTTTCTTTGATTTTTGAAAATTTGATTACTATGTGTCTTGGCATGTTTCTCCTTGGGTTTATCCTGTATGGGACTCGCTGCGCTTCCTGAACTTGGGTGGCTATTTCCTTTCCCATGTTAGGGAAGTTTTCGACTATTATCTCTTCAAATATTTTCTCTGGTCCTTTCTCTCTCTTCCCCTTCTGGGACCCCTATGATGTGAATGTTGTTGTGTTTAATGTTGTCCCAGAGGTCTCTTAGGCTGTCTTCATTTCTTTTCATTCTTTTTTCTTTATTCTGTTCCGCAGCAGTGAATTTCACCATTCTGTCTTCCAGGTCACTTATCCTTTCTTCTGCCTCAGTTATTCTGCTATTGATTCCTTCTAGTGTAGTTTTCATTTCAGTTATTGTATTGTTCATCTCTGTTGTTTGTTTTTTAATCCTTTTAGGTCTTTGTAAAACATTTCTTGCATCTTCTCGATCTTTGCCTCCATTCTTTTTCCGAGGTCCTGGATCATCTTCACTATCATTATTCTGAATTCTTTTTCTGCAAGGTTGCCTATCTCCACTTCATTTAGTTGTTTTTCCGGGATTTTATCTTGTTCCTTCATCTGGTACATAGCCCTCTGCCTTTTCATCTTGTCTATTTTTCTGTGAATGTGGTTTTTGTTCCACAGGCTGCAGGATTGTAGTTCTTCTTGCTTCTGTTGTCTGCTTTCTGGTGGCTGAGGCTATCTAAGAGGCTTGTGCAAGTTTCCTGATGGTAGGGACTGGTGGTGGGTAGAGCTGACCGTTGCTCTGTGGGCAGTGCTCAGTAAAATTTTAATCTGCTTGACTGCTGATGGGTGGGGCTGGGTTCCCTCCCTGTTGGTTGTTTGGCCTGAGGTGACCCAACACTGGAGCCTACCTGGGCTCTTTGGTGGGGCTGATGGCGGACTCCGGGAGGGCTCACACCAAGGAGTACTTCCCAGAACTTCTGGTCAGTGTCCTTGTCCCCGTGGTGAGCCACAGCCACCACCTGCCTCTGCAGGAGACTCCAAGACTAGCAGGTAGGTCTGGCTCAGTCTCCCCTGGGGTCCTGATGCGCACACTACTTTGTGTGTGCCCTCCAAGAGTGCAGTCTCTGTTTCCCCCAGTCCTGTGAAAGTCCTGCAATCAAATCCGACTAGCTTTCAAAGTCTGGTTCTCTAGGAATTCCTCCTCCCGTTGCCGGATCTCCAGGTTGGGAAGCCTGACGTGGGGCTCAGAACCTTCACTCCAGTGGGTGGACTTCTGTGGTATAAGTGTTCTCCAGTCTGTGAGTTATCCACCCAGCAGTTATGGGATTTGATTTTACTGTGATTGTGCCCCTCCTACCATCTCACTGTGGCTTCTTCTTTGTCTTCGGATGTGGGGTATCTTTTTTGGTGAGTTCCAGTGTCTTCCTTTCGACAATTATCCAGCAGCTAGCTGTGATTCTGGTGTTCTCATAAGAGGGAGTGAGAGCACGTCCTTCTACTCTGCCATCTTGGTTCAGGGCCCCTGATAGATTCTTTCAGATCATGAAACCATCAAAAATAAACAGTATCACCATGATTTACATATCACCTTTCCACTGTGTCTCCGTCTTAGGATGTACCTGCCCCTGTCTGTGTGTCTTCTGCTCTGTAATCAAGAGAAACGCTGTGATTTCATGTCAGCCTTTGAAATGAAGTGCCAGCGTGCTTCAGTGCGGAGGAATGCTCTGAAGAGATGGCCAATCTGCTCTTCTGACAAACAATCCCCTCCACCCACACACACGGTGCACACACATCGTTCACATCACATACACTGATAGCTGTACCGACAAGTACTGAGGGAAACCTAATCATTATATCACCTACAGTGATCTTAAAGTACATAAAGTGTACAGTGCGCTTGTACATTTAGAGTTAGATTTTAATAAAAGTCCAATAATATAGTTTTTTCATTTCATGAACTCAAAATAAGCTACAAAACAACTCTTAAGGAAGATTACCCTCAATATTTCAGATTAAAAATGAAAAACAAACTGAATTCAAAGTGGTCAAATAATCTGTTAAGGATACTCTAGTTAGTAAGTAGTAGAGATTGGAATGAAATATTGTCTTATATAACTGACATTTTAAAATTAAGTATTTACTACACTAATATTATAATTTCATAATATTTCTCACTAGAAATGTTCATTAAAAGCATATTACTATCATTGGGCTTCCCTAGTGGCACAGTGGTTGAGAATCTGCCTGCTAATGCAGGGGACACAGGATCGAGCCCTGGTCTGGGAAGATCCCACATGCCGCGGAGCAACTAGGCCCGAGAGACACAACTACTGAGCCTGCGTGTCTGGAGCCTGTGCTCCGCAACAAGAGAGGCCACAATAGTGAGAGACCCGCACACCGCAATGAAGAGTGGCCCCCACTTGCCACAACTAGAGAAAGCCCTTGCACAGAAACAAAGATGCAACACAGCAAAAATTAACTAATTAATCTGCTTTCTATAAAAAAAAGCATATTACTCTCATAAAAACCAATAAATCCAATTTCTATAAGATAACACTGAGTTTCCCTTGATTTCTAGATTTGTATTTAAATATTTCTGAGAGGTATTTTTATCACACTAGTGTTTTCTTTAACCAGGGGGCTAGAGAAAGGTAAACTATTTTCCTTCAGGTTGAGTGGACTACAGTCAGTTTTGCTCATGTTTTCTCACCTGAGCATATGTATTGATCCATAATTAAATGTGATTCATAACCTTTTTTTAATCTACCTTCAAACATTATGACATAGAAAAGTTGCACTATAACTCAAGGGCATTTCTTTCTACTCCTATTTCTCCAATTAATGTGATTTGCATGGAAACAAAAATGCTTCAGCAGAAATCTTTGAAACAGCTATTGCAGTATTTACATATGCAAAGACGACATATTAATTTTTAAATATATGAATTGGAAATTGGGTAATATTATGAAAATTACATTTTTAGATTCAATAAAATGCATACACAGATGTGTGTTTCCAATTGTTCTGTGTTGGATAAATTTCTTAGTATTCACTCCATGTGCTCTCAGTTATTTGGTATTCTTTCCTAATAAAAAATTAAGTATAGTTGTTATCATAATAAAAGACTAAAGCAATATATAATATCATACTTTCATTTTATATTTCACACTTTTAAATGAACACATAATATTTCTTATTCAAGGATTATTTATACTGTCAGCATGATATACATTTATTTAAGTTGACCAATCTGATTGTCCATCCTGATTTTGCCCTTATATCTATATACGTGGATCATTAGAAAAATGAGAAGTTCCCAAAAGTGGGAGGTTTAGGGAGGGACGAGGGGAAGATGGCGGAAGAGTAAGACACAGAGATCACCTTCCTCCCCACAGATACACCAGAAATACAACTACATGTGGAACAATTCCTACAGAATACCTCCTGAACGCTGGCAGAAGACCTCAGACCTCCCAAAAGGCAAGAAACTCCCCACGTACCTGGGTAGGGCAAAAGAGAAAAGAATAAACAGAGACAAAGGATAGGGACGGGACCTGCACCAGTGGGAGGGAGCCGTGAAGGAGGAAAGGTTTCCACAAACTAGGAAGCCCCTTTGCAGGCAGAGATGGCAGGTGGCAGGGGGTAAGCTTTGGCGCTACAGAGGAGAGTGCAGCCACAGGGGTGCAGAAGGCAAAGCGGGGAGATTCCCGCACAGAGGATCAGTGCCAACCAGCACTCACCAGCCCGAGAGGCTTGTCTGCTCACCCGCCGGGGCAGGCGGGGCTGGAAGCCGAGGCTCGGGCTTTGGTCGGAGCGCAGAGGACTGGGGTTGGCGGCGTGAACACAGCTTGCAGGGGGTTAGTGCGCCACGGCTGGCCGGTAGGGAGTCCAGGAAAAAGTCTGGACCTGCCGAAGAGGCAAGAGACTTTTTCTTCCCTCTTTGTTTTCCTGGTGCGTAGGGAGATGGGATTAAGAGCGCTGCTTTAAGGAGCTCCAGAGATGGGCGCGAGCCGCGGCTAAAAGCGCAGACCCCAGAGACATGCATGAGATGCTAAGGCTGCCACCTCTGACGCCGCAGGCTTGCCCCGCACTCCGTGCCCCTCCCTTCCCCCGGCCTGAGTGAGCCAGAGCCCCAGAATCAGCGGCTCCTTTAACCTCGTCCTGTCTGAGCGAAGAACAGACACCCTCCGGCGACCTACACACAGAGGCAGGGCCAAATCCAAAGCTGAACCCCAGGAGCAGTGCGAACCAAGAAGGGAAAGGGAAATCTCTCCCAGCAGCCTCAGAAGCAGTGGATTAAATCTCCACAATTAACTTGATGTACCTGCATCTGTGGAATCCATGAATAGACAATGAATCATCCGAAATTGAGGAGGTGGACTTTGAGAGCAAGATCTATGATTTCTTCCCCTTTTCCTCTTTTTGTGAGTGTGTATGTGTATGCTTCTGTGTGAGATATTGTCTGTATAGCTTTGCTTCCACCATTTGTCCTAGGGTTCTATCTGTCCATTATGTTTTTTTAATTTTTTTCTTAATAATTATTTTCTATTTTAATAACTTTATTATATTTTATCTTACTTTCATTTACTTTATCTTCTTTCTTTCTTTCTTTCCTTCCTTCCCTCCTTCCTTCCTTCCTCCCGCCCTCCCTCCCTCCCTTCTTTCTTTTCTTTCTTTCTTTCTTCCTTCCTTCCTTCCTTCTTCTACTAATTCATTCTTTCTACTTTTTCTCCTTTTTATTCTGAGCCATGTGGATGAAAGGCTCTTGGTGCTCCAGCAAGGCATCAGGGCTGTGCCTCTGAGGTGGGAGAGCCAACTTCAGGACACTGGTCCACAAGAGATCTCCCAGCTCCACATAATATAAAACGTCAAAAATCTCCCAGAGATCTCCATCTCAACACCAGCACCCAGCTTCACTCAACGGCCAGCAAGCTACAGTGCTGGACACCCTATGCCAAACAACTAGCAAGACAGGAACACAACCCCACCCATTAAGAGAGAGACTGCCTAAAATCTTAATAAGTCCACAGACACCCCAAAACACACCACCAGATGTAGACCTGCCCACCACAAAGGCAAGATCCAGCCTCGTCTACCAGAACACAGGCACCAGTCCCCTCCACCAGGAAGCCTACACAACCCACTGAATCAACCTTAGGCACTGGGGACAGACACCAAAAACAATGGGACCTATGAACCTGCAGCCTGCAAAAAAAGAGACCCCGAACACAGTAAGATAAGCAAAATGAGAAGACAGAAAATCACACAGCAGATGAAGGAGCAAGATAAAAAACCACCAGACCTAACAAATGAAGAGGAAATAGGCAGTCTACCTGAAAAAGAATTCAGAATAATGATAGTAAAGATGATCCAAAATCTTGGAAATAGAATAGACAAAATGCAAGAAACATTTAACAAGGACCTAAAAGAACTAAAGATGAAACAAACAATGATGAACAACGCAATAAATGAAATTAAAAATACTCTAGATGGGATGAATAGCAGAATAACTGAGGCAGAAGAACGGATAAGTGACCTGGAAGATAAAATAGTGGAAATAACTACTGCAGAGCAGAATAAAGAAAAAAGAATGAAAAGAACTGAGGACAGTCTCAGAGACTTCTGGGACAACATTAAATGCACCAACATTCGAATTATAGGGGTTCCAGAAGAAGAAGAGAAAAAGAAAGGGACTGAGAAAATATTTAAAGAGATAATAGTTGAAAACTTCCCTAATATGGGAAAGGAAATAGTTAATCAAGTCCAGGAAGCACAGAGAGTCCCATACAGGATAAATCCAAGGAGAAACACGCCAAGACACATATTAATCAAACTGTCAAAAATTAAATACAAAGAAAACATATTAAAAGCAGCAAGGGAAAAACAACAAATAACACACAAGGGAATCCCCATAAGGTTAAAAGCTGATCTTTCATCAGAAACTCTGCAAGCCAGAAGGGACTGGCAGGACATATTCAAAGTGATGAAGGATAAAAACCTGCAACCAAGATTACTCTTCCCAGCAAGGATCTCATTCAGATTTGATGGAGAAATTAAAACCTTTACAGACAAGCAAAAGCTGAGAGAGTTCAGCACCACCAAACCAGCTTTACAACAAATGCTAAAGGAACTTCTCTAGGCAAGGAACACAAGAGAAGGAAAAGACCTACAATAATGAACCCAAAACAATTAAGAAAATGGGAATAGGAACATACATATCGATAATTACCTTAAATGTAAATGGACTAAATGCTCCCACCAAAAGACACAGATTGGCTGGATGGATACAAAAATAAGACCCATATATATGCTGTCTACAAAAGACCCACTTCAGACCTAGAGACACATACAGACTGAAAGTAAGGGGATGGAAAAAGTTATTCCATGCAAATGGAAACCAAAAGAAAGCTGGAGTAACAATTCTCATATCAGACAAAATAGACTTTAAAATAAAGACTGTTAGAAGAGACAAAGAAGGACACTACATAACAATCAAGGGATCGATCCAAGAAGAAGATATAACGATTGTAAATATTTATGCACCCAACATAGGAGCACCTCAGTACACAAGGCAAACACTAACAGCCATAAAAGGGGAAACTGACAGTAACACATTCATAGTAGGGGACTTTAACACCCCACTTTCACCAATGGACAGATCATCCAAAATGAAAATAAATAAGGAAACACAAGCTTTAATTGATACATTAAACAAGATGGACTTCATTGATATTTATAGGACATTCCATCCAAAAACAGAATACACATTTTTCTCAAGTGCTCATGGAACATTCTCCAGGATAGATCATATCTTGGATTACAAATCACGCCTTGGTAAATTTAAGAAAATTGAAATTGTATCAAGTATCTTTTCCAACCACAATGTTATGAGACTAGATATCAATTACAGGAAAAGATCTGTAAAAAATACAAACACATGGAGGCTAAACAATACACTACTTAATAACAAGGTGATCACTGAAGAAATCAAGAGGAAATTAAAAAATACCTAGAAACAAATGACAATGGAGACACGATGACCCAAAACCTATGGGATGCAGCAAAAGCAGTTCTAAGAGGGAAGTTTATAGCAATACAATCCTACCTTAAGAAACAGGAAACATCTCTAATAAACAACCTAAACTTGCACCTAAAGCATTTAGAGAAAGAAGAACAAAAAAACCCCCAAAGTTAGCAGAAGGAAAGAAATCATAAAAATCAGATCAGAAATAAATGAAAGAGAAATGAAGGAAAGGATAGCAAAGATCAATAAAACTAAAAGGGTTCTTTGAGAAGATAAACAAAATTGATAAACCATTAGCCAGACTCTTCAAGAAAAAAAGGGAGAAGACGCAAATCAACAGAATTAGAAATGAAAAAGGAGAAGTAACAAATGACACTACAGAAATACAAAAGGTCATGAGAGCTTACTACAAGCAACTCTATGCCAATAAAATGGACAACCTGGAAGAAATGGACAAATTCTTAGAAATGCACAACCTGCCAAGACTGAATCAGGAAGAAATAGAAAATATGAACAGACCAATCACAACCACTGAAATTGAAACTGTGATGAAAAATCTTCCAACAAACAAAAGCCCAGGACCAGATGGCTTCACAGGCTAATTCTATCAAACATTTAGAGAAGAGCTAACACCTATCCTTCTCAAACTCTTCCAAAATATAGCAGAGGGGGGAACACTCCCAAACTTATTCTACGAGGCCACCGACACCTTGATACCAAAACCAGACAAAGATGTCACAAAGAAAGAAACTACAGGCCAATATCACTGATGAACATAGATGCAAAAATCCTCAACAAAATACTAGCAAACAGAATCCAACAGCACATTAAAAGGATCATACACCATGATCAAGTGGGGTTTATTCCAGGAATGCAAGGATTCTTCAATATACGCAAATCAATCAATGTGATAAACCATATTAACAAAATGAGGGAGAAAAACCATATGATCATCTCAATAGATGCAGAAAAAGCTTTTGAAAAATTCAACACCAATTTATGATAAAAACCCTGCAGAGTGTAGGCATAGAGGGAACTTTCCTCAACATAATAAAGGCCATATATGACAAACCCGCAGCCAATATCGTCCACAATGGTGAAAAACTGAAAGCATTTCCACTAAGATCAGAAACAAGACAAGGTTGCCCACTCTCACCACTCTTATTCAACATAGTTTTGGAAGTTTTAGCCACAGCAATCAGAGAAGAAAAGGAAATAAAAGGAATCCAAATTGGAAAAGAAGAAGTAAAGCTGTCACTGTTTGCAGATGACATGGTACTATACATAGAGAATCCTAAAGATGCTACCAGAAAACTACTAGAGCTAATCAATGAATTCGGTAAAGTAGCAAGATACAAAATTAACGCACAGAAATCTCTGGCATTCCTATACACTAATGAAAAGAAATCTGAAAGTGAAAGCAAGAAAACACTCCCATTTACCATTGCAAAAAAAAGAATAAAATATCTAGGAATAAACCTACCTAAGGAGACAAAAGACCTGTATGCAGAAAATTATAAGACACTGATGAAAGAAATTAAAGATGATACAAACAGATGGAGAGATATACCATGTTCTTGGATTGGAAGAATGAACATTGTGAAAATGACTCTACTACCCAAAGCAATCTACAGATTCAATGCAAGCCCTATCAAACTACCACTGGCATTTTTCACAGAACTAGAACAAAAAAATTCACAATTTGTGTGGAAACACAAAAGACACTGAATAGCCAAAGCAATCTTCAGAACAAAAAACGGAGCTGGAGGAATCAGGCTCCCTGACTTCAGACTATATTACAAAGCTACAGTAATCAAGACAGTATGGTACTGGCACAAAAACAGAAAGATCAATGGAATAGGATAGAAAGCCCAGAGATAAACCCACGCACATATGGTCACCTTATCTTTGATAAAGGAGGCAGGAATATACAGTGGAGAAAGGACAGCCTCTTCAATAAGTGGTGCTGGGAAAACTGGACAGGTACCTGTAAAAGTATGAGATTAGATCACTCCCTAACACCATACACAAAAATAAGCTCAAAATGGATTAAAGACCGAAATGTAAGGCCAGAAACTATCAAACTCTTAGAGGACAACACAGGCAGAACACTCTATGACATAAATGACAGCAAGATCCTTTTTGACCCACCTCCTAGAGAAATGGAAATAAAGACAAAACTAAACAAGTGGGACCTAATGAAACTTCAAAGCTTTTGCACAGCAAAGGAAACCATAAACAAGACCAGAAGACCACCCTCAGAATGGGAGAAAACATTTGCAACTGAAGCAACCGACAAAGGATTAATTTCCAAAATTTATAAGCAGCTCATGCAGCTCAGTAACAAAAAACAAACAATCCAATCCAAAAATGGGCAGAAGACCTAAATAAACATTTCTCCAAAGAAGATATACAGACTGCCAACAAACACATGAAAGAATGCTCAACATCATTAATCATTAGAGAAATGCAAATCAAAACTACAATGAGATATCATCTCACACCAGTCAGAATGGCCATCATCAAAAAATCTAGAAAAATAAATGCTGGAGATGGTGTGGAGAAGGGAACACTCTTTCACTGCTGGTGGGAATGTGAATTGGTACAGCCACTATGGAGAACAGTATGGAGGTTCCTTAAAAAACTACAAATAGAACTACCATATGACCCAGCAATCCCACTACTGGGCATATACCCTGAGAAAACCATAATTCAAAAAGAGTCATGTACCAAAATGTTCATTGCAGCTCTATTTACAATAGCCCAGAGATGGAAACAACCTAAGTGTCCATCATCGGATGAATGGATAAAGAAGATGTGGCACATATATACAATGGAATATTACTCTGCCATAAAAAGAAACGAAATTGAGCTATTTGTAATGAGGTGGATAGACCTAGAGTCTGTCATACAGAGTGAAGTAAGTCAGAAAGAGAAAGACAAATACTGTATGCTAACACATATATATGGAATTTAAGGGGGAAAAAATGTCATGAAGAACCTAGGGGTAAGACAGGAATAAAGACACAGACCTACTAGAGAATGGACTTGAGGATACGGGGAGGGGGAAGGGTTAGCTGGGACAAAGTGAGAGAGTGGAATGGACATATATACACTACCAAACATAAAATAGATAGCTAGTGGGAAGCAGCCGCATAGCACAGGGAGATCAGCTCGGTGCTTTGTAACCACCTAGATGGGTGGGATAGGGAGGGTGGGACGGAGGGAGACGCAAGAGGGAAGTGATATGGGAACATATGTATATGTATATCTATAACTAATTCACTTTGTTATAAAGCAGAAAGTAACACACCATTGTAAAGCAATTATACTCTAATAAAGATGTTAAAAAAAAAAAAAAAAAAAACTCAACAACAAAAAAGAGTTCCAAACATCAAAATAAAAAATAGTAAGAGGAAATCAAAAAAAAGGGGGGGAGGTTTAAGTTGAAAAGACAGATTTTTTTGGTTGGTAATCATCCATTCTTTCTTTGCCTCCATTATGTTCTTTTCATGCTACCTTCAACACTCACCTAAAAGTGTGAGAGATCTCACACCTTTATTAGTTTATAATAAAGCAGTATTTTGTTGAACTTTCTAGCAGGTATAAATATATAAAAATCCATTAAACATAAAGACATCAAATCTTTTGTTAGCTGAAATTTTGTAGGAAACAATGCTTAATGGCATACAGTTAGTATCTGTATAGCACATATGACAACTTGTATTTGTTTATATTTTTTAATGGAGTGTCTCCTTCATTAGACCACTAGTGCTATTTGATAGGGACCTTGCTGATTTTACTTATAAACAGACACCAGCACTTGGAATTCAGACAGATTTACAGCTGAATTTCAGCAAACATACTATGAATAAATGAATTTTACTTTTTACCTATATAATTGTTTAGGAATTCAATATGCATCATAAATATTAACAGCATCAAGTACTAAACTTTATGCAAGTAGATTTAGTTTTTTACTAGACATTTGTTGCTTTATCATTTTTTACTCAAAAGATATGCTTCAATTGGTTGAATGTCATGCTGTAGTTGCAATGCACATCTTGAATACTATAATTTTTCCTTGTACGAAATATAGAACAATTTCTCTTTTCTTCCGTATTTTTAAACCAAGTAAAGCACTATGGATGTAATGGGTGGAGGCAGGTGGGTGAGAGCCACCTGAAGACTGGAGACAAGGTGGTGCTATGGGCTGAATTGTGTCCTGCCCCCAAATTCATACACTGAAGTCCTGAGCTCCATTACCTCAGAATGTGACTGTATGTGCAGATAGGCCCTTTAAAGAGGTAATTAAGTTAAAATTTGGCTGTTAGGGTAGATCTAATAAAATAAGACTGGTGTTCTTATTAGGAGAGGAAATCTGGGGACACAAAGAGATATCAGGGATGGGAGCTTTAGAATTGTCGCAGCATAATTTTTCCTTTTATATATTTTATTTTCTCACGTTAACATCAACGTAAAATCCATTAAATATCATCTTCAAAATGTATACTTCTCTAAACCCAGTGATTACCCCCAAACCATAAAGCTGATTCTATATAAGGCAGTTTCCTAAAATTGGAGGCACTTTTCCTTCCAAAGCATGGATAACTCAATTAGAATCAGCTCGCTGATTGGAATAAGCAGCAAAACTGTTATAATTAAGAAACAGAAGTATCCAAACTGAAAAAAAATTATTTTAAAAAATTCTCAATCCAAAAACCGAGGGTACAGTTTGATTCCTAAATCTATCCCAATGATTCAACAAATCATGTCAGTGCTAATATCTATATACAACCCAAGCTGAAACAGTCTGTCTCACTCCTACTTCACTGCTACCACCAGAGTCTATGCTCCTGTAATTTTTCACCTAGACGACTAAGAAAACCTCACTTCTCATCTCTTTTCTCCCACCCACACCCCACCTCATGTAAAATTCTCCACTCATCAGGGTAATATTACTAAAACAGAAATACAATTATTCCCTTATTTATTCAAAACCATAATAATTTCTATTTTATACAGAATTAAAAAATCTTAATTGCATGGCCTATGAGACCGTAATGAATTGGTTCCGTCTGTGGTCCACTGATGACAGAAATATTCTTAGTGCTTTATCTCCCCCTTTGCAATATGTTTTGAAAATCCTCCCAGAAAGGGATAGTCTGTTTCCTCATCCCATAAACCTGGGTTGGCCTTGTGACTTACTTCACACAATAAATTGAAGGCAGCAGGGGTGAGTGGGTGACAGGGTCACACCTACAACATGAAAGGCCTTGCAAGTTCCGCTCTCTCCTGGACCCCTACCTCTGGCATAAACATAAGCCTGAGCCGCTTGCCCACAGCAGGATAAGAAACCACATAAAGAGATGAGTCATCCCAGTGGAGCCTGTCCTGAGCCAACTAGCCCCCGGGTGACAGCAGATGAGTAATCAAGCCCAGCAGAGACTGACCTGGTCCTACAGACTCCTGTGAAATAATACATGGTGCTTTCAGGCAACTAAAATTTTAGAGTTGACGTGCTCTGCAGCAATGCCTAACTGACACACCTCTGTACCTTTCAAGCTCATTTCCTACCAACGGCCATCTCTCCTTTTTCTCTAGTCTCAGTGGCCTTCCTCGAAGTCATGCCTCCTGGTTGTCTCTGGGATTTCTATCTGCTGTTTCCTCTATCTGTAGTGCTCTTTCAGGAGGTTTTTCCATAGATTTTTCTCACTTTCTTCCGTCCTCTACTCATATATCATTCACTCAGAGAGGGTTTCATAATCATTGTTCTTTTTCCTCATCCTGCTATTTTTTTCTGTAAGAATTATCCCTACCTGATATAGATTGTTTATTTTTTTGTTTTCTCCATACTATCAATAGGGCGTAAGTTCAATGAGTACAGGGATTTTTTTACAGTGAGACCTTAAAACTGCCTGGTACATGCCCTCAATGAATAAATCAAAGAAAACTCTGCATTTAAAGAAATGATAGGGCTTCCCTAGTGGCGCAGTGGTTGAGAGTCTGCCTGCCGATGCAGGGGACACGGGTTCGTGCCCCGGTCCGGGAGGATCCCACATGCCGCGGAGCGGCTGGGCCCGTGAGCGTGAGCCATGGCCGCTGAGCCTGCGCGTCCGGAGCCTGTGCTCCGCAACGGGAGAGGCCACAGCGGTGAGAGGCCCGCGTACCAAAAAGAAAAAAAAATTAAAAATAAAGAAACGATATATTTGCATATTTAAGAACTATAATATATATTAAAGACATTATATTATTTAGTAAAAAAGAATAAATCTTACATTCTTTTGAAATATCTCCACATAAGAATATTAGCTCAAACAAGAACTATAGAGAAAATTCCCTTATTACCAAAGACAGCTATGACAGATTGAAAAAAAGTATTGTCATCCTTTCTCAGATTTGAGTTGACCATTTAAAGATCATGCAGAGACACATCAAAATTCTTGATATCATGGTTCGTATGAGAGGGGCCATCATATTTCAGAAAATAATTTGAATAAATATGTAACTGAATGTTTATGATTATTTTAAAACATACTGTTTTAAAGCAACTCACAACTTAAACACTACTGATGCCACATAGATGACTTCTCCCTTATTAATAAAAATGATGTACAACATGCCATAGTTATACAACCAACAGTTCCCAGAGATCACCTTGGACGTAGAGTCTGAAATAGACCTGGGATTGCCTTCCTCGGCTGTTGAGCTTTATGGACCAGCAACTATTCATTCGCTCCTACTTTGTATGGAAAGGATGGCTCCGCAGACACAGAACAGTAGGTTTTCAGCAAGGCTCCCCAGGAACGGGCAGTGATGCTCTCAGTTCAAACTCGTAGGAGCCTCTAGACTTAACCTCTGACCACATCACTCCATGTCACCAGGTAACTCAGTTCTCCCAATGCTAGTTTTATGACGTGGCTCAGGATAAGGATACGGGCCCAGTTGAGGAAAATGTAAAATTGTATTTCAGAGAAGTTTTTTCCCCTCTCAATACTGTATTGGTAGATTTGCCTTATACTGAAGGTTAGGGAGACAGGAGTAGAGTTGTTTTCATTTTACTGTGACGAAAAAGAGGAAAATGTTTTTTCAAACCAACATACGAATTTAGTTTACCTTCTGCTCGGAACCCAAGGCTCGCACCAAATACAAAGAGGAGTAACAGAAAAATCTGGCAATTTCCACAGAGAGACCGTGAGTTATCATTAGTTAAATCCATTTCACCTGTAACTTGACTTCACTGTTCAAGGTTTTAATCATTGCTATAAAAAACTCACCTGCCCTCCAAGCAGCTCATAACCTAAACAAGGAGACGTCTGCCTCAGTCGTCTTCCAGAAACTTGGAGTCAGGGGCGTCCAGTTTGAGCTGAGCCAGCCTGAGACCTGACAGGACCGCGCACCCACCAACTGGGCATGCGCGAGCGTCCGCGGCGTGACCTTCTGACGTCAGGGGGCCCCAAACTCCACCCTCAGTTCGGGCTGACGCCGCCATGCTTTCTTAACGAGCCGAGGGGTGTGGCTTAGTTACCCCTGCGGAACTGAGATCCTCGCAGGGTCTTCCGGTCCTCTCGCCCCAGCCTCCCCACGCACCTCAAGCCTCAGACCGCCCTGCTTGCTTATCTTATAGATACCCCGGTCCCCGGCCTTCAGGGACGCAGATGTGCGGCCTCTTCTCCTGTGTCCTGGCTTGGCTCCTTTGCGGGTAAAACCCTTTCTTTGCTGCGTGTTCAGGCAAACGGACCTGGTTCAGTAGCGGTAATCAAGATTGAATGACCGACTAGATGTAGTTAACCAAGATGAAAGGACTTAGGTGGAAAAGCAGACCTGAGATAAAGATGTTGAAGTTCACACTGACAAATAATACGGAATTTTAAATGCCAAAGGAGACATAGGAGGGGAAGTTAAGTGGACAACTGCCCCTGAATCTAACTGCTACGCGTTTTCATAAGTCAAGACTAGGTATTAGGGCTTCCCGGGTGGCGCAGTGGTTGGGGGCACGCCTGCCGATGCAGGGGACGCGGGTTCGTGCCCCGGTCCGGGAAGATCCCACATGCCGCGGGGCGGCTGCGCCCGTGGGCCGTGGCCGCTGAGCCTGCGCGTCCGGAGCCTGTTCCTCAGCAGTGGGAGAGGCCACAACGGTGAGAGGCCCGCGTACCGCAAAACAAACAAACAAAAAAAAAAAGACAGGGAATCACCTCTGTTTATAGTTGTAAATATATGATGGATTAATGTGCTCAGAGAGAGGGGAGAGGCTGACTGCAGGGTGGGAGTTGGCCCCTTATTTGGGGGGCTGGAAAGTGCGTGGGGATGAAGAAAGGGAAGCAGCAAACGTAGGCTCTTTTAAGAGGGTTGGTAGTGGAGGAGGGAGAAGAAATGCTCCGTAGATTTTTCTGGAGTAAGATCGAGCGCAGTTTTTGTTTCCTTGCTTTGTACAAAGGAGATTTTTCCGTAAAATCGAAGGAACCTTGTGCTTAGAGCTGTGTCTCTATCTTTGGAAGCCTAGCAGTTATCACACCCATTGCTTACAGTCGCAGGAAGATTGCACTCAGACCTAAAATCCATAGTCGCATCTTACCAGTTTCTTCCTTGTTGTAAGTATCAGGAGGGACATAATCTAAAGGTAGGGCTGGGAGTTGCAGCTTTTAATACAAGGGGAAGTGGTCTAAAAAAAAACCATCACAAGTATGCTAGTTGGACTAATAAGACTCTTGGAAATTTCTCCTTCTCTGAGTCTCTCGCCACAGGCAAACTTCACCTGCTGTTATCAATCTTGCATGGTGATTTAAACCTCTGACGCACATTAAAGATCAAATGAGAAGCTTTCTAAAAAATACCAATGCCCCAACCTCCTCCTTCTCTTTATTCCGTGCTTATTGTCTTAACTCCGGCACACACTTTCTCTCACCTGAACAACAAAAGCAGTCCTAAACATTGCCTCCTATATCCCAAATCTCAAAACCTCAGCTCCACAGAGCCCCGAGGTAAACTATTCAAAAGGAGAATATGACCTTGTTACATCCCTGCTGAAAACCTTTTAATAGCTTTTTATTTCCTTTGGTGGATAAATTTATTTCATCTTCAGTTATTCATTCTCCTAAGATCTCCCTTTCTTGATGTGTGTCCGAGTTTCTGACCTATGTCATTTTCCTATTTTCTGAACAGCTTCTTTGAATATTTCTTGCAAGGCAGGTCTACTGGCAACAAATTCCCTCAATTTTTGTTTGGCTGAGATAATCTATTTCTCCTTCAGTTTTGAAGAATAATTTCACAGGGTACAGAATTCTAGGTTGGTGTTTTTGTTTTGTTTTTCTTTGAACACTTTAAATGTTTCATTCCACTGTCTTCTTGCTTGCATGGTTTCTGAGGAGAGGTTGGATGTAATTTTCTTGGCTCCTGGGGGTAAGGTTTTTTTCCCCCTTTAGCTTCTTCCAAGATTTTTTATCTTTGATTTTTTTGACGTTTATGATATGCCCAGGTGTAGATCTTGGGTTTTTGTTTTGGCATTTATCCTCAATGTTCTCTGAACTTTCTGGACCTGTGGGTTGCAGTCTGACATTAATTTGGAGAAATTCTCCATCATTTTGCCTTCAAATATTGCTTCTGTTCCTTTCTTCTTACACGTATGTTAAACATTTTGTAGTTGTCCCACAGTTCTTGGATAATCTTTTTTGGATTATGCCCAGTTTTTAAAAGCAAATATTACAATGAAATATTTAGCATTAATTTATGGTGGATTAAAGTAAGATGCAGTTTCCTTCACATTTAAAAAAAAATTTATTGGAGTATAGTTGATTTACAATGTTGTGTTAGTTTCAGGTGTACAGCAAAGCCCTTCACGTTTTCTTCTAAGCTGTAGGATCCATTGCACCTCTCTTCAAATATGGAGTTGCCTGAAACAACACACTGTGGAAGTGATATTATTGTCAGTTCTCTTTCCAAAATTTAAAAGAACTGGTAGTTTCTGTCTTGTTATCTCATGGTGCTCAGCCACCATGTAAGATGTCTGACCATCCTGCTGAAGAGTTTATGTGAAGAGGCTCAGATAAATCCAGCTACCCCATTATCCGCAAAAGGGGTCACCACACAAGACATGCTATCTCAGATCTTGCAGACCATCAGGAAAATGCCAGGTGACCCCTGTCAGCACCACTTGAAGCAGAAGATTCACTCAGCTGAGCCCAATCAAAATTGCTGCTACATAATTTCACAAGCTATACAATGGTTGTCATTTTAGTATACTAAATTTGGGGTGGTTTATTAGGAAGTGTTGGCTAATAGGAGCTCTATCCCTTTAGTCTAGCCCATTGGGCTGCCTCATTACAGCATGGGGAGGGGGGAAGTCTAGGCTCCACAGGGCTGCAGGCTCTGGTTAGGGTGGGGACTCAGCTGTCTTCGCAGTGTTTATCTGGAGTAATGCAGTTATTGCATAAGTTTTCTGTCTACCTAGGAAGTCCCTTTCCTAGTCCTTTATCTAGAGAGAAGCTGACTTTTGTTGGGTCTTTATTTTTTCTATGCTCATTGGTATTTCTGGTTTGCTGACTTTGTCTCCAAATCTGGGATATATGAAAAAAAATGAAACCCAGAGAATTGTCCGTGCCATTTATTGGGTCCCAAGGATCTGGCTTGCCACCTTTCAGGGTTGTCATCTTCCCTCCACTTTTCAGAGTCCTCTTGTGGTTGTTTTATATATAAACACACAGAGCTTGTACTTATACTTAATGAGAGGAAAAGGGAAAATTATGTCTACTCCATCTTCCCAGAAGTGGTGATCTGTGGTGACCTGTCTTTCAACTCATGTATTAAATGATTATATATATATATACATAGATATTTAAATGTTTAAATTATCAGATGTAGGAGTACTTTCTTTTTGTTTTCTCTGTTTTTCATTTCTGATTTGCCTTTTATAGCTTTCATACTACTGCAATATTTTAAATTACATTTTAATTTATTTTCTTAGTATACTTTTGTGTATTTTTAGTACTCTGTTTAAAATACACACATGTAACTTTACAGTGTTTTTATAATTAAGATTTTCTCAATTTAAATAAGATTTTTTTAGTAGTTGCATCACACCTATATATATTGAAAATGCCACCAGACACTACTACCATTTTTGCTTTTGAAAATAGTCTATTATATCTACAGAGATTTTATAATTTCCACTGGACTTCTCTCACTCTAAAGTTCTATATTTCCCTGTGGTATAATTTCCTTTGGCCCAAACAACTTCTTTTAGCATTTCTTCTAGAGCAGCTCTTCTAGTGATGAATTCTTAATTTTCCTTCATCTTAGAATGTCTTTATTTTGCCCTCATTCCTAAATGATATTTATGCTTATTACAGAATTATGAGTAAGCAGCTTTTTTGGCTCAGCATTTTACAAATGCTCTACTTGTCTTCTGACCTCCATGGTTTCTATGGAGAAATTCTCAGTGACTAATATCATTGCTCCCTTATATCTAATATGTCATTTTTCTCTCTTTTCAAGATTGTCTTATTTATGTTTGGATTTTAGTCATTTGATTACAATGGGTCTGGGCATTTTTAAAAAAAACTGATCCTGTTTGGGTTTTGAGTGTTTCTTGATTTTTAAAATGTATACCTTTTCATCAAGTACTTTTTCTGCAGCAATATCATTCTTCTTTCCTAATGAGACCTCAATCTCCACCTCCAGCTGTATCTAGACTTCTTCACTGAATGTGCTCTGAATATCTCTGTATATCCTCTCCTTAAAAGTCATTGGATTTAGAATCTACTCTAAACCTCTATAGCCTCTTCTTAATATAGTTATATCTGAAAAAGCCCTATTTCCAAATGAGGCCACACTTTGAGATTCTGGGTGGACATGAATTTTGAGAGGGTGCTATTCAACTCACAACACCTTCTCAATCTCCTTCATCTTTAACACACCCCAATACTTCCCAGTCCCAGGAGAGGGAGAGGGAAAGAGGAGAGTTTCTTCTGGTCGTGCTCATTAGCAGTTCTGATATTTGGGCTGCTGGGAGACTTAGAGATAGAGAAGGGAAATAAACTAGAAAACTCTCTACTGTGTTGTTCCTCTTTTAGTTTTTATTACCCTTCCCATTTCTGCCTATAATTATTTTCTGTAGATTCATAAAGTAGTTGTTTTACATTTTCTGTCCAGGGTTTTTAGGTATAATTAATGGGAGACATAGCATGGTGTATGTTTATTTTACCTTAACTGGAACCAGAAGCCCCCTGTCCATTGACATTAGAAGTAAATATTTATATGGTTAAATTTAGACCTATCATTTTATTATTTGTTTTCTCTGTCCTTTTTACTTTCATTATGTTCTTCTCCTTTTCCTGCCTTCTTTATATTTGTTTGAATGTTTTTATAACCTATTTAATTGATATGTTTTTTCAGTTCTCATTCATCTTTATGGTTCCTCTATAGATTATAATAGACATACCTAAACTTTCACTTCCTGCTTAGATTTAGAATTATGCCACTTCGGGTAAAATTTAGAAGCCTTGCAACTGTGTAGATACCATCGAACTCTCATGGCCAGTTTGTCATAGTTGTCAAAATTATACGTGGAAATTTATATGTATTGTATATAAATGTATGTATATTACTACTAGAAAATACTACCATTTTTACTTTCAAAATTATCTTTTGAAGAACTTGTTTAGGAGGAACTTCAAGATGGTGGAAGAGTAAGACATGGAGATCACCTTCCTCCCCACAAATACATCAGAAATACATCTACATGTGGAACAACTCCTACAGAACACCTACTGAACGCTGGCAGACAACCTCAGACCTCCCAAAAGGCAAGAAACTCCCCACGTACCTGGGTAGGGCAAAAGAAAGCAGAAGAAACAAAGACAAAGAATAGGGACAGGACCTGCACCAGTGGGAGGGAGCTGTGAAGGAGGAAAGGTTTCCACACACTAGAATACGTGGCACATATATACAATGGAATATTACTCACCCATAAAAAGAAATGAAATTGAGTTATTTGTAGTGAGGTGGTTGGACCTAGAGTCTGTCATACAGAGTGAAGTAAGTCAGAAAGAGAAAAACAAATACCATATGCTAATACATACATATGGAATCTAAAAAAAAAAAAAAAGGTCATGAAGAACGTAGGGTCAAGATGGGAATAAAGACACAGACCTACTAGAGAATGGACGTGAGGATACGGGGAGGGGGAAGGGTAAGCTGGGACAAAGTGAGAGAGTGGCACGGACATATATACACTACCAAATGTAAAATAAAAAGCTAGTGGGAAGCAGCCGCATAGCACAGGGAGATCAGCTTGGTGCTTTGTGACCACCTAGAGGGGTGGGATAGGGAGAGTGGTAGGGAGGGAGGGAGATGCAAGAGGGAAGAGATATGGGAACATATGTATATGTATAACTGATTCAGTTTGTTATAAAGTAGAAACTAACACACTATTTTAAAGCAATTATACTCCAATAAAGAAGTTAAAAAAAATTAATTAAAAATAAATAAAAACAGTGAAGTTAAAACACACACACACACACACACACACACAAGAACTTGCTCAGACAGTAACCATTTCTGTTACTATTCCTTCATTTCTGAAGATCCAAATTTCTCTCTCCTTTTAGCCTGAAGATATTTCTTCAGCAATCTTTTAAGGCAGGCCTTCTAGCAATAAATTTTCCTAGTTTTCTTTAATTTATAATATCTTTATATTACCTTTATTCCTGAAATGTAATTTTGCTGAATATAGAAATCAAGGCTGACAGTTCTCTTCTTTTAGCACTTCGAAGGTTTTTTTCCACTATCAGCTTGGTTTTGGTGAGACATTTGCCAGTCATTTTATAGTTTTCCTCTTGTACGTAAAGTGCTATTCTCCTCTATCTGCCTTCAAGTTTTCTTCTGCTTATCTTTGGTTTTTAGAAGTTTGATTATGATGGGTCTTGGCTGGTTTTCTTCAAGTTCATCCTGTTTGGTGTTTGAAATTTTTGTATCTGTAAATTTATATTTTTTCCAAATTTCAGAAATTTTGTCAAATATTTTTCTGTTCTCTCTGTTACCTCTCCTTCTAGTACTTTGATGACTTTATGTCACATCTCCTGTTATTGTCCCACAGATCCCTGAGGTTCTATTTACTTTTTGTTTTAAATCTTTTCTCTGATCTTCAAATATACTAGATCACCCCTCTCATCCCCATTCTGCTACTGAGCCCACCCAATGATTTTACTCTTCAGTTATTTCCTTTTCTGTTCTAAAATTTTTTCTTTTTATATTTTTTATTTCTGTGCTGAGAACTGTCTTTCCACTTCAAGTACTTCTGTCTTTTCCTTATGGAGCATAATAACAATAAATAATAGTCCTTTCCTGATAATTTCAACATCCAGGTCACTTTGATCTCAGCATCTGATGATCCTTCACTTCCCTTGAAACTTGGCTAGATTGTCCTGGTTCTTTTTGAGATGAGTAATTTTAGATTGTATCAGTGACATTTTGAATATTATGTTTAGATTATGGATCCTTTATCCTCTAGAGAATATTTTTAAATTTTTGCAGATTATCAACCTAGGTGGTTTCAGACCATAAGGCTGGTCTTGGCTTCGTTAAATGCCTTTCTAACCTCAGTTCTTCAGAGTCTTTGCAATGTTGCATTGGGCATACTGCAGCTATGTAGAGGTCATAGGTGAGGCTGAGATAACTGTAGATTCATGTATGTAATCCCCTTTGTTAGCTGTCTCGACACTCTCTTTGACCCACACACTTCTCTTTCCCCAGTTCCACTGGTTTTTACTGTGTTTTGCCTCCCACTTTACTGCTACTTTTTGCACCTGTGTTACTGGATTCTGTCTTTGGGGCAAAGCATAAGAGAAAAGAGAACAGCAACAACAAAAAGGAGGAAACAACCCTTTGTGACATAATCTACCTGCTCTTACCTATTTTTCAGTCTCCTCAGATACTGCTTTTTTTGCATTTTATTTTGTTTTAGTTGTAATCAGCAGGAAAGATAGTCCATAGTCCAAGATAGTCCAACATAACATACCCTGTCATGTTGGAAGCAGAAAACCCCAATATAGGAATTTTAATTTCTGACAAATCAGATAGTTCTGAAGATTTTATTTTTTATGTTCCAGTGAAGATATTTTTACAAAATAAAATCAGTCATACTTAGTGGAAAATGGCTGCAAGACTAAGGAACTAAATCTAATAAATATTAACAGTATCCATTCCAGAGAGAAATGTTTCTAGGTATATTGCAGTGAAAGTTTGCTTTAATCACCAGTGCATTATTATCTGAAAATTTATCTTCAAAATAGAAATTTTAAAAACATGGTATTTTAGAGATATATGTCTCATCCTATTTGATCATGATAATGATGAAAAAATCAGTCATATTGATGAAAATTTATGAAACCTTGGGTCAGGAAGATATTAAACAAAACCACAAATATGTTTCTACATTTATGTCCTTTGCTAGCACACACAAATCATTACAATTCTGAGCCTTTTGCTAACAAGGGTTAACACCATCCTTCTTTAGATTCCACGTGTACATAAAAATTAAATATATGTTCTCATCATCCTTTGCTTATCCAAACAGAAATAGCTGCAGAATGTAGTAAAGGCTTTATTACGAAAACTGAGCATACCCTCCAAACAGATTAAAAGAACATATCCATTATTAATACTGATGTTACCAAGCATATTAAATGTTGTTTTACCTGCTACAAATAATTGAACTTGTATAACCACTGTACGTGCAAATACTGAGAATTAGACACCCACTGATTCTTTTTTGTTAAATTTTTTTCTAGCATCTTTATTGCAGTATAGTTGCTTTACAATGGTGTGTTAGTTTCTGCTTTATAACAAAGTGAATCATCTATACGTGTACATATATCCCCATATCCCCTCCCTCTTACATCTCCCTCCCACACTCCCTATTGCACCCCTCTAGGTGGTCACAAAGCACCGAGCTGATCTCCCTGTGCTATGCGGCCGCTTCCCACTAGCTATCTGTTTCACATTTGGTAGTGTATATATGTCCATGCCACTCTGTCACTTCATCCCAGCTTACCCTTCCCCCTCCCTGTGTCCTCAAGTCCATTCTGTATGTCTGTGTCTTTATTCCTGTCCTGCCCCTGGGTTCAGCAGAACTTTTTTTTTTAGATTCCATATATATGTGCTAGCATACGGTGTTTGTTTTTCTCTTTCTGACTTAACTTCATTCTGTATGACAGACTCTAGGTCCATCCACCTCACTACAAAAAATTCAATTTCCTTTCTTCTTATGGCTGAACAATATTCCATTGTATATGTGCCACATCTTCTTTATCCATTCATCTGTCGATTGACACTTAGGTTGCTTCCATGTCCCAGCTATTGTAAATAGTGCTGCAATGAACATTGTGGTACATGACTCTTTTTGAGTTATGGTATTCTCAGGGTATATGCCCAGTAGTGGGATTGCTGGGTTGTATGGTAGTTCTATTTTTAGTTTTTTAAGGAACCTCCATACTGTTCTCTACAGTGGCTGTATCAACTTACATTCCCACCAACAATGCAAGAGGGTTCCCTTTTCTCCACACCCTCTCCAGCATTTATTGTTTGTAGATTTTTTGATGATGGCCATTCTGACCGATGTGAGGTGATACCTTATTGCAGTTTTGATTTGCATTTCTCTAATGATTAGTGATGTTGAACATCATTTCATGTGTTTGTTGATTAGTGATGTTGAGCATTATTTCATGTATATCATCTTTGGAGAAATGTCTATTTAGGTCTTCTGCCCATTTTGGATTGGGTTGTTTGTTTTTTTGATATTGAGCTGCATGAGCTGCTTGTATATTTTGGAGATTAATCCTTTGTCAGTTGCTTCTTTTGCAAATATTTTCTCCCATTCTGTGAGTTGTCTTTTTGTCTTGTTTATGGTTTCCTTTGCTCTGCAAAAGCATTTAAGTTTCATTAGGTTCCATTTGCTTATTTTTGGTTTTATTTCCATTTCTCTAGGAGGTGGGTCAAAAAGGATCTTGCTGTGATTTGTCATAGAGTGTTCTGCCTATGTTTTCCTTTAAGAGTTTGTCTGGAATTACATTTAGGTCTAAATCTAAATTACATTAGGTCTAAATCTAAATTACATTATGTCTACATGTAGCTGTCCAGTTTTCCCAGCACCACTTGTTGAAGAGGCTGTCTTTTCTCCACTGTATATTCTTGCCTCCTTTGTCAAAGATATGGTGACCATATGTGTGTGGGTTTATCTCTGGGCTTTCTATCCTGTTCCATTGATCTATATTTCTATTTTTGTGCCAGTACCATACATTTTGCTTACTGTAGCTTTGTAGTATAGTCTGAAGTTATGGAGCCTGATTCCTCCAGCTCTGTTTTTCTTTCTCAAGATTGCTTTGGCTCTTTGGGGTTTTTGTGTTTCCATACAAATTGTGAAATTTTTATTCTAGTTCTGTGAAAATGGCATTGGTAGTTTGATAGGTATTACATTGAATCTTTAGATTGCTTTGGGTAGTATACACTTTCACAATGTTGATACTTCCAGTCCAAGAACATGGCATATCTCTCCGATATCTGTTTGTATCATCTTTAATTTCTTTCATCAGTGTTTTATAGTTTTCTGCATACAGGTCTTTTGTCTCCTTAGGTGGGTTTATTCCTAGGTATTTTATTCCTTTTGTTGCAGTGGTAAATGGGAGTGTTCTGTAATTTCTCTTTCAGATTTTTCATCATTAGTGTATAGGAATGCAAGAGTTATCTGTGCGTTAATTTTGAATCCTGCTACTTTATCAGATTCATTGATCAGCTCTAATAGTCTTCTGGTAGCATCTTTAGGATTCTCTATGTATAGTACCATGTCATCTGCAAACAGTGACAGCTTTACTTCTTCTTTTCCAATTTGGATTCCTTTTATTTCCTTTTCTTCTCTGATTGCTGTGGCTAAAACTTCCAAAACTATATTGAATAATAATGGTGAGAGCGGGCAAACTTGTCTTGTTCCTGATCTTAGAGGAAATGTTTTCAGTTTTTCACCATTGAGGACAATGTTGGCTGTGGGTTTGTCATATATGGCGTTTATTATTATGTTGAGGTAGGTTCCTTGATGCCTACTTTCTGGAGAGTTTTTATCATAAATGAATGTTGAATTTTGTAGAAAGCATTTTCTGCATCTATTGAGATTATCATATGGTTTTTATCCTTCAGTTTGTTAATATGGTGTATCACATTGATTGATTTACGTATATTGAAGAATCCTTGCATTGCTTAGATAAACCCCACTTGATCATGGTGCATGATCCTTTTAATGTGCTGTTGGATTCTGTTTGCTAGTATTTTGTTGAGGATTTTTGCATCTATATTCATCAGTGATATTGGCCTGTAGTTTTCTTTCTTTGTGACATCTTTGTCTGGTTTTGGTATCAGGGTGGTTGCCTCGTAGAAAGCTTTGGGATTGTTCCTCCCTCTGCTGTATTTTGGAAGAGTTTGAGAAGGATAGGTGTTAGCTCTTCTCTAAATGTTTGAGGAATTTGCCTGTGAAGCCATCTGGTCCTATGCTTTTGTTTGTTGGAAGATTTTTAATCACAGTTTCAATTTCAGTGCTTGTGATTGGTCTGTTTATATTTTCTATTTCTTCCTGGTTCAGTCATGGAAGGTTGTGCTTTTCTAATAATTTGCCCATTTCTTCCAGGTTGTCCATTTTATTGGCATATAGTTGCTTGTAGTAATCTCCCATGATCCTTTGTATTTGTGCAGTGTCAGTTGTTACTTCTTTTACATTTCTAATTCTGTTAATTTGAGGCTTCTCCCTTTTTTTCTTGATAAGTCTGGCTAATGGTTTATCAATTTTGTTTATCTTCTCAAATAACCAGGTTTTAGTTTTATTGATCTTTGCTATTGTTTTCTTTGTTTCTATTTCATTTATTTCTGCTCTGATCTTTATGATTTCTATCCTTCTGATAACTTTGGGTTTTTTTGGTTGTTGTTGTTGTTCTTTCTCTAATTGCTTTAGGTATAAGTTTAGGTTGCTTATTTCAGATTTTTCTTGTTTTTTGAGGTAAGATTGTATTGGTATAAACGTCCCTCTTAGAACTGTTTTGCTGCATCCCATAGGTTTTGGGTCATCGTGTTTTCATTGTCACTTGTTTCTAGGTATTTTTTTATTTCCTCTTTGATTTCTGCAGGGATCTCTTGGTTATTTAGTAGTGTATTGTTTAACCTCCATGAGTTTATATTTTTTACAGTTTTTTTCCTGTAATTGATATCTAGTCTCATAGTGTTGTGGTCGGAAAAGATATCTGATACGATTTCAGTTTTCTTAAATTTACCAAGGCCTGATTTGTAACCCAAGATATGATCTATCCTGGAGAATGTTCCATGAGCACTTGAGAAGAAAGTATATTCTGTTGTTTTTGGATAGAATGTCCTATAAATATCAATTAAGTCCATCTTGTCTAATGTGTCGTTTAAAACTTGTGTTTTCTTATTTATTTTCATTTTGAATGATCTGTCCGTTGGTGAAGGGGTGTGTTAAAGTCCCCTACTATGATTGTGTTACTGTCAATTTCCCCTTTTATGGCTGTGAGCATTTGCCTTATGTATTGAGGTGCTCCTATGCTGGGTGCATAAATATTTATATTTGTTATATCGTCTGCTTGGATTGATCCCTTGATCATTATGTAATGTCCTTCTTTGTCTCTTGTAATAGTCTTTATTTTAAAGTCTATTTTGTCTGATATGAGAATTTCTACTCCAGCTTTCTTTTGATTTCCATTTGCATGGAATATCTTTTTCCATCCCCTCACTTTCAGTCTGTATATGTCCCTAGGTCTGAAGTGGGTCTCTTATAGACAGCATATATACGGGTCTTGTTTTGTATCCATTCATCCAGTCTATGTGTTTTTGTTGGAGCATTACACCATTTATGTTTAAGGTAGTATCGATATGTATGTTCCTATTGCCATTTTATTAATTGTTTTGGGTTTGTTACTGTGGGTCATTTCCTTCTCTTGTGTTTCTGGCCTAGAGAAGTTCCTTTAGCATATATTGTAAAACTGGTTTGGTGGTGCTGAATTCTCTTAGCTTTTGCTTGTCTGTAAAGGTTTTAATTTCTCCATTGAATCTGAATGAGATCCTTTCTGGGTCGAGTAATCTTGGGCGTAGGTTTTTCCCTTTCATCACTCTGAGTATGTCCTGCCATTCCCTTCTGGCTTGCAGAGTTTCTGCTGAACGATCAACTCTTATCCTATGGGGATTCCCTTATATGTTATTTGTTGCTTTTCCCTTGTTGCTTTTAATAGTTTTTCTTTTTATGTAATTTTTGATACTTTGATTAATATGTGTCTTGGCGTGTTTCTCCTTGAATTTATCCTGCATGGGACTCTCTGTGCTTCCTGGTCTTGATTGACTATTTCCTTTCCATGTTAGGGAAGTTTTCAACTATAATCTCTTCAAATATTTTCTCAGACCCTTTTTTTTCTTCCTCTGGGATCCCTATAATTCGAATGTTGGTGTGCGTCATGTTGTCCCAGAGGTGTCTGAGACTGTCTTCAATTCTTTTTATTCTTTTTTTTTTATTCTTCTCTGCAGTAGTTATTTCCACTATTTTATCTTCCAGGTCACTTATCCGTTCTTCTGCCTCAGTTATTCTGCTATTCATCCCATCTAGAGTATTTTTAATTTCATTTATTGCGTTGTTCATCATTGTTTGTTTCATCTTTAGTTCTTTTAGGTCCTTGTTAAATGTTTCTTGCATTTTGTCTATTCTATTTCCAAGATTTTGGATCATCTTTACTATCATTATTCTGAATTCTTTTTCAGGTAGACTGCCTATTTCCTCTTCATTTGTTTGGTCTGCTGGGTTTTTACCTTGCTCCTTCATCTGCTGCATATTTCTCTGTCTTCTCATTGTGTTTAACTTACTGTGTTTGGGGTCTCCTTCTTGCAGGCTGCAGGTTCGTAGTTTCCTTTGTTTTTGGTGTCTGCCCCCAGTGGGTAAGGTTGGTTCAGTGGCTTGTGTAGGCTTCCTGGTGGAGGGGACTGGTGCCTGTGTTCTGGTGGATGGGGCTGGATCTTCTCTTTCTTGTAGGCAGAGCCGCATCCACTGGTATGCTTTGGGGTGACTGTGACTTAGTATGATTTTAGGCAGCTTCTCTGCTAATGGTGGGGTTGTGTTCCTGTCTTACTAGTTGTTTGGCATGGGGCCTCCAGCTCTGGAGCTTTCTGGCTGTTGGGTTGAGTGGGGTCTTAGCATTGAGATAGATATCTCTGGGAGAACTCTCGCAGATTGATATTTCGTAGGGCTGGGAAGTCTCTGGTGGTCCAATGTCCTGAACTCGGCTCTCCCATCTCAGAGGCTCAGGCCTGACCCCAGGCCAGAGCACCAAGACCCTGGCAGCCACACAGCTCAGAAGAAAAGGGAGAAAAAAAAGGAAGAAAAAAAATTAAAATAATAAAGAAATTTTAAAAATTATTAACAAAAAGAATAATAATAAAGAAAAGAGCAACCAAACCAATAAACAAATCCACCAGTGATAACAAGCGCTAAAAACTAAACTAAGATAAACATAATTATCAGAAACAAATCAGTCGCAGACAGCAAACCCCACGTCTACGTTTCCTCCTAAAGTCTACCACCTTAATTTTGGGACAATTCATTTTCTATTCAGGTATTCCACAGATGCAGGGTATATCAAGTTGATTGTGGGGTTTTCATCCGCTGCTCCCAAGGCTGCATGGAGAGATTTCCCTTTCTCTTCTTTGTTCGCACAGCTCCTGGGGTTCAGCTTTGGATTTGGCCCTGCCTCTGTGTTTAAGCCACCTTCCGGTGTCTGTTCCCCATGCAGACAGGAGATGAAAACAGCAGCTGATTAGGGGGCTCTGGCCCACTCAGGCCAAGGGGAGGGAAGGGTACGGTAGTCATAATTGGAATGCGGGGTGAACCTGCAGCGACAGAGGCTGCGTGATGTTGCACCAGCCTGAGGCATGCTGTGTATTCTCCCGGGGAAGTTGTCCCTGGATCACAGGACCCTGGCAGTGGTGGCTGCACAGGCTCCCCGGAAGGGAGGTGTGGATAGTGACCTGTGCTCGCACACAGGCTTCTTGGTGGCTGCAGCAGCAGCAGCCTTAGCATTTCATGCCCGTCTCTGGTGTCCGCACTGATAGCCGCAGCTCATGCCCGTCTCTGAACATCATTTAGGCCGTGTTCTGGATACCCTCTCCTTGAGCACCCTAAAACAATGGTCTCTTGCCTCTTTGGGAGGTCCGGGCTTTTCCCCAGACTCCCTCCCGGCTAGCTGTGGCGCACTACCCCACTTCAGGCTGTGTTCGCGTAGCCAACCCCAGTTCTCTCCCTGGGATCTGACCTCCGAAGCCTGAGCCTCAGCTCCCAGCCCCTCCCACCCCGGCGGTTGAGCAGACAAGCCTCTCGGGCTGGTGAGTGCTGGTCGGCACCAATCCTCTGTGCGGGGATCTCTCCGCTTTGCCCTCTGCACCCCTATTACTGTGCTCTCCTCTGTGGCTCCGAAGCTTCCCCCCCCAACCCCCCGTCTGCCAGTGAAGGGGCTTCCTAGTGCATGGAAACTTTTCCTCCTTCACGGCTCCCTCCCAGAGGTGCAGGTCCCGTCCCTATTCTTTTGTCTCTGTTTATTCTTTTTCCTTTTGCCCTACCGAGTTACGTGGGGGGTTTCTTGCCTATTGGGAAGTCTGAGGTCTTCTGCCAGCGTTCAGTAGGTGTTCTGTAGGAGTTGTTCCACGTGTAGATGTATTTTGGTGTATTTGTGGGGAGGAGGGTGATATCCGTGTCTTACTCCTCCGCCATCTTGAAGGTCCCCCTCTAGACCTCCACTGTTGATTGATGCAGTAGGTGGCGTAAGGCCCCAAAGTCTAAAAGCAGTATGTACTGTTAATCTGCTTATACGTTTAAACGTAAAAGTATGTTGTCCACATGTACAATTCAATTTATGATTATGTTTTTAAAAGCATCATTTGTCATTTGTATTTAATAATTGGTCAAATTGTATTGGAGTAAAAATATTTTTCATGTGTTCATTTATACAGAAAATGTGAATTTGGCAATTATCATGAGATTTAAAATTGCGAAGTGGAAAAATATAGTTCCTAGACCTCAAGTAATGTAAAATTTAATTAAGATGAAAAGCCATACACTAGTGAAATACCACATCACTGAGCCAGACAGGATGTATTAAATGGCCTTGGACAACGAAAACTTTTCCGCTTATTTTTTCTCATCTGTGAAATGAATTTGACTGCACTTTTCAAGCTGCAAAAGCAGTTGCCAAATTAGTGCTCTTGACATGAGTACTGTGCACCAATAAGGATGGAAGAGGAGTGATTGTTAGCTAAATGTCTGTAAAAAGCTTAGAGTCTTCTACTTAATGTGTTTTTCATTAACTATAAATTATTACTGGTCAACTAGGTAAAGGGATTACCCACCCTAAAATTAATGTATAGCCTATATAGAATTAAAGATCTGATGATATCACACTACCCTATTCTGGCCAAGGCACACTTGAATACTGTAACATCTGTGTTTCATTTAAGAAAAGATAAAATCTTTAATAGTGAAGATGCTCAAAATACTTCAAATAAGAAATGGGCCAAAGAAAATATTTTTTCATGCATTCACTCAAGAAGCATTTAGTTTTCTGTTGCATGGCTGCCCATACGTATCTGAAAGAGAGGCAGTAAAACATCTTTTTAGCACAGAACACAGTTTTGGTGAAGAAGAATGAAAGGGAAGATGTTTGATAGACAGTGAGCTGTCTGTACCACAGAACTCCACACTTCTTTTGAGGAACTTTCATTAGTTCCATTGGGGGGAAAGGTCAGTCAGTCTGCACCAAACACCACTGGTACGTGAGGAGGAACGGGACCCAATCTAGGCCGTTCTCTCTCTCCCATAAACTTGAATCTTAATGCAGCAGCTACACCTGATTAACCTGCACTGGGGGTCCTGAAGAGCTGGCCTGGATCCTGCTGTAGTTACCAGCTTCTTGATGTCTGCTTCTTCAATGTCTCCATCGACTCTGGAAGAAACTCCATATCCTTCCAGGATAGTCCTTCTTTTTCTTTTAAATTGAAGTATAGTTGATTTACAATGTTGTGTTAGCTTCGGGTATAGAGCAAAATGATTCAGTTATACATAAATGTATATTCTTTTTCAAATTATTTTCCATTATAGGTTATTACAAGATATCAAATATAGTTCCCTGTGCTATACAGTCTTTGTTTATCTATTTAATATATAGTAGTGTACATATGTTAATCCCAAACTCCTAATTTATCCCTCTCTCTCCCCTTTCCCATTTGGTAACCATAAGTTTGTGTTCCATGTCTGTGTTCTATGTCTATTTCTGTTTTATAAATACGTTCATTTTCTTAGATTCCACACATAAGTGAAATCATATGGTATTTGTCTTTGACTTACTTCACTTACTATGATAATCTCTGTGTCCATCCATTTTGCTGCAAATGGCATTACTTCATTCTTTTTCATGAATAATATTCAATTATATATATATATATATCTCACATTTTCTTTATTCATCTGTTGAAAGAAAATATTTAAGAATGGGCATAACTTAATTTTTCAATCAGCTGAAGGCTGCCATTGAGAAGTGTGAGTAAACGAAAACTACCTAACCACAAAGAATTTTTTAAAAAGATGAATAAGAGAGGATGTATACCTCATTTTTCAGTCTGGTATATCATGGAACTGTCCCATCAGATATTACTTTTTAAAATGTCCTTATAATCAAGTAATTTTAGAAAACATGTTATATCAAATACTTGGAAATTTCCAACATATTATTAAAGAATCTAGGCGGTCTTGCTAAAATGAAAATTGTTTAATATGTTTAACCCAGAATTTTCCAAGTTTATGAGGCCATGGAATGTTTTTACACTTAGAGAACAACTATGAGCATCCTTTGGAATTAGTATCTCCCAAAATACTTTGTGAAGCACTTAGAAGCATTAAGCAAGTTTCAGGTAAATCTTTATTTCTCACAGTTGGGCCTAGCCAAATGTGCATCAGGAAATTAAATGGCTGTTTTTTGTCTCCGTATTTGCTTATCTGGAATCAGAATACCAGATGTTAGGTACTCTCACTTCCTAACGAAGTGTGCCAGATTGCTGCACAAGTCAGTACCAGATGGACCAAAGTCCATCACCCACCCCCCATTTTTCAATATGTAGAAAAATCAAGAAAATGGGAAGAATAAGAATGAATGATTATTTCTTTAGAAAGTGTTATAAGAGTTCTGGGCATTTTCTCCCTGCAGCCCCTGGTGTAGAGGAATGCTCTTTGTCAGACTAGCATTTCATAAAACTGGTGGAACTTGACATATGTACCCTTAAGTTCAGAAGACACAGAAAGTGTGCCTGGCTCTCCTGAAAAGGGTGTAAAAGTGAGACTCTGGAGCTTATCTGAGGACAGAAGAAGAAAGTAGGACTCGAGTGGAGGTGGCCCACACTTCTAAGGTTTGGAGGCTGAAGTTAGTAGGTATCTTACATCATCCAGAACTGATACGGTAAGAAGACATGTGCACAAGCCAAGCAGTCTAAAACTCCCAGAATAAGGTGGCTCTGCAGGGCCCCTAAGCGGACATCACCTGCACCAGGAATGGTGGCAATGGAAGGTGCCCATAGATGAGTTTGCCAAATTTCACAAGTTAAGGCACAGTCCTTTGCAAGACTGCCCTCACCTCAGACACCAGCTACAAACGCACTTTCCCTTCTGACCAGCAGGCCACAAATGTGGGGCTCCCATGTCCACCCTCAGTTTCAGTAATTTACCAGAATGACTCACGGAACTCAGAAAAGCAGTATGTGATTACAGTTTTATTAGAGCAAGAGGATGCAAATTGGAATCAGCCAGAGAGAAAGACTCATAAAGGGAGGTGTGGGAGGGTTCTAGGAAGCTTCTGTCAGCTTCAGGAATGTGTGAGCTTCCCAGCCTGAACGTTTGACAATACTCAAAAGAGTACTGCCAGTCAGGGAAGTGCACTCAAGCTTCAGTGTCAAGAACTTTCCTGAGGCTTCATTGCATAGGAGTGATTGATTGAGTCATGCGGGCCCTGTCATTGAACTCAATCTCCAACCTTTGTCCCCTCCCGAGAGGTCAGGCTGGTATCACTTGACTCATAGCCCCAACCCTCTAATCACATGGGTGGTCTTTCTGGCATGGCCAGAGGGGCTCACCATGGATCACCTCATCAGCATAAATTATCAATTGTGGTCTGAGGGGCCCACTGTGAAAAACAGACATTCTAATCTCTTGGGCTTAGATTCCAGAGGTTTAGAGTTTACCTCCTAGGAACCTGGAACAAATGCCAGCCAAATACTTTATTACACAAGGGTGCACCTCTGAAGAATCGAGAAAACATCCCATAAAAGAAGGAGCCAGTATTTGGATATCAACCAATCAGGGAATTTCAACATCAGACGATAAGGGCAGCGTTCAAACGATACATTTTGATGCCCTTGCCCCAAATTGTGCTGCCCGACACTGGATAGAGGAAGTAGGATTGATGTGGAAGAAGAAAAGAGGAAGAAATTGGAACCTCTTTTTCCACTGCTGATTTCTGAACATTGATTTGTCAGGGAGCTCTGAGGAAGTAGAGACTTTTTAATTGGAACAGTGATGCATATTTCATTTACACTGGGCTAGATTGTTAATTTCGGAAAATGTGATTGAGAGTGACTGGAAAGCTTTGCCTTCTGCCCCATATTTTCTCCAACACCAGAGACAAGAAATCCAACATGGTAGGCTTGAGAAAGGATGGTGGGAAGAAAAACAAAACTATTTCACAATTTTGCCTTTCATGGTGCATCTAGTTTGAGAAAGTATCCATAAATGTATTTCAGTCCCTTGGGAAATTGTAATTTAAT
This sequence comes from Globicephala melas, assembly GCF_963455315.2. Taxonomy (NCBI): domain Eukaryota; kingdom Metazoa; phylum Chordata; class Mammalia; order Artiodactyla; family Delphinidae; genus Globicephala; species Globicephala melas. The sequence continues at coordinate 2,967,702 of NC_083334.1, read as the reverse complement.
TCTCCCAGTCTATGCTCAAACTTGCAGTTGCATGTCTGCATGAACTTGGTGGGAACAGTTGTAAGGCACCAGGATTGGCTCAATTTGTACTAGATTTTATAGATTCCCTCTAATGCTGAGCTTCTATCCTCAAGTCTAGATGTGAGGGGATCAACAGAAGTAGTAACAAGCTCCCTTCACTCTTCTAACCCTAGGCATTGGAGTTTATACTGCCTTTCTACTGAATTTTTTAATTATATGGCTATGATTAACAGCAAACATATATCACCTACCATGTCGGTATATTCCAAATCTTTTTTAAAATATTCATTTAATTCTCACAATAAGCCTATAAGTTGGGTCATTTTATTGTCAGCATTTTACTGTAGAAGAAACTGAGACACAGAAAGGTTAAGTAAATTTTGCAAAGTCACACAGCCAGTAAGTCTTAAAACCAAGCTATTTATTCAAGTATACTCTCTCCAGAGCCTGTACAACTAACCGCTGTTATGCTGAATCTCATATAATCAAAATTACGAGTGTAAGACATCTAAAGTCCAGTCTATTTCAAATTCCTCAGTATATATGGTTAAAGCACAAAATCAAATAGCAAGTTAATGAAGATGGTGCAGTGTAGCATCCCCAATCTTAATGACTGATTTTACAATGCTCTTAACTATGTGACCATTTCACAAACTTTTGTTTTGCTTTGCTTTAGTTCAAGGGAGCTTTTCTTCACCTGTAGTCTTGTGTGGAATCCGCTGTGTAAAACTGATAAAAGTGCCACTAGGCTATTTATCACTAAAGTAGGAAACCAGAGCCTTGCCTGATCCCCACCACAGGTTCTTGTATGGTTGACCTCTCTGTGCCTTTTTGTGCTTCTCTTTTTAGCGTTATCTTTTCAACCTGAGCATTTTTAACACTATGTACCTCCAATTCTCACCCTATCCATGTTATTTTTTAACCTTGTTTTGGGGACGGGTACTACTACTCTTCCTCTGCTCACACTTTAAATATAGAGATATGGTAAAGTTTTAGGTGACAGCACTGCATGGATAAGTAATTGAGCAAAGGAGGTGGTATTTGAAAAGAGACTTGTAAGATGAGTAGTAATTTAACAACAAAGAGGAAATGGATGATGGATTACCTCAGGAGGAGGGTGCTTAGTAGGGGTTAATTCAGGTCATGCTGTTGCTGAAGTGACAAGATGAAAGAACACCTATCGTTAGACTTAAATAACATATACCTTTCGTATTAATTGAAATAGTATTTTTACTTTCTTCACAGTCTTTAAAGAGCTATAGCATTCCCAGTGGGACTTAAAGTCATTTTTTAATGAGATTATCACTGAACCTAATTAGCCTATCATTAAGAAAATGAAAGAGATTCAAGAATGTATACCATTTATACTTGGAGCAGAGAGAGAAGCTAGGGAGATATGCTTTACCATTCATCTGGGGGAGTTGGTACAGTATAACTACTAGAACAAACGGCACAGGACTTACACATAGTCCGGAGTCGCTTGACTCTTCTATGCATGTTTGAAGTGGAAGCAATTCAGAACTTAATCTGTGGAGACAGATGTGGAGGATGATGGTCAGCATTTTCTTTCCCTCTGATCACTGCTTTTTTTTTTTTGAATTTTATTTTTTATACAGCAGGTTCTTATTAGTTATCTGTTTTATACATATTAGTGTATATATGTCAATCCCAATCTTCCAGTTCATCCCACCCCCCTGCCGCTTTCCCCCTTCGGTGTCCATACGCTTGTTCTCTACATCTGTGTCCCTGTTTCTGCGCTGCAAACAGGTTCATCTGTACCATTTTCTAGGTTGCACATATATGCGATAATATACGGTATTTGTTTTTGTCTTTCTGACTTACTTCACTCTGTATGACAGTCTCTAGGTCCATCCACGTCTCTACAAATGACCCAATTTCATTCCTTTTTATGGCTGAGTACTATTCCATTGTATATATGTGCCACATCTTCTTTATCCATTCGTCTTTCGATGGCCATTTAGGTTGCTTCCATGATCTGGCTATTGTAAATAGTGCTGCAGTGAACATTGCAGTGCATGTGTCTTTTTGAATTATGCTTTTTTCGGGGTATATGCCCAGGAGTGGGATTGCTGGGTCATCTGATCACTTCTTAAGCTGCTCTTAGGAACAGTCAATAACTATGTCCCAACACAAAGCTAAGGAAAGAATCCTTTTTAATGACTAGATAATAACTAACCGGTGAATTGCCAATTCACTCAAACTGGGTTAAGCGTGTAAGAAACATGAGGTGATACCATGCATTTAAGGATGAAATAGAGCTATGCATACTGGAGTATAAATATGAATTTTCAATTATTAAGCAAATTTAAGATCATATTGAATATATTTATACATACCCAGTTTAGTTTATATTTCTTGGGTATAGGCATATTCTTATATAGTCATGAAATATTCTATAACAGTGAGGACAGTTTTCTATATTAACTGTACGTATGTTTACATGTCTTAGGAATTCTTATCAAACATGTGAATATGAACAGTCTCTCGATATAATGACCTACTCCACTAAAAACCATTGGGGCTGTCGATAGTTACAAAGTAATTATACATATGTGGGTGTATACACATTCACACATGAAACAACTCAGATATGTGTGTGAATGTGTCACTAGGCATTTGATGCTTTATGACATTTATAAGAATGCTTCAATTATGTAATAGCTTTCTACAAAATAAATATTATTTAAATTTTATTACTACCAGAAAATCGTCTCTTACATTATATCTTAGACAAAGATGGCTCATGAATTCACTGAAGTACAAAGACATTTTTTAAAAAGGCAACACTCTACTTTGAATAATGAATTTCAATAATGGCAGTATAAGAAAATGTCGGAAAGATGGCAAAATATATATTTTAGCGCTGTATCTCTATGTACAAGGTAAGGCACTCTGATCTTAACTGTCAGTATGGATTTTTTGTTTCAGTTTATAAAGACCACATTCACATTTTTGAAGTGAGTTACTATTGCATATCTTCATTTAAAGTCAAGCAAAATTTTGGACATGTTAATCAAAGAGAATACTTATTGTTATATCTCACTTCTGACATTTAAGAAAAATTCTTCATGCAAATGAAGGATGTGACTAAACTGTCAAGAGAGTATCAAATACTTAACACAGAAGTACAATGAACTCCTCTGTATTGACTGCAGTCCTTCATGTGCCTCCTCTCAAGTGCAAATGAGACTTAAATTTCTTCTCTTTGAAGTCGAGTTACCCTTGTCCATGTGCTGTTTAAAGCATACTGATGTCTATCATGAATCAAAATTAAAGTATTACTTTAAAATATGTCCAGGCACAGGATGTTTATTTCTTATAAAAATATATCCAATCCAGAAGGAATGTTAAATTCATCAAGCTATTTTGTGTAACTTACAATTGCCTTTTTAAAAACGTGAAATATCAGTTCATTTTTCCCTGAGATAATTTCCCTCAAATACTTGACTTTGTTACTGCATCTAATTTTTAATGATTTCCTGCCTATTTTGCTCTACTTTACAGTCTATTTACAATACAAATTGTACTTCATCAAATAGGAACCTTAATTGGATGTAATAGGGATGGAGGTGTTCTTAGTCCTATTTTATGAATCTTCAAGACAGGAGATAATAGCAAGTAAGCACTAAAACCTGCAGGGTCATATGCCCTCCTTTCCATGGCAGTGACACTGGCCGGGAGACTGGCAGTCAGGGTTTTCAACCACTCACTCTCACCAGAGTTTACATTGCTAGAGGGGCCACTCTAAATGTTAGAGCCTTTTATGTGTCTAAGGGCCCCTTGGCAGTCATGTGCAGCAGAAAATAGTACCTGTTTAATCAAAGAGTGATTTCCCAAAACCCAGATAAATAAGTACAACCAGAATGCTAAGCAAGATTAGAGTGACAGAGAGAGAGCAGGGCCTGCTTTATTCTGGTTTAGTAAATATCCGTTTAGCTTTTACTATGGCCCATCACAATACTGTGCTGTTAACTCAAAAGTGAACAGAACATGGCATTTACTCTTGGAGATCTCCTCAGAGTCTCTTCCTTTTATGTCCAAGATTTATCTTTGATCATCTCATTTATTCCCTCTTACCTTCAAATTTAATCGTCCTGTAATGAACTAGAGAGCATCATACAAGTTCAAAGAATAAAATAGTGTTGCTTAGTTCTATGGAGTCATATCATGAACTTGTTATCTAATTCTGATATATTTATCTCCTATTAGGGTCCAATAAACAGAACAATGAAACATCACCTCTTGTTTTACATCTTACCTTAATTTCTACCAAATGCTTTTTTGGATCACAGTTATTTTGGCATCGCAATAACCCTGGCTATTACTGTTTATCCAATATAAGCCCCTGAAAAGCTTCATATGACACAACCATGTAGGAAACTTCATTACATTTCTATGAAATGTCATACACATATTGTTGCAGGTCAGTTGCCCCGGGAAACAGACTCTGAGATGGAGATTTCTGTGCTGGAAGTTTAATAGGGAGTGATCTTAGGATGAACTCCCAGGCAAAGAACAGAAAGCAGGATTACTAGGGAGATGCTCGGTTGCTGGACGGTGACGACAAATCCCTCAGTTGATCACTTAGGTAGTTCTGGAGCTAGGATGGCTTATAAAATTGTCCCTGGTTACAGCCTGGTAGCTGGATCTCTACACTTCACAACATCCTGTAACAGGACGCAGATGATCACAGAAAAAGGGATATCATCTTCAGCCAGGAAATCCCTTCATCAGTGAACGGTCACCAGAAGAGGCAACGCCGTGGTACAATCGTCAATGGTCCCAGCATCCAGAGGGATGCATGCTTTGATTCTGGAAGGTTGAGGGGAGTGGTATTACAGTAGAACGCCATAGCATCCCTATGTATCGGGATTGAACAATATTCTTTTTCTTGAATTTTTGGAATTAAGAGGTCAGGACACAATTATTCACTGAAAATCCAAATACTTCCCCTTTTGACATCACAGAAATCCTGGGGCCCTGATAGCACCAAGACATGTAATTCAGCCAAATAGTACCTTCTGTTTCTTTCTTTTTTCCCCTATCCTCAATTCTTTGTCTGTAATATTATTTGTTCACTTTGCTTAAAGCAAAGTGAGAAGCAACTAGAGAAATGTTCAGTTAGTCTTATGTCTCCTGTTAAAGGAAGGGAAGTGTTTCCGCAAGTCAGAGTGGATGTAACCAGGCAGACCATGAGTAGCCACTGAAGTCTAGGCAGCAGTGTGATGCAGAAAGAGAACGTGCTGGCACCCTTTCTCCATAGACTAGCAGATACAATTCTTTTTTCTTTCCAGTTTATATCCAACTATTGGGGCAGATATACTGGTAAATGGATCAATCTTCTTGGATAAATAAGTTATTCATTATGACATAGGCAGATGGAATAAAACAGAAAGGAGAATAAATGCTGAAATAATAATTTGAAAACAACAATTGGCTTTTAAAATTTTTAATTGACCATATGATAAAATATCGAAAAAGAGTTTGGGAACAAGATAGAAGAAACATAGTGCATTAAATAATTGGATCCTATGGAAATGTTCCTATTCAGTGGAATATCACTGGGTACTCTTCCAGAGAAAGACTTAGGTAGAGCTGTGAACAAAGTCAGGTTAGAGACTAGAGCCCAGGACCCTGAATACTGAGTCAGAAGTATAGAATGTAGCATAGGTTCAACCAAAGCATGAAGGATTTGGAAGATCATGGACCAGCAATAGATCGAGATCTCAGAAGAATAAATGGTGCTATTAAGCACAAGGGCATTACAGTACTGTGACAACTTGCTTACAATCCAGAAACTATCCTAGAATCTAAAATATTTAAATGCTGAGCTTTGCCAGTTTTTGTAGGAAAGACCTGACTTCAAACAATGGGGAATGTAGAGGAAAATGTAAGTTGATGTATAAGGAAAGACAGAAAGAAGAAAATGGTTTTTTATAGTGTACCTCTTTACCGGATATTTGCTAAGCACTCTACCTAATTATATCCTTTCATTTTTGTGAGAATGAGATAGATATAATTATGCTCATTCTATATATGAGGAAACTGGCTTGGTAACTTTAAGTAACTTGCTTAAGTGAACACAGCCAGTGAGTAATAAACCAGATTTCAAATCTTGTACTTACAGAATCTGGGAATATAATTCATGGGGTCCATGAATTACCAGGTGTGGGTTTTTTTTTTTTTCTCTCCAGTTGCTTTCCTACTCCTCTGAAAACAAACACATAATATTATAAATGTTTTATTTCACTCCAGACTATAGAATAACTTTTGACACTGTTTACAATCATGTGAGTGGTAGTCATTTTTATAGCAGTATCTGTTAAGTGTCCACTTGAAAAATTTGAAGAAAAATGTACTGACCAGACATTATAACTATGGCATGTCTTTATGTATATATTGGAAAATGTAGAAGAAAAGCACCAGAAATCATACTTATTTTTTCCATATTTACTTGGAACCACAAGCTATGGTACTGTTTGGTGGGGGCAGGCATGAAGCTAAAAGCTAACAGAAAAAGTAACTTTTCTGGAAGAAAATGGCCCCATTTGAAGAAGTTGGAATTTTACCCAAAAGGTTTCATGTGAATTATCCTTCAGGGTCACTGGTTGGATGGCAAACCAAAAGAAGTCACTTGATATTGGAGAGAGCATGGCAAATTTATATATCCTGGAAGTGACTTAGCTATTTTGTAATTTAAGTAGGGTAGGAAATGGAAGTAGTATCTCTGCCAAATGATGTCATCACTTCTGAATCACTGGTCTTTCTTCAATATTTTGAAGTAGGTCGTGGTAGATGTCTCAGCTGTGCCACTTCTTCTCAGTAGGTACCTGCACAAAAGTATTGGTACTTCTCAGTACCCCAGTTTCTAAGCCTCCATCTAAGGATATGCTGAATATTAAAGGAGAATTTCTATCTTGTGATGCCCTTGTGGAAGCAAGAAAGGCAGCCAATAAATTCAAAGTCACGAATCGTTTCTTTCTTGAGTAAAACTTTGATTGGAAGGAAAGTCTCCTCACTCTGAACTCAGATGACAAACTTGTGGCATTGTGTATTAAATCTAATGTTGCTACGTGAATGAAGGGAACTGCAGACGGCTTTGTGACTCATTCTTTCTGTGTGAATATCCATTGGCATCATTGCCTCTGCTAGTGAGACCAAAATGTGTTTTTCCTACAGTTGTGAAATCTCAACTTCACAATCAGGGTCATGAGAAAGTCTTGATTAAAGAAATCCCTAAGAAAACTGAAGGACAACATATAATGAATGCTCTTGCCTAGTATGCAGATGGTCAATGTATTTTACAAAATAGAACATGTCTTAAAACTTATCTTTGGGGATAAATATTACTTATTTTGTGAAAAAAAAGATGGTTTAATTTCAGAATAATTCAGGAAGAAGGATTTCTTTTAGCGTTTCTCTGTCTTGGATCTTTTTGGCCACATTTATGAGATCCAGCTTTACATTTTTAAGACCCCGAGGTCACCATTACAGATGCTGTTGAAAGAACTATCTAGTCTTTTCCATGGTGCCACTCTGGAAGAGGAGCTACAGAACTCAATTATGCAAACTTTGCAAAGCTGGAAAAAGCACTTCTTCAAGACGGAATTGATAACTACAAAGTCTTGTCAATTTCTCTGTGGACAGAAATCTCCAGATACCTGAAAACAAAAAGCACTTTAAAATATTTCCTTTAGATGACTTTAGAATTGAAACGTAGATTCATAATACCTTCCTTGCTAATATAGACAGCATTCATAATGCAGCCTCTAACCAAATTGACTTTAGCAATAAGGATATAGGAAAAAGGAAACATTCTGACATTAATTTAGTTCAAAATAGTCATGAAGAATTCTGGCATTTGACACAATTCTACCTTCATCTGAAGAAAAGTAAGTATGAAAGTTCCGAGTATATTTGAAGCAACACTCATTTGTGAGTCAGGTTTTGCATTTCCAAGGTCATGAAACATGAAAATATATTAGTTTATGTTCATTGTTATAAGAAGGAGGAGGTCCTTAGTTTCATCAAAGTATCCAAGGAAATTGTTACCCAAGGTATTTAACTGTTCAGCATGATGATTTCTCTATTAAAAGTAATAAAGGTTCATGTAATTATAAAAATAATTTGCATTTTAATATCATTTTATGATTCGTAATAATATTCTTGTGAGTTCTGATTTCAGCATTTAAAAAATAAGAAATAAGTAGCTGAGGGAGGTTACTTGACTTGTTTAGGGTAACACAACTGGTAAAATGGCAGATCCAGGATTTGAATGAGTATCTTTTCACTCCAAAGCATGCACTGTGCTGTTCTTTTGAAGGAGTAGTAAAGAAGGGTTCACTTAGCCCTGAGGGAAGGATTAATTCTAACTGGTCCTTTAGAGAACATTTTAAGGGGAGTCAGTGTTTGAACTGGGACTTGAAACAAGAATAGAATTTAATAGGAATGGAAAAGGCATCCACTAACTTCTAAGGACAGACTGAGTCGCCTGATGCAGCTCTTCACATGAGATTTTTAAAAAGTATTATTAGGTTCATCTCCCTTTGGGAAATGAGGAAAGGAAGAGCAGATAGACTGGGGCTGAGGAATTTCCTACAGCATGTTATAATTAACTTAGTTTGGATAAAAGGAGAGATTAGAAGGCATATGGTTAGGTTCTAGACATCTTTGGTTTATAACGTCCTGTAAATCAGAGATAATTTGTAAAAATGAGAAATGTTAAAATTTTGAATGTGATTAAGGTTTGTCAGTTTAATTATGTCAGCTTTAAGTTGATAATTATTAAGCCCTCATTTTCTCTGAATTGTGTCTTTAGAAGTCATGGCTGAGAGGACCCCAATAGTGATTCAGTTTTCCTTCCATGCTGGCAGAACATATGCTCTTTCATTTGCTTTCCTCTCTCGCTGAGATTCAGAGGTTTGTCCTCATTTGGATAAGCCAGTCATTTAGGTCTCCTACCTCTTTAGAGTTGTGGGGTTTTTTTGGGTTTTGGGTTTTTTAGGCATAGGTATTCAGTGCAATTTTAACAAAACAACAACAAAACCACACACACACAAGAAGAAAAGTGCTACCAACAAGTTGTCACATGTCAACCAATATGCTGCTAATGGAAGAACAGGAGGAGAGCAGGAACCTGGGCTGTTAAGGACATGGTCTCACTAAACTAAAGTACTCCTCAAACCACACTGCTTAGTGGTCCTTATTTGGTGAGCTGAAAAATATTCCTTATTGTTTGAGGTAGTTGATTGGAGTTTTCTATGCCTTACAATGGAAAGCATCCTACCTGATACATATGACCTTAGTAAAACTAATAATGAGATATAAGCTTTTCCTTCTGAAGAGAATATTAAAGCAGACTGTCATTTATTATCTAGTTAAATCAGAAAGTTTGCAATAGGACCCAAAACATATGACACATAATAAAATGTATCAACAAATTAAGGAGAAAAGCAAATACTTATGCTAAGAAGGGGGGCTTAGGATGGTAATGAAGGGTTTTCAGTAATGGAATACTCCTCTTGTATTTTAAGAAGACAATTCTGATGGAATTTCTGTAGAAAAGTAAAAAATTGGAGAAATGTAAGCTATATCAGACATGTTAGATTAAAGATGGCCATAGATTCTCTATGGTCACAGGGTAGACTGCTGGCCGAAGATGGCTGCCCATTTTTGACATTTTCCCCATTGTGAGTATGGGGTCTATTCCCCTCCACCAGAAGCTGAGCTGGCCTATAACTACTTTGACCAAAATAGTGTGGCAGATGCTGTGATGGTGTGGCAGTTCTGAGTCTTGTCTTTAAGAAGGCTGGAGGATTTGCTCCTCCTTGCTCTCTTGGAGGATTTGGAGTTGTCAAGTCAGAAGTCCATTCTGCTAGTGAGACCACATGAGGATTCCCTGACATGGCCTTAAAGAGGGAGCGTGGACAAGATGAGCCCATTCTTTCAACTGTCCCAAATGTCAGGCATATGAGTAAAGCAATCCTGGACTCTCCAGAATAACTCAATATCTAATCCAATACCACCAATTAATACCAGATGAAGCCACAGGAGCAGAATTTCCCAAATTCCTAATCTACAAAATGGTGAGATAAAATGGTTGTTGTTGGATGACTCTAAATTTTTGGATAATTTTTTTTTGTCTTTTTTTTCTTGTTTGTTAACACATCAATAAATAACTGAAATATGTATAGTTGCCAACTTTGAGGTTTTTGTGGTAATTCAGACCCAAATTACAAATGTTCTGAACTAAGGCATTAAGAAGTTAAAATAGGCAATTACTCAAGAGAAAGTGAAAATTGACAGAAATTTGTGATACATTAAATGTAAGAGTCAGGTGTAAGGGATGTCCTAGGTGATCATCTGATGCTATCCTAGAAGGCAGGGTATGTTTTATCAATTGTCTTAACCTATATCTGGAACGGAGTAGAAAGAACACATTTCTAGGAAAGAGGTATACGATAAGTTTCACATTTTCTATCCTGTTTGTGAAAAAAAAAATGTAAATTTTAGAGTTTAGAAGATAAAACTGGAAATAACATTTGGAAGTCATAGGTAAGGCAAATTGTTCAAACCATAGGAGTAGTTGGTAAGATGAGGGAGTGTAGATTGAAAAGAGGAGAGGTGCATGTAATTTTAGAGGAAGTTCCATTTCAAGGGAATGTACGAACTTATTATAATCTTTTTTCCTTATTAAGATAAAGTTCTGCCTTTTGTTACCACGACCAGCTCATAATTTATTGCAGGTCTACAATTTTCCTTATAGGGGTTATAAAGGCCAACATTTTTCTGAGGTCTAACAGAGCCTTACAGAAGTCTCTAGACCCTGGAAATTCTGAAATGACTTAAATAACTTTGGTTCCTAGGATGAGCCAAACATATAAGATTAATTATTGAAGAGTTTGTTCAGATAATACCTTCGTAAAACCAGTTGAACTGTTTTATAATAAGAATGAATACAAATATAAGAACAAAACTGGCCATTACTCAACATCTGTTTCCTCTATGTACAAGGATATTACCAAGTTACTGACACCGATGTGTGGAGATAACCATGTTAAATTCTGTTTTAATGCATGTGTAAAGGGATGGTTGGAGAACTTGTTGCTCTAGTTCATTCACATAGAAAGTGTATATTTTATTCTATTTCTATTTTGTTGGGTTCTGTTCAAAATTCCCAGAGAAAAACTTGGTCTTTTTAGGTCAACTTTTTATAGATAAAAGCAGTTTTCTTATTTACCCTGCTGGAAATCAGCTAAAAACAGTGTGGAATTTTGTTGTTTTCTGTGCTTATTTCTCTACCAAAAAGGGGAAAAAAAAAAAAACCCCGCATCTTTTATGTAATAAAAATTCAAGTATGTAACGTGAATTATTTCTAAATTGAACTATACTTGCCTTAGAAACCTGTATCTTTAATTTAGGCTCTGAGTTAAAATATAAAGAGGTGTCAAATCCATAATTTTTTTTTATTTTATTCCATTTTCATAATGTGAGGTATTTTCTACAATATTTAAAATTTCCGTAAACTTTATCAAAATATAATATAGATTTTAAAATTGGCTGATCCATAGCTTGTTCAAGAATATTTGAATATTTTTCCAAGAATAATTTCAGACAAAAGTTTGATCCTATGATGAATGTTCTTTTGATGGAAATAAACCATACCAGTGTAGGTAAAGAACTCTCCTATTGAAGTAAGTTATCAGTTCGGGGTGTCCTTGAAGCCTCAGCAATTTGATAGCCATGTCTACGGCTGAGTAAATAAGATTTTACAAATATTTTTGAATATGGTCAAGTCAGTGTGAATGGTGACTCCAACAATAAACACCGTAGGTCCAGAAGGGAAATAATATTGTCATCAGTGGCACCGTCTTATAGCACTAACAGATTGATATTTCTGGGATAAATATCTATGTCACATTTTGTAAGAGTAAAATTACATTTAAAGCTATTATACCAGTTTAAATTTAAGAATTACCTGTTTTTTTCCTGATCACTCATGAATGCCTGTAATTATATTTAAAACTGAGAAGTTTCATCGGAAGTCTTTCTGTATAAGATTTCTGCTATTATTTTTTAATTTTTTTGTCTTCACATACACATGCATGCATACACACATAGTCTAAGGACAAAAGGGTGAGAAGACTCAATAATGTCATTAAAAAATAAATAGATAATAAAATTTTTATATGCATAGATATGTATAATATAATTACATACATATCTAGTTTTACAGAACTTGGATTTTGCTTGAGTCAGCAAAGGGAAATATTTATACATATATTTTGATCAATTCATATATATAGTCATACATATATTTTTTCCCTCAATCATGGACATATATTCATTGTGGGTAATCCCCTACAAATGAAATTTTCCACCGTAAAATTTTGGACTATTTACATAAAATAATTTATCTTAAAATAATATGAGATATTTACTTATTTTCTTCCTTCTACCACAAAATTACACTAAAAACAGTTATATACCTACAAAACAGAAAAGAATATAAAAAGTTGAATATGTGATTCAATGTGCAACTTTATATGGCTATCTAGGCCATCTCAAACGCTGGTCTTATCAGCTCTTATTTGGATTTAGACCAGAAGCTCTCCTCTGTCTTAAACTTGGGCACCATTTGGATTGACTGCTATTAGAGGGCACGACTACACCAAGGGTAAAACAGAAGGGTAGTCGTGATCTGTACGTTTCTATGTCAACTCGACTGGGCTAAGAGATGCCCAGATAGCAGGTAAAAAATTATTGTTTCTGAGTTTGTCTGTGAGGTTGGCTCCAGAAGAGATTAGTATCTGAATTAGTAGATGGAGTAAAGAAAATTGCCCCCACCAATGAGGTGGGCATCACCCAATCTGTTGAGGGTCTGACTAGAATAAAAATAATTTGTTCTAACTAGAACAAAAAGGGAGAGGAAGGGCGAATTTGCACTCTCTGCTTGAGCTAAGACATTCACCTCCCGCCCTCTTGGCTCTCACACTTTCAGAATCAGCCTGGGACTTACAGTGTCAGCTCCCCAGTTCTCAGGCCTTCAGACTCAGACTGAATTACACCACTGACTTTCCTGGTTCTACAGCTTAAGGATGGCAGATTGTGGGCTTTCTCAGTTTCATAATCATATGAGCCAATCCCTATAGTAAATCTCCTCTTAAGTGCCTTTATATATCCTATTTGTTCTGTTTCTCTGGAGAAATCAGACTAAAACAGTAGTTTCAAAAACTATTCCAAGATTTCAGAGGAGTCGAAGATTACTCTCCAATGATAAATTTGATAGTTCCCAGCACATGCCCTTCAACTACTTGGGAATATTAATATATTAATTAAATATAAACTATATAATATAAACTATATGATGTAGTTTTCCTGGTTTTCCAGTATCAGAGGGGCTTACTGGACAAAGGAGTTTCTGTTCTAAAATGGAGAAAGCACCAAGAAAGCTGGAAGATGTTGATCACCTTAATACAGTATTACACAAGTGTTTAAGAAGAAGTCACAGCTATGAAAAGGGCATGGTTAAAGATGATGTCTGCAAGCTGACCTTCCAGACTTGACTCTGTTTAAGGTCTGAGATAATCAGGTGCTCTCTAAACTACTAAGAGAGCAGTAGTTACCGGCCCTCTGGAGTTGAAGAAAATCTTTGGGATTTAGAGTGACAAGAAACGTATGGAAGGTGGCTATTGAATGTCATTTGGACTAATACATTAAAGAGAAACAGAGTTCATTATTAATGACCTTGATTAATATTGTTAGTGAGGCGTAGAGATCCTGCAGGGCCAGTGAAAGGTAAGGAATAAAAACTTATGAGAATGATACAATTCTGGTGGGCATTTTCTAATTGTCAGGCATATGCTCAGTGTTTTACATACATTATCCTATTTGATCCTCAGAGCAACCCTATGAGGTAAATACAATATACTTATTTACCGTTACAGATAAGGAAATCTGATCTCAGAGATTTTAAGTTCCTTGCCTTCAAACACAAAAAGCGGAAAGAGAACGTTAACACAAAGAATCTTTCTCAAGAGTCTACATTTACAACCGTGAGGTGAAAATCCTGGTTCCGCTGTTTCCTAATCTTGTAATCTTGGGTAAGTAATTTAACCTCCAGAGCTTCAATTTCTTCTTCTATAAAGGGAAATGAGCATACTAACAAAAAGGGGTTTCATGAGTATTAAGTGCAAGTAGTTCTGAGAATTATATGCAATAAAGGAGGAGGATTATATGCATAAAAAATTTGTGACCCAGAGTCTAGCATATAGTGGACAATTATAAATGTCTTTTATTAATGCATTTTTAACATATATATACATATATATATGTATATAGATAGATAGATAGGTTGATAATTTTTCTTTTCCTTTTCTTTTTTTTTTTTTTCCTAAAGGATTTTGGCAACTAGACCATCTAATAACAATGAAACTCCAAGGTTTCCTGCAGGAGCTATAAAAGAATCCTAAGTTGCTTACTACCTAGTGACTACTAGGTTCTTTATGATCATACTGACATAGCATAGATCATATTTACAGTCCCTTTGCAAAGTTTCCTATTTCGTGTGACTTACTAATTCCTTCTATACATATAAAATTATAATTGTTGTCTTTTACAAGATGGCCTGAGAGAAACGGGGCACTTTTAAAAATATGGGCTGTGAAATTGCCATTATCCTGGACTTGGCCCTAGAATCATTATTTTTTCAATTAGATAAATTTCAGAAGTAACTGTAGTGATGATGATGTGAAAATATATTTTTTTATCCTGAAAGAATCCTGAGAGTTTGTGGAAGAGGTTATATAATGAAGAAACTGGCAATTCTAAGATAATCCTAAATTTCATTTTTTCAGATCCTATACTTGATTTGCTTGATTGAAGAATAAGCTTAGGTCATAGAACATAACAGAAATAGAATAAAATTTGTTCTTTAAAAGTTCAATTTATGTAAGCCATCTCCATTTAGGAAAAGGTTTTATTATATGAAAAATACAGAACAGATACAATTTAGTCATACAAACAAAAGGAACATCAGCATTTTTGGGGTATTTTAAATATTTGAATGCATCTGACTTTATGTTTATAGTAATTCAGATAACTTTTTCCAGATAACTTCTAACTCAGCTGCTTCATAGGACCTGATACTCTGGGCAAATATCCTTGATCACTTTTTAAATGAAAAATAGATCTTAGAGAATAATATTTAAATCAAGGCAACTTGCAGAATTAGGAGCTTTAAAGGAGTAAATCAACATCAGCGTGATCTCGCCTCATTCATGTTTTGCTTGCTGTTCATTATCCAAGCTCTGCCGCCATGGTCGTTATTTATGCTATGAATTATTGTCATACTGTTAAATACAGCTTTGAAAATGACAAGACCAATCTTTTTTATTTGTCATCAACCAATCATCCTGCCTAGAACCAACAAAAGTAAATTATATTTCTGTTAAGCATTTATTGAAAACACTGCATATTATCACTCTGCTTCTTAGAAGAGGGGAACCAAACAAAGTGAATCAAACAGCCAGAATTCCTTTTTCTCAAATACCCTTTAAAATATATATGAAATGGCCTAAACTTAGTATGCCATGCCACTACAATAAGAAACAAGAAATGAAGTTTTGATCTTCATCGGCAAAGCTGCCTCTCCCTCAGATATCCTCCTATCAGTTTCTCTTTTACTCCACAACTGAATTCTTCCTTCAAGTGTGTCTAATCTCTGACCACTTCTCCCCATCTCTGCTGCTACCACTCTGGGGAGAATCACTGTTGTTTCTATGCAGATTCTTGCAGTAACCGCATAACTCAGTCCCCTCCTTCTGCTTCTGCCAGCCTGACATCTATTCTCAACCTGGCAGGCATAGTGGACACGATTAAAACAAAACCCTTCAGCTCAAAACCCTACAATGACTTCTGAGCTCTCTCAGAGCTCATCAAAAGTCAACCTAAAAGTCTACAAGGTTATGGGATCTCCACATCCCACTCCCATTGGGGTGGGATAGCCCCACCCCAATACCACTCTGGCCTCATCTCATTAATTATGCCCCTGGCTTCCTCTGCTCCAATTTCACTGACCTCCTTTCTGTCCCTAGGAAATGCACTTGCTTTTACTTCAATGTTTGGTCTTTCTGCTTCAGAAAACCAATGTGACTCCCTCGCCTCCTTACACATATGGTTTCCTCTTTTGAAGCCCTCACTACACTCTTTCAAATTTCTTGCATGCGTATGCACACACGCGCACACCATCCCACTGTCTCTAGCCCCTTCATGCCTTATTTTCCCTTGTAGCCCCTTATCACCATCTAGCTTATTATCATTATACTTATTTTCCAAGAACATCTCTTCTCTCTGTCTCTTACACTGAAATGTAGGCCACTCAAATGCAGGGATTCTTGTCTGTTTTATTCACTACTGAGTATCCAGCACCTAGACTAGTGCCTGACATGTAAGAACCACCCCTTACGTGTTGAAATGAATGAATGTGTGGCTGAAAACTTGGGAGGCTCTACCCATGACACTCTAATCAGTGACCCATGTCCCTTTCTTCCAGGAAGCATACAAACTTAGCTATATCTGGACCCAAACTCCCCTCCTATGTCTGTTATAATTTTTCTCTGTTCAAAAGCAAACCCCTCTACCTTTGCAGTGCCCAGAATGAGTATGTACTTACTTAAATACGAGCTTTAATCTTTTGACTTCTAAACATCTTCCCATTTATTAAAGTCGTGTTAGTATTCCTCCTCCGTATCAAGTTTGGATTACAGGAGCCTATTTTAGCTAACCTTTTGCCTGTTTTAGCTAACCTCTTGGCCTCTCTGTCTTTTCATTACATTCCTTTAGAAAAAAAAAAAAAAAACTAGATTAACCAGTTCTAGAGTAGACTTCCTCCAGGCTTGAATCTGGGCATTATTGGAGAATTTGGATACTCAGTCTTACTGGCAGCTCTGCAACATGACTCAGGTCAATTGTGATCAATTCTGTACTTGATATTTCTATTTGCATGTCTTAAAACACTCAAACATCTAAATGATAGCACAGCAAACATTTAGGGAAGACTTAAGATATTTCTAGTGAAGGTCAGTAAAGGATTCAGAATTAATTAAAAGCAACAATTGAACAGAGTCCAAATCTACCTTAAGGATACCTAGGAAAATAAACTCTAAGGTGTCCCCTGCGTGGCATCTTTCAAGGTCTTCTGTAAGAACTTAATTAGTGGTGCAACTGAAATTTCACAGTTGATGCCCTTTAAATATTCAAACAAACAAAACTGGCAAGAAATCTCTAACAAATGCACTTATGATGTAGCTTATGATGCGCCTTAATAAAATGTTAAAACTAAATTTAACTAGTTTATTAGTATCAAATCAGAAAAATCAGAGAATGCATGTTCATTAAATTCCTAGGAACTAACTTATATCTAAAATATTTCTACAGCTGAAGCTGAAGTGTTTCTTCCTTTGTAAGATCTATTATATTTAATAACTCACCAATCTTCCTCAGTGCCAGATCTTAGAGACTTAACCCTCGAACAGAGGCAATCTCATAAAAATTAAAGGCCAAGAGTACATTGCACTCCAATTTTGTGTCACATCCCTCAGGTGCCCAGGGGTTTATTTCTCAAATCCCCTGATCATTTTGCTTTTATTGTCGAATCTCATATGATAAGGGAAAATATATCTAATCAATAAAATCAGTAAAATTTGAGAAAATCCATCACTACTATATAGCAAATGGAAAGAAAAACAAATAACCTTAAACACAAATTTAAAGTTGAATGGAATCTTAGTAATTATATAATACAATCTGACCCATACAATTGAATTATACTAGATATTATCTGATAGAGTAACTAATAGAATAAAAATCTATTGGTCTGCTCCAAACTTAGTCCAATCAATATTTTCCAAACCATGTTAAAATAGCTCAGGCTTTCAGATCTCTGCTACCAAATTAACAATTTGATCAAACCAATAGAGTAAGTTGCCAAAGAGACCAAGCCTTCCATTACCTTTGAACTTTTTTAAATTGTATTTTTGAAACTTCCTAAGGTAGATGATAGAGTAGATTTTTACTAATAATTGTGTATTTTAAAAATATAAAGTAGAATTCATCCAAATAAAGAAGAAAAAGTGTCTAATCTTCTTAGTAAAAATACGGAAAATCATCCTTTTCTCAGTCAATTGAAAAAAACCTCCATTTTATTATACATAAAAAAAATTTAAAGACATATTTACATTAAGCATATACCTTTATAGATATAACAGGAAACGTTAATTTGTAACTTGACTGTTTTTATTGGTAAGACTATCTAACTTGCACATGTACATGTATTCTTATTATATGTAGCTGTTTCTCCTTACTCTCCTTTCTCTGGCACTAGTCCATTATCTATAAAATATGAGTTTCTTCTACATCTGGTAAATTCTTATCTCTGATCTGACCCAGGTAAGAAATTCACAGGTAGTTCATACCCTAAATACCATAACAAAATTATAATTCTTCCTCAGTCTCCCTTCTCCATCAAGTATGTTCCCTCAAACTACATCAGATATTATCTAATATTAAGACACAAAACCATATATGTATATGATTAGGTGATTCTAAAAACAAAAGATGAAACCTTAACAGAGGATTCAATAATTAGACCTTTAGATAATTTTTTAAATTTTTCCATGAAGTCAGGAATAACTCAATATTGTGTAAAAAAGTATAAAGTTAGTTTAAGTACATACTGACTTAATGCCCTATATTGTATAAAAGGATAGACATTGTATTTTATATCAACAACAAAAAAATTCTTTGGTCTTATCCTAAAACAACTATTTTAGAAAAGTTACATTTGCATTAAGCTACTTTAAGCTACTTTAAGATTTAATATTGTGGCGTTTCTACCTATAAAAGATTTCCATAGGTTTGAGTGTAAATATCCTACAGAATCATGTTACTCATATTAAATATAATTTTTAAGTGACATCTGTCAGAAGCTCAAAACCAAAACAAAGGCTTAAAATATAACTGTCCTCTGTATGCCTGTTCTGTAAGTTTCCTCATGCTTCCTACAGGTAATCGTGGGATGCTTAGTATAATGAATCCCTGATCTCGAGAAGTAAGGAATAACCAGTTGCAGAGTAGTCTCGTGCAAAACATGAAAACTGGCCACAGCAGAGCACTTAAAACCATCAATTCTGGTAGGGTCCGAATGTGGTGAATTAGCTCACCTGTCAGCCAAGTGCTATGTACTGCAACCACAAGGCTTGGACTCCAGCCTCCAGAATCACCCCATGAGAGGGGCTATGCTCCCCAGTTACAGGAATGCTGAGGAAGTAGATCAAACATCTGTAACAGAAAGGCTCCGGTCACTCCAGGAAGTGCAATGATGCTCATCCTCCCACGAATGATAAGCTGGCAAAACTGGGCTAGAGACAAGTATTTGCTGTTGAATCCCTGGCTGCAGGTCTACTGCTTCCCCAATCTCATAACTTAAGAAGTCCCTCCTCCCTCTCCCAGACCTGATGTCTGTCCCTGCTGGGTCCCTGTGCACTGAATCAGGATGCGGTAGGTACTAGGAGACCTGCATACCAGTTATGCCCCCTGCTTCTGTGAGTTTATCTTAGTGAACATGCCAGGAGGCCTAATGTGGGAAATAACTTTCATTTTTAGTTATTAAGTGGCAACAGCATGAGGTTCAGAAGATTGTGCATCACTGAGAAATCCTGGGCTTTGATATGTATGAAGTAACTGGATAGACTTTTGGTTGTAACTCTAAGGAAGGGAGGGAAAGTGTTCTAAGTGTGAGAATAAAAGTGGACACAGATTTTTCAGGGCCAGAGGATGGGCTATTATTAGCTGGTCCACCAAATTTTATTTTCACCTTTTCTATTAAACAGAATAGTAGCCAGGAAGTAGAGGCCCATCTAAGACCTCCACATCTCATACCACTTTGTAGTTAGGTGTGGCTATGGGACTAATCTTTTCAAGGGGTTATGAGCAAAAGTAATGCATGCTTCTCCCAGGCAAAGGGTTTAAGATTGAAGAGTGGCTGCCCAAGCTATCTTCCCACTTTGCCTCTTGAAAGCATCCAGTAATGAGGTGCTCAAAGATTCATATAAGTGAAGTCTAGGTCACTGAAAGATCACGTAGAGAAGAGCTGCCCCCCTGAACTTTTATGTAAGCAAGTTATGTAAGCAAGAAATAAATGTCTGTGGTGTTGTGCCTTTACATACTGTATTTGTGTTTCAACCTAATTCACCCTAACATATTCAGTACTTTCTTTTTCCCTATACTACATGTTGAATTCATTAATAACCTGTACTCAAAAACCAGAAAGCACTGTGTGGATGTAAGGCTAAGAAAATAAGTGAATCTGAGATCAAGTTAATTGAAAGAAAGTTGGATTGTTTTCTTAAAGGGGCAAATTTTATACTATTTATTGTACTTGCTGGGAGACCAGATGACCCAGATTCGCAGATCTGAGAAGAGCAGCCTTAAATTGGGTAAAGCAGGAAAACACTTGGCATATCCCAAGGACACAGATCATAGGAAAAAAAGTTTAAGAGACGGGGTTAGTATTAATGCAAAGAGGAAAGTAATTCTAGAAAGGTAATTCCTATTAACTGATAATCTGATTTTCCGAAACGTTAGCTGGTAACCATGTCTAATGATGAAATAATCTAGCTAATTTCAATATGAGGTGTACTTTAATATGTGAGCCATTATAAGTCACCAGCTCATTAGTTCTCACTAATATGTAGGCTTTGAAGTCTTCAATTAGACTGCACTCTAGGATAGTTAATATATCTTTTTTTTTTCTTTCTTACCCTTTTTTTTTTTTTTTTTGGTAATACTTTCCCTGATTGGGCATTCATGTGAGTATTTGTGTCACATCTGCAACAATTCACACCTCTAAAATCTTGGAGCTCCCACCCACATGAATGGTCTGATTTTCTCCCAGGACTCCTCTCTCAGGTTAGTCCTTCTATCAACCTCCAGCCTCTTGGGAGCAGATCATCTGTATCATCACCATTGGACCCAGCTCTGCAGCTCCTCCACCCCTGAGCATGTAGATTATTCTCAAAAAACAAGCTACGGTGTCTTTTGATAACTTAAAACAGATGCCCTCATTTCTCTGCTCAAAAATTCCAATGGGTTCCTGTCTCAGATTAAATGCCAGTGCATTCAAAATGTCCTCAAGGGCCTCTACTGCCCCTGAACTGTTTACAGTGTCCATCAGGTAGGCTCTTACCTCTGGGTCTTTGTATTAGCCACTCCCTCTGCCTGATCTATTCCCATCCAGTTCTTACAAATTTATAGGTAGAACATCCAGAGACCCAAGACATATATATCAGAGTAGAAACAACAATCATGCCTGCTCTCCCAGCACAGAAGTCATAGCTCTACCTTTGGACAAGGGAAGTGTAGAGCTTGATTTGCATTTGAAATCAGAAGTTTCAATTGGAATTTACTGAAAAGTTGGAATTTCCTGGAAAAGGACCCTAAAATTGTCAGATCTATCAGTTATATTGTTAAGGGAAAAGGGGTGGGGGGATTTAACAAAACATGGTGAAAAAGTGGGATTAAGAAAAATAGAAACAATTTGTTTTCTCTCTGAGTTGAAACTCCTCAAAAAACCAATGGTTTTATTTCTAGTGTCATAAATGAGGTTGAGTACGATTCTGAGTTTTAGGTTAGTATAGAAGTGAGATAAAATATAATCTAATTTCTGGATTTCCTCAGATGGACCCAATGGCTGGTTTAAGAGTACTATAAATATTATGTACAGATATTATTCAATGATAATTTAAAGGATGTGTCAAAATCCAAATGCCTCCAGAAAGTAAGCAGATCATTTTTGAATTGGATTTAGTGTAAGAATTAGGGAATATAAGAAGTAAAACTGTTGTTATTAGTAAAACAAATCCTGTCTGAAAGAATCATTGGAGGGCTACCTCTTAGCATGCTTCAATATAGGGAATAGAGAAGTTTGGATATAGAGATATCATTTAGAAGTCTTGATACTTTTCTCAATTACTTAAAAAAAAATTACTCAATTACTTATAAATTACTTAAAAAAAATTTATAGAGATTAAGTAAATAAAATTATATATATACACATACATACATACACATGTAAAAACAAATAGATATGAGAGAAAGAAAGAAAGGGAGGTGGAGAAAATTTACTTCAACACAGAACTAATTAGGAGACACAAACATTTACTAAAAAAATGACTTGTCAAGTCCATTTAAATTCTATGACCTACTACTAAATAAATAAATGAATAGCAGGCTGTTTCATGATTTGAGAAGTATCTTTTTCTAAAAGAAAATTTTAATACTGGAGCCAGATTTGCCTTCAAATTTGACATAAAATCTCCATATTACAAAAGTATTTGTCTTTAATTATTCATTTATAGCTATAATATAATGTATAGTTATCTGATTGTTGTATATATTTTTTGCTTATAAAATAACCTTGGATTTCATGACTAATGGAAATAAAGTAAAATAAATAACACATTGATACTGGGTACACATAAAGTAATTTGTATTAACTTTCTTACTTAATCCACACTATACTCCATGAGGTTACATATTATTATCACCATTTTACAGAGTAATATCCTTTGATGAAGAAAGTTTATGAAGGTTTGCCAAAGTCACATAGAGAGTAAATGGTAAAGTGGGCGTCTGAAACCTAGTTGCCTTACATTTAATCCCATTGTATGTAAATAAAATGTTATGTACTTTAGCTTGCCTTTAGAAAACTTTATACTTCTGAATTTGGAGTTGAATAAACCATTTAAAAACATTTAGTGCAGAATGGATTGTAAAACTGTATTTTGGGAAAAGAAAAGCAAGCTCAATCAAATGAATTGAGCTTACATGTATACTCTAAAAATACATCATTTTATGGACAGAGCACAATATTAGTCATTTTATTTTGCCAGTTTAAGTTTATCTAATTTGGGCATTCTACAGTTTATGAGTCACTGTCCAGAGGCAAGAAACAGATGCACACACAAAGCATAATCAAAGAAAGTTCAATTAAGGGAGTGAGTACAAAGTTGGGGCAGGACTGAAGAACTAACCAGGGAGAGTGAAGAACCCAGCAACTATATAAATAGAGAGAAAGCGTTCGTCATCAGTCCTGAGGGGCAAAAAGGAAGAAGCTGTTAGGAGAGCTCAGCACTTACTGCAGCCCTGGGAATGGCCTCCAGACAGCTGTTCTGGCTTTGGTAGAGGAGCACAGGCCTGCCAAACAAAGCTGGAAGAGAGGAAATAGAGGAACGGAGGAAATCAGAGCCCTGCATCTCCTTGCCGCACTCTCTGACCTCCAGTGCCCCCGTTAGCCAAACTCAATGTCTTAGTCAGCTGAAGGCATGGCATACTCATGAGAAATGCACATTTCCTTTCCTATTCAATTAAAGGGCCATTTAACGTCTTTATTTTTTCACCATGATAAAGCACCTCTGTAACAGTAATGAGTAAACTGTTAAGGATTTAATATATATAATTTGTACTTCATTGTTACTATTTCAATCTTGAAAGTATGATTTTCATTATATTCTTAGAGACAAAAATCTCCAATTTTCAAAATTGAGCAGATTTTGCACATTGGTCATTTGTGGGTAAACCTTTGGCTTTTAAAAAACTGCATTAAATGATTGATTAAACGGAGTACTTAAGCTGGCATCCAGTAGACACAAACTCAACTGTATATACATTTAATGATTTAAAACAAGTTCCTCAAAAATACATATGGAAGAACCATATTTTACCTGATCTGGTTGAAAATCCGATAGAATAATTATTTGTATTGATGATTATTATGTTAGAGTTTGCCAGAGATTTGTAGGGAAAATTATCTTTCATTCTGAACATCTACAACTAAAAATAAGTATATGCCTTAAAACTCATACTTTATTTTTCTTACAGTTTTCAAGTCAAAATATGTAAATAAATGTATTTAAGATATTTCTATACATTTGAAAGTCAGATAAACTTACCTTACAAATTACTGTAGTGTAATTTGTAAATCGTAAGATAAATATTTTTGGCTCTAAAATGCTTGTGAAAGTATTGTAAGCCAACTTAAATAACATGTTTTAAAACTTATTAGAAAAAGAATAAAGGATCATTTTATATTTCTTAAAAACATAGTTTAAAAACAACCACAATTGTGGAATTCTCTCTTTTTGATTACCTAGAATGTACTATTGTGATGTGGATGAATGTTAGTTTAAAGCTATTTTCTCTCTCTCCAGTTGGAAGTCCAAGGCCTTAAAAAATATATATATATATATGGCTGTACTATGCAGTACTGTGTTAGCAATCTCTTCTGAGCACTTGTGAATAAATACCTGGGAGATCTTAACAACGCTATCCATGTATATAAATACACACTTAACTTCACACATGATTTTTTCTTAAATGATCTAATAGGACAGTGTTAAAAGTTTAGGAGTTTCTTGCAGAAAAAAAAGAAATCACTTTTGTGATTTTGTCACAATTATGTTGTTTTTGTCCAAAGTTTCCTTAGAGACAATAGACTGTACAGTGTCTTGAAAACCTTATAAGGCAATAGTCACATCTTTTTTTCTTTTTAATTCCTCTATTTTAGTGGGATCTTACTCCATTCTTACTATTATTGAGTGGATTTTGTTTTTCCTCTGGTTGTTTATATGACTATTAAACAGCTTTACAGAAAATACTTTTTACAAAATAAAATAACTCATTTGTAAATTTACTGACACTTGATAAATAACTGAAGTTTTGACTGATTTGTCTAGCTATTTAACTAAACTGATTAAATCTGTTTGGTTACATATCAACTTAGTAGATAACTAAATGAAGAAATGGCTATCTGTCTCAGTGACCACACAATTTAAATAAACTAGTTAGATAATTGAATTTTATTTCAATGAAAAATGAGTAAAATAAAATTGTTTTTGTAATTCAGACCAAAAAAATTAAAAACCAAACTTGTGGGCTGTCATCACATTGATTTAGCATATTTAATAGCTTTAGGATTTATTTTTGATTATTTCTGGGTTTTCTAGTATTTACGGAATTAAGAGCTACCTGTCAATAGTAAGTTAATGTATAATTCCTGTACTTTAAATATGAGTATGAAATAATTTTAAATTGTACCAATTACAATATTTGTCAAGTGTAAATTAACATTAAGACCGTTTCATATATTCTCATTTTTTTTCAAAAAGCAATTATAAGAAGAAAAAAAAAGAACAGAAGAAAGGTGGGATGACTGTAATGAAGTAATGACAGAGTTGTGTCTTCTAGCTGACTCTTCACATTCTTCAAATGTGAGTGCCACGATTATATAACAAGAAGGAAAAGAAAATGTTTCTTTACAAATAAAACCTTAAAATGAATATCACCTCAATTATAGGAGCATTTTTAACTCAGTTCTTAGAGAATATATAAACCATTGAGGATATATAGTTTTTTTTTTTTGTTTTGTTTTTCCCTGTACGCGGGCCTCTCACAGTTGTGGCCTCTCCCGTTGCGGAGCACAGGCTCTGGACATGGCTCACGGGCCCAGCCGCTCCGCGGCATGTGGGATCCTCCCGGACCGGGGCACGAACCCATGTCCCCTGCATTGGCAGGCGGACTCTCAACCACTGCGCCACCAGGGAAGCCCCAAGGATATATAGTTTTAAGTGGGAGGAAATATGATACTATTAAATATCACATAAATACCTTTTTTACTATATTGCCTTATTTGCAAATCCTCTCTTCATTTTTCATACTCATGGTTCACCTGGGTCAGGAAAAACTACATAATACATAAATTGGATATGCACACAAGAAAAATAAATTGTGCTTTCATTTCTGAATATGAAGAGACAAGTTAAAGTAAAAACATCCTTATTGAAAAATAAAAATAACTTCTACTTAAGAAGTACCTCCTGCCATTGGATCCCTAAGTGTTCTGTATACCCTAATATACACTCATACTACCCTGGAAATATAGAATTGTAGTATAGTGACTGTTCATCAGATACATAGAACCCATGTTTCTATATTTTGACATAGATGAGATCAATTCTATTAAAAGTATGTGGAAGTAAAAGGAAATTTCTTCAGTTAACCTATGTAAGACCCGTATGGTATAGAGATAGCTAAAGTTTTACACTGATTTTTTTTTAACTTGATATATTCATATTGTTACCTTAGTCTTCCAGTTGATTTTGTTGATAAAGATCAAATGAAATGAAGGTTATATTTGTTTTTTCATTAATTATCATTTCAGTTGTCCATATTTGCAATTTCAAATATTAGGGTGCTCCAGTTTCCTTACAATCCCTGCCCAGGTGGCTAACTGCATCATTTATTTAATGTACAATGAATTAAAGAGGGGAAAATGTTAGCATAATTATCTTATCACTGTAAAAATTGGTGACATTTTCTTAAAAACAAATTAGATTTTATGTTAATAAAATAGAAAAGTACATTTTTTTTCTTAATCACAGACTATATATTTAACAAGACTAAAACATTTTTTGTGAAACCTAATACTGAGAATTAGTAGACCTTTTAATGGATGCCTTTGGTGGCAACACTCATTTTTTTTTCTAGAAGAGAAGCTGCTCCAAGGAGTCAAAGTTCGGTGGCTGCATATTAAGGAAAAGGCATGGACAGTCTTAAAGGGAACCAATCCTACCATAAGGAGGAAGGAGAGTCTAGGTTGGAGATTCCTAGAGCATAAACTTGGGGTTCAAGTCTGTAGGACTATTACACTGATCTTAGGGAGAAAATTAATCACAGAAGCCATGGATATCAATCCATCGGAATGCACAAAAACAGTTTTCAATGTATGTAACAGCACCAAAGCAAATGCACCATGAAGAAATTAGGTTCTTCATTTTGCTCTCTTCCTAGAACATGGAAGAACTGAGCTCTTGAGACTAAGAAAACAATTTTTGGATACACAGGAACTGGTGGAGGTGATATTAGTATAACTATTTTTCAGGGTCAGTGGTGCTTAAGTGTTTACTTAGAAAAGTAAATGAGATACAACTGTATTTGAATCCTGTGTTCATGAAACTCTATATCTATTATAGTCTATTATACAAGGTATCCTGTTACAGTTAGCCCTGATTTAATTCAGCACATGTTTATTGAACGTCTATTATGTATCAGACATTTTAATAATGCTCCATAACCTGTAATACATTTTGCCAGTCATTTTTCATCGACAAGCCCTGCTAATTTGTTCAAGTTTAAGCTAATTCATTTCTGAATTGCTTCAACGTGTTTTTTAAGGTCAAAATGACATCTAAATATATTGTCAATTTCTACTCCCTGTATTATAGACACTTTAAAGTATCCACTTAGCTATGCTCCATTTTTATTGTCCTAATCATGATATTATTCTATCAAACATGGTTTCACCCATTGTTAGAGATGCTTGTATCCTTATAGAAGACATGGTGATTGTGCCCACGTGGCATCAAATCTTTTGGATAAAAAGGAAAATAATTTCAATTATCCAGATGTTGAGTTTATATAATCTTGTGTTGCCAAATAAATTTTTCTTTATTCTGAAAAGCTTTAATTTGAGAGAATGGAGACTTAAATGTCAGACCCCAAATATTTCTTAGCCCCAGTTTAATACACAGGAATTTGTGTTAAGTTGTAAAGAAGTTATTTCGAAGGTGGACTGATGCAGAAAGGCAAAACCTGATACTTCACAACCACACCCAAAAGAAAATAATCATTCTATTACCATACAAACAAAGGGATTTTCACTTAAACATTCTGTCTTCAAGAATATATTGACAGGTCCTAAATCACCTTTTGTTTACCAACATGTAACAATGCTTTCTTCTTGTTACAAAATAAAAATTAATTAATGAGAGTCACTCCTTATCAAAAATATATTAAAGGACACTTAGCCTGTTTAAAATCTTTTCCTGTTTGCTCTGAAGAAGGATGACCATTGATAAGTAATTCAGGGATCTACTGAATCCATATTGGAAGAAAGAGATCCCCTTATGTATATGCATTTAAAAATCCCCTTCTCTCTCTGCTGTGTTCTGGGTGAATTTCTGGAATTATTCTCCAGTGCCCTGCTTCTCTTTGTGTACATCGTAGAGTTTATTGTCTCTATCTAGGTCATTTAACTCACTTTATGAACATTTTTTAATTATTTCCAATTCATTAATTTTTCTTTTTTTTTTAATTTTGGTAAGAACACTTGACAGGAGATCTGCCCTTTTAACAAATCTTTAAGTATAAAATACAGTATTGTTAATTACAGGCACAGTGTTGTACAGCAGATCTATAAACTTATTCATCTTGTATAACTGAAACTTTATACCCGTTGAATTCTAATTCATTATTTTTCATATCCACTTTCCTTGCTTCATTTCTCTTGTCTTTTAAAAATAATTTCTTTTCCTTTTTTATAAATGCTATTTTCACTTACATTTTGAAAATCTTGAGCATGTAGGTTTCACAGTCATTTTTAGATTGCTTTACTCTTCTTTTAGTGAATTTGTCTCTTAATTGTTCATTTTGTTGGCTAATTTTCAAAGGTTTCCTCATAGATTTTGGAATTTTGGTTTGCTTCCTTAAGTGGAGTGAATTTTCTCTCTCTGCCTTTGTAATTTTTGTTTGTTTGTTTCTTTCTTTCCTCCTTAGGACTCCCCTGGGTCCCCAACCCTGGGCCATATTTGCAGTTGTTCTATTAAGTGTGGCAATATTGTGGGCTCAGGAGCTAAGTCAGCTGGCTGGTATTGATGAAGCCTCTAGTCAACTTCCTCCTACAATCCCAGACAAACGGATTCACAGAAGCCCTGGTTACAGGTAGGACTCAGGAGGAGAACTTTTCTGCCTCCTTTCGAGGGCAGAGGGATTAATAAGTCTCTAATTCAGGCAGAGCCTCTGGCTCCAGTTCTACATGTCATATTGGCTGATTTAGGTTCTCATAGCCCTTCAGAAGATGAAACCCCAGGCCACCTTTCCTTGCTTCGATTCCCAGAACAAGCCTGCAGATCTAGTTTCATTTATTTTGTTTGCTTGCTTCTGTTCCATTTCTTGTTCATATACATTTTTATTTTTTGACTGTACATTGTTATTCTATTTATTATTACTATGTATTTGAAGCAGAGAAAGAACTCAAAGCGTGAACTTGCAATGCCATATAGATTAGGAGTTTCCTTAGCATAGAAATTTTATACAAAAAGGTGACAGTACTAGCTTTGCCTTTGCTCTTTACATAGAAATCATAATTACTTAAACAGCTTTTCACAGTGTTTCAGACCCTGCATCTTTATTTCGAAGAGCCTCACCATTTGGAAAGAATGAACATTAAGTTTGTTTCTTACTGCTCATACCTTTTTCTACCACTAAATATTTGTTCTTTTTTATGCAAAAAGAGTGGGATGGTAAAGCCTAGTTATTAGAGAATGACATTCAGGAAAAAATCCAGTAGTTATTAACCTGTTAACCTATTACTTGTTATAGTTCTATTCTAAACATAAAATTCCTGCCAAGGTTTCATAAGTTCTGTATTAGATGTCTTATACTGTTTCATATGTCATTCTTCTTTTACTCAAAAGTGTTAAAAGTGACCTTAAAGTGACACCATCTATGTTGCCTGGCTTTGTTTACGTGAATAGCCTCAGGATTTGTGCATGTTGGAGATTCTGACAGCTTTAATTATTCTACACATTTAACTGGTGAGAATTTAATTATTCTAGTGTTCCCAGAGGGCTGATGACATAGGTGAGATATTAAAAAATAAATCAATAAATGAAGGTATGTACAATCTGTGACGCCTTCAGTTTGTGGCCAGGAATATTTTAGAGCCCATAGAATATATCTTTTAAAATCTCCATTTAGCAATTCTTTAATTTTAGTATTTACCAGATTAGTATCTAAAGGTAACTGAATACAATCTATATATAATATAGATTATTTATTATATATATTATATATTAATATAACATATATAGTTTTTAAATATATGTTTAAAATATTTTAATTTTGAATTAATTTCAGATTTATAGAAGATTCACAAGAACACTTTTTATGTACCCCTCTCTTCACTTAGACTCCTCAGTTGTTATGCAACATTTTAAATGTACGTTGCTTTTGTGATGTGCTTTTATCTTTAAATATTTCAATGAGAGTTTCCTAAAAATAGGAACAATTTTGTTACTTAACCCGGTACAATGATAAAAATCAAAAAATTAACATTAATAAAAATAGTATTATCTAATCTGCATTCCTCATCTAAATTGTGCTAATTATTCCACTAATAGCCATTATAACAAGTATGGAAAAATAATTTTTTTTCTGGTCCAGAATTCAACCCACATGTGGCAAATGGCCAATTAACGCCCTTGAATCTGGAACAGCTCCTCAATCTTCGTTGTCTTTCATATCTTTGACTTTTTAAAAAGAGAACAGGCCTGTTGTTTTGTTGAATGTCCTTCATTTGGCTTCCCTGGTGTTTCCTCATGATTGCATTATGCATTTTTGGCAGGAATACACAAAATTAATGTTGCATGGATCCTTCTCAATGCATTATAGCACCAGTCACATAATGCCTAATTTTCCCTTTGTTGGTAAGGTTAACTTTATTTGGTTAAGTTGGTTTCTTCACTTTAAAGTTTCTGCTTTCCCTTTGTAATTAATAATATATTATGGGGAGATATTTTGAGACTATGCAAATATCCCATTACACATATTTCATCCACTCTACCTGCATCCAGATAAGTTTTGCCTGAAACAATGATTACGGTGCTGCTGTCGCTTCAAAAGTAAGATTAAGTAAAAAAAAAACAGAAATTAGATTTTTCATCAGTAAAGTGAGTGCTAATGCCAATTACACCTCATTTTCTGAAACCTCAAAAATGTGTGCATTTCTCTTGATAGGCCCTAAAGCAGAATTGAAAAACATGGAAAGAATTTTTATTTTTGCTTAGAAGGACTCAGCATCATAAAGGTGTCAGCTTTCACAAATTCAGTTATAAATGTAATGTAATTCCAATAAAAAAGTTGATAATGCAGCGTAATGTAATGTAATCCCAATAAAAAGTTGATAATGAAGTTTATAGGGAAAAATATGCAAAAATAGTCAGGAAATCATGGAAAAAGGAAAGCTGTATGAGAAGGTATTGGCACTACATGTTATTTTAATATATAAATCCTTTTCATTGATGGATTCTGAGGTTGTTTGCGGTTTTTAACTATTTAAATAATATGAATATTCTACTACAGATTTTTGTGAACAGATTTTTTGTCTCTTTTAAATATATATCTAGAAATGGCATTACTAGATAATGGAGCAAGTGAATAAATTTAGTTTATAGGAAATTTCTAAAATATTTCTCAAGTGGTGGTATCATTTTAAATTTTCACCAATATTTTTGAGAGTTCTGATTACTCCAAATTCCCCCAACATTGACTGGTCAGTCTATTTTATTTTTAGCCCTTCTGGTAGGTGTTGGTATCTCATTGTGGTTTTAATTTACATGTTCATATGATAAATCATCCAAGCAATTTCCATCTGTGTAATGGGCACTTGTGTTAATATATCTTCTATTTTAAAGTATCTGTGTTTTTTTTCTTTTATTATCTACTTGTAGGAGACAAGTGTAATCTTCTATATGAGTCTTTTGTCAGATATATATTTTATGAATATTTTCTTTTAGGCTATAATTGTCTATGTATTTCTTAAAGATTTCTCTTGAGCAGAATTTTAAATTTTTTGAAGTCTAATCACTTTTCCTTTTATGGTTATAACTTTCTGTGACCAAGAAACCTTTTCTTGCCCTCAAGTCATAGAGTTTCTCTTCTGTTTTTCTTTAAGATTTGTGGTTTTGTCTTTCATATTTGGGAATATAAATATATTTATATATTTGAACTAATCAATTCAGAGCGTGTAAGGTATGAATGGAGGTCATTTTTTTCTGTATGGATATTCAATTATTCTCTCACCGTTGGAAAATCATTATTATACAAATCACATGGCTTTTTTATTTTTGTATAAATCCAATGCTCTTATAAGAGTAGATCTGTTTCTGATTTATTGTTCTCTGTTGCTCTGTTCTCTGATACTTATGCCAAAAAGTAGAGTACTGTTTTGATTATTCTAGATAGTAAGCCACGAACTCAAAGGGCATACATTCTTATTTTTCTTATTCAAGATATTTTACAATTTCAGTGTCCTTAGCATATCCATATATATTTTAGAAATCTTGTCAATTTCTCTTTCTAAAGAAAGTCCCTGGGATTATGGTTAAAATTACTGTGAGTATCTGAATCAACTAGGGAAGAATTGAAATCTTGATAAAATTGAATTGTCTAGTCCATGAATACTGTATATCTCTTCATTTGTTCAAATCTTCTTTCATTTTTCTCAGAAATGTGAGAATGCTTTCCAGAATATAGAACACTATTAAAAGTAATTGGTTATTGGTGTATCAAAGAAATGTCTCTAGTGAGGAAAATAGGAAACTGTTAATATTTTATTATTTATTTATTCATTTTATTTATTTTGCTGATAATATTTTTATCGAAGTACATTTGATTTACAATATTAGTTTCAGGTGTACAACTAATGGTTCAATTAATATCATTTAGAAACATTATGAAATGAAAATACTTTTATATTTAACAAATTTGTAAGCTGATGAGACCTGTGCATAGTTAATATTGATACTTGAATTGAGGCTCTGGGTCATCTTGATGCTACACAACTTCACAGCCTTTTGTAAGCCCTTGTATAACTGATCTCGACTCGAGTTTGATTGCCTGATTATTGTTTCACCTGTGTGTGACCTTGTTCTGCGTGATCCAGTGCAAATCACTTGCTCTCTCTATGACTATTTCCTCAACCCTAACATGCTGAGATGGTGAGACTGTCAGCATTTAAAGATACAGTCAAGGTAAAGCCTTGGAATAATGTTTGAATACAGTTGAGCATCAATAAAGATGACTGTTGTCATTATTATTTTCTTTCTTTTTCCTTCAGCCTGCCAAGCCCTTTCCTGGTTTAAAGTGTTCCTCTTCCCTTTGTATTTTCTCTGCTCCTCTCAGGGAAAATTTCTTTTCATCTTTCATTTTACAGCTTGAATGTTCTCTCCTTGGAAAAGCCTCCCAATCATTTCATGTGACAGCGATCTTTCTGTTCTCTATCTCGGCAACTTGTTACCTCCAAAGAAATTAACATGTTTCTTTAAAACATTTTTATTTTAATTTGTTTCTTTTTACTTTGCCTATTTGTGTATGATGCCTAATGAGGACATTAGGCACTGTGCTAAATACTATGGTATGGTGTCTAATGTAGATATTCAGTTAATATTTATCAAATAAATAAATTGTTGATAAGAAATAGGATAGTTCTCATTTTAGAAATGGTGATAATTTGAAAAGATGGGAATTCTACTCAAGAACCATTAAGTGGTAAGTACCATCTGAAAATGAGTTTTTATTTTGAGATATTAACCAGAATTTGAGTAAGAAAAATAGAAATATAGCTCTTTCTAGTCTTCACAATAACCTGCAACTGACGTATGACACGAGAGAAGATTTTAAAGGTGCCACTTATTGTCACCATAAGGGTCCTCTTTTCTCCAGAATTAACCCTTAAAATACAGTTCCTACAAACTCATTGTTTTAAACAGATGTGTTTGGAGTCCTCATTTATTCATTCAACAAATGTGTATTGACTTTGTCCTAGGTGTGCTAAGCATATTTTTGAGAGCTTAGAAAACAGAACAGAACAAAACAGAACTCTTTACAGAGAGCTAGAAGGACATAAGTTTGGGTTTGTTTTTTTGTTTGTTTGTTTTTTTGGCTGCGTCAGCATTAGTTGAGGCATGTGGGATCTTTGTTTTGGCATGCAGAATATTGAAAGGCACCTGAGCAGAGACTTGAAGGAGGTGACCTATCTTTTGAAATTCATTTATGCTCTGGCCACATAGGACGACTCAAAGTCCTGATATCTTCTGTATTTTCCAACCTCTATCTTCTTGTTTTCACTTTTTTCCTCCACGCAGAACAGATTTTCCTTCTTTTCCATCTCGGGCACCATCCTGCTTATAGCTACTATTACTTTTTGACTTTTTACCTGGTCTCCTGCAATATCCTCTCCTCACCCTATGCTCCTTTAAGCATTACATACAGATAAGTCAGAACCATATTTATTACTGTACAAGTCACTCATGTACTTAAAATTCTTCAAAAGTTCATCTTTGTTCTGATGATAAAAAACAAAATATTAACATGGCTTACCCACCCTGCTCATGTGTCACTGACCACCCCCTGCCTGCCCCTCCCTCATTCTCTGTCTTTTACCAACTTGTTACTACTTTACCTTTCAGGTTCTTAACCCACCATGGTCATTCCTGCGTCAGAGCCTTAGCATGTGCTACCCTTCTACCCCAGCTACCCTTCTCTTACCCCATCCAACCCCTGACATAATCCCTACTCATACTGCAGTCTGCTCACTGTTCATTTCCTTAAGAAACTCTTCCCTTACCATCGTCCCCTACCTGTCCTTGGGGAACAGGGCTCAAAGCATGTTGAGGTCAAAACACTCTGAATTTCTCCTTTGTAGCACTGTATTAAATAATTGCTTCATTAGTAATTCAATGTTTGTCTTGCCTTCTATATTAAAGAGGACAAGGATTGTTTTTGTCTTGTTCACTGCTACAATTCCTTTCCTTAGTACAAGTTTTTTCATAGAGTAGATATTTAATAAATGTTTATTGAAGAATGACCTATATTTTTATTTATGAAAGTGAATATGCATTTATAAGGAGAAAAGAAAGGCCAGCAGCTTAAATATTTTTAAAAGCTGACAAATAACAAACAACACAAAATACAGAAAAATAATGTAACATTTTTATCAACTGCCTTATGTACCACTATAATACTTCTCTCCTCTACATTTTGTGTACTCTTTGATTGCCTCTTCACATGACAGTTTTGTACTTTTCTATGGATAGAAAAGAAAATTAATATAGTCTTTCATCTAGAATAATGAATTAATTTTAAAAAGTTTTAATAACTGGGACACACAAAACATGCAATTTCGCACATAAATGTACTCACTTTTATCAGTGTAGGTCTTTACACTTGGGATTCTGATAAATCCTTCACATAATACTCATCAAAGACATATGGTGGATTTACAGTTATATATGTTACATTATCAAGTATATTTTTGACATGAGAATATTGTACCTTTGACTCTCTTTTCAATTTTACAAGCTAGATAATTGGAAGAATTTTCCACAGACTAGATTCTTGTATTGCATATTTCAAACCTAGCTTCTCTTTGATCCTCAAACTTCTCATTCTGGATGCCATAGCACGTGACTGTATGATCATATGTCTCTGGTCCTGCATCTTTTTGTCATAAGGCTGGGGAATAGGCACAGTGGTGGTAGGAGTATTTCGTAAACCCCTTCCTATCCCTAGTTGCTACAGAACTATACACAGAATCCTGAATTAAATCTGTTCTCAGCTCCATTTCTTCTTAGCCAAATCCTTAAAATGGTCTTTATTCCACTGCAATGCTCTTTTGGAGGAAAGGAAGACAGAATAGAAAGAAACAATGCTCCTAATAGATAAACGTTAAAATCTCTCTCTTTACAGAAACATGTAAACACATGGCTGTGTGAACACATTATTAGGACCCCGCACTGACTTTGGAAGAGGCTCACTTTGGCATGAACATTACTGAAACTTAAGCATCTTTAGCTTTATAATAAATCTATGTGAAGTGAATTATTTGGTATATATTTTCCTGCTGTCTCACTCAAACATTAAGAAACTAGCTCAAGATTTTGTTACCTAGAATTTCTTTTTAGGATAGGTAGATTTTATTACTTCAGTTGGTTTCCCTTTTCTTCTGGGGACCCAAATGTAGGGGAAGGATTAGTCACTGAATTATTTTTTATTTATTTGCTTTTCCATAAGTCTTCCTTCTCAACCTCTCCTCATTTTTCTCTGCTTTTCTCTCTTGCTCTTTCCTTTTACCAAGATGAAGAAGATTGTTTACTATCATGGGTGTAGCTACCTCCCCAAGTTATCAGGCCCATCCAGTCTCCTGGATTAGGGATGGGGGTCCCCCACTCTTCCATCATGCGATGTAAAGAAAGTGATGTTTCTAGGGCAAGAGCCTGCAGAAAGCACCTGACAAATTTAAGAAAAAAAAATTGCAGGAAAGAAAAGTGACTCTTTTTTTAGGTGAATAGGCTTTATAACGGCTTTCAGAGGGTGTAGCTGCTCTGCTGTCATATTCCCAGCCTTGGAAGTTGCTAGGATTCCAATAATGGCAATAACAGGAAAACTGTCTCAACTCATGGCTCTCACCATCAGTTTCATAGTGGATTTCTCTCTTTCCATCTTCTTTTCTTTCTTTCTTTAATATATTTTTGTTTTCATTGTTTAGGATTTTTGCATTTATTCTTGTGAGAAACATCATCCTCCTTTTCTTCTATTGTCTTTGCCATGATTTTTATCAGAGTTTTGCTAGCCTGATTTAGCAAGTAAGGAAATGTTCCCTGTTTGTCTAGTATGTGGAATATGAAAGCTGTAGATGGAATATCTGTGTCCTCCCCAAATTCATGTGTTAAATGTTAATGTACCAAGGTGATGGTACCAGAAAGTGGGGCCTTTGGAAGATGATTAGGTCATGAAGGTGAAGCTCTCCTGAATGAGATTAGTGCCCTTATAATAGGGGCTCCAGAGAGCTCCGTTCCACCCTGCGAAAACACGGCAAAAAGAAGGCTTTCTATGAACAAAGAAGGAGGCTCTCACTAGACACCAAATCTGCCAACATCTTGATCTTAGAGTTCCCACCCTCCATAACTGGGAAAAAAAAATTTGTCTTGCTTGAAAGCTACCTATTCTGTGGTATCTTGTTATAGCAGTTCAGACAGACTAAGACAATGAAGGACGAGTTTTTAATAATAAAAAAATTCCTTATATTTTGTGCAAGCATAATATAGGTGCTCAACAAGTGATTATAGACTTAAATTTTTGCCAAACACCTCAGCTTTTCTTACCCATTTCATCCTCTCCAACTTTGTACCTTACATTAGTGCAATCAACTTATCTCAAATTTCGCAGCTACTAAAATGGACTTCCAGGAAGCAATTTCGTAATTTCTTTGACAATATCATCTAAGTGGATGATACATTTGGCATTTTCTTTTCCATAGATGTTTGAATTTTATCGGGGACAATGGAATATTGTCCTAATGTATAATTTCAGAAATTATACGTAATCAGTGGGGGAGAATATGAGTGTGTGTGTGCGTGTCTGTTTCTATGTAAGGAAGTGGTTTTTAATTATATACCTCTCTGATACCTACAGTAGAGGTTAGATGATAAATTACACCATTTATTCATGAGCCTGGCCCCATATATTCCCACAAGCATAAACATGGGAAATAGCCCATGGATAACAGATGTGGAATGAAGCCTGATATAGAAGGGATATAGAAAAGGCTTCCCTTTCTTATAGACTGAACTTTCCTTGAACCTTCGTGAGGCCTCCAAAAGATGCAGCCTGTATTTATAGACAATGTAGGAGGGAAATGTATGATTTGCCTTCTATTTCCAAAAAACTCCAGTACTAGTACCATGACAGAGGAAGTCAAAACAGAGGTAACCAACAGAAAGATAAAAAGGGACATAAGCAGACGCAGCACTGAGAGCAAAGAGAGTGATTTTATCATTTCTAATGTATGTTTAGAATAGGAACACTTACAAACCAACACAGTATTTTTTTGTATTAGAAAAGGGTTTTATTAATTAAGCATTTTATAGTATATATTGCCATGAAGAACATGTAAATAAGCAGAAGTAGGTAAACTTACTTCATTATGTAAAAGCACAAATAGATGTTTGGCCAACCTAGTGTTTTTGGAAAAGCATTTTGTCATCTTTCCTTGAGAAAGTTACTTATGAGCAC
Organism: Globicephala melas; assembly: GCF_963455315.2. Taxonomy (NCBI): domain Eukaryota; kingdom Metazoa; phylum Chordata; class Mammalia; order Artiodactyla; family Delphinidae; genus Globicephala; species Globicephala melas. Next base: position 2,929,695 of record NC_083334.1, on the reverse strand, counting down.
TTTCCATAAATACAGTGAAATGGTGTGTTTATGCTTTTTCTTACATATCATTAATAAAAATTTGATTACTTAAAAACTGATTATATATTTGTGTTTCTTTTATTTTTCATAATGATGTAGCATGTGTCTTATCCAGATTGTAAATTCTTATAATTACTTTTTATTCATGATGCCATCTATACAGTAAGTACAAAGGAAATAATTGAAAACTTGAGTTGAATCAAATCAGGCAGATTTTTCCCATGCAAAAAATGGAGTTTTACTCTTAGTTACATAATATTTTGACCATGAGCTTTTTATCCACTAAAAACTTCCCAACACTTAAAGGAATAGAAGGCAAAATTCAGGCTCAATTTAAAATAGAGAACAAGGATTGCAAGTGTTTTCTGGTTAGGGCCAGATAATAAATAACTTAAGCTTACTCAGTTCTGCTCTTGTCCCATGAAATCAGCTGTAGACAGTCTCAGCTAGTGGGTATGGCAGTGTTCCAACCAATTTTATTGACAAAAACAGAAGACAGGCTGAGTCTGGCCACTGTTTGCCAGCTGTTAGGCTGTAAGATTACACACTCTGCTAAATAAATTCAAACTTAAGCCCGTCCAACTGCAAAAATGCCCCCTTCCTTTTTCCTTTCTTTCTTTTCCCCCCAATCAGGGTCAGTTTCCAGTTATGTTTGACTAAATATCACTTGACTGCTTCAGTTATGTGTAATACAGTTATGCATGGAGTTAGGCGTGTTATTCCCATTTTTATATATTCTACACAGGGAACCTATAGAAATGTAGCTCTTATATCCTGATTATAATTAATTTATTATACGTACAACTTTCTTCTTAAACTTTATCGCAGCTTCACAGTCTGTGGGATAAAAGTTATTAGCAGTTCTCCTTACAGCATGATGGTTTGCTGTGTTTAAATTTATCGTAAAAAGCATCAATTAATTCAACATCAACTTGTCATTTGCACCTGTTTCTCCCTCTCTCATTCCTGATAGCCACATAATTTATTTTGGAAGGTATCCGCTTTGTTGTTTTTATCTCATTGAACTCTTATTTCCAAGATCCACTGCCATAGGGTACAACTTGTTAATAAAATTTCATTTCAAAAAAGCCACACATAATGAAAAACATTTTTAAAAAATAAAAATAAAGATTCGTGTGAATAATTATTGAACTTTGTGTAGGCAATCTTTTTACTGAATTGTGTCAATGTTTAAGTTATTCTGAGTTGTGAAACTTGAAATACTATTAAGTATTAAATATAATTTAAAAATACGAACTCTTGGTCATTGCCATTGATAAATCTTGTTACTCAGAATTGTTCAAAACAGAGTTAAATACATGTATATTTGCATATTTCTGGGTTAAATAAAATAGAAAACTGTGATATGGAGGTGTAGATTTATCTCTTCTTGAATGTCTTCTTCCAAAATCTCTTATTGATTGGTTACCTACTTGCATGGAACTCTTACTTGCATTTTGCATCATATTATGTAATTTTTGCCTCCAACTCAGTAAGATTTCATTATTATATAAATTCTGCAAGCTTCTGATAGAATGTAAAAGACTGTAACACCTTGTTCAGCCTTAAGGGAATATAAGGTAAATAAGATATAGAACACTTAAATGGATTTATTCAGTTATAATAATAGCCTATTTCTGCATAATTCTTTAGACAAGACATATGGATATCCAAGCATATCATTAAGAACATCTAAAATAGTTCTTTCAAATGAATGATATTAAAATATAAGAAAACTAGTTAGGCTAATAAAATCCAGCCTGCCCTCAAATTAATACTGTATAGCTTCAGGATCAGAAATTCTGAGTATTTTTTTTTCTGAGCATACATTTTAACATAGATTTTAAATTATGATGTCTATGGTAACTGTTGAAATTTTAGAAGATAAACATTGTATTCTTTCAGAAGTTTGGATCAAAAAAAAAGAAATCAAAGTCATGAGTATTGCTTCAGGTGAAAAAAATTTTGATTAAATATGAGAACCATAAGGGTCAGTTATGAGCTACAAAAATAGGGCTGTCTTCTCTAATAATATAAACATTTCTTAATTATTTGGGTGTATAAGAATAAATATTTTGATGCTTTTATGTTCATCTTGGAAAATATTCATATTAATACATTTACTGTGGGAGTAGCTTTACTTGTTAATTTAGTAGTTGTACCTATAGCAATAATTATAGTTTTCTTTAAAGGGATATTTTGATATTACTTTTCTTCAGTTTCTTTCTAAAGTAAATCACTTTATCATTAAACATTTATATCACATTCCTTGAAATGTTCTTTGTTTTGCAAGACATCAAGTCATCCAGTAAGCAATAACATTAACATTCCTTTTATATATTTTCATTACATTCCATCCAAAGGCTATCTGTTTTACTAAATATTTAATTTTGCTTAAATATATCTTATGAAACTTTTAGTCCTGTTTTATAGCCATTTTTTGTTAGTATTAATTAGTATAATTATGGTCATTGCTGGTATTAATAATAAGAGCTGATTATTAAATTCTATCTCCAGTGAACTCTCCTGTGGTAGTTTCCTAGGTCATATACTTAGTATTGGTTAGTCAGTCTGTTTTTCTCCTCCCGGAACACCAGGTTTGTGTGTTGAATTGTGTTCTCCTGAAAAGGTATGTGGATGTCTTAACCTTAAGTACCTGTGAATTGGACCTTGTTTGGAAATAGGGTCGTTGCTGATATAATCAATTTAAGATGAGGTCATTCTGGATCAGGGTGGGCCCTAGTCCAATCTTTCTGGTGTAAAAAGAGGAGGAGAGACAGTGACAGGTGTACAAGGAGAACATCATGTGACAACAGAGGCATGGAGTTTACAAATGGAGAACACAAAGAGAAGTTTTTATAAAGAACTAAGGTACTGAAAGCGACATTAAACAGTCTAAACCATGTATAACTGAAGTCCTTTAGACAGAGGGAAGACAGTGTGGCAGAAAAATAATGTTTACAGGAATAAAGGCAGGAAATTTGCAAATTTGGTGAGACAACGTAAATTGACAGATTCCAGAAGTTCAGAAAATACCTGGCTGGATAAAAAGAAAGAACCCCATGCCTAGGCAAAGCATAGTCAAGCAACTGAAGATCAAAGACAACATTTTCAAAGCATTGAAAGAAGTATGATACTTTAAATAAGGTAAACAACAGTTCAGAAATCCGCTGACAGCTCATTGAAATCGTGGAGGCAGTGTAATAGCATCTTTAAATTGCTGCGAGAAAAACAAAAGCCAAAACCTTTGATCCAAGAATTATATCTCCAGCAAAAACATCTGTAAAGAATAATAGTAAAATAAAGACATTTTAGAGTATAAAAATTAAGAATGAAAACTAACAGATTTCATCACCAGCAGACCTGCAATACAGGAAATGCTAAAGGAAGTTCTTTAGGCTGATGAGAAATGACACAGTTGGAGCTGGCCTAAAATGCATATAATACAGCTCAGACAGTGCTGACAGACCAATTTATGGCTTTAAATATTTATATCAGGATAGTATAATAGGTCTAAAATTTTTAAAATGCAAATTTAAAATCTAGCAAAAGATAATAAAAGACAAATATGCGTAGAAAATAATAATAAATATGTATAAAAACAAAATAAAAAGCAACAATAGAGAAAATTACCAAAGATCAATATTGATTCCTTGAAGTAATCAACAAAATTGATAACCCATCAGCTAGACTAAGAAATTAGGAGAGAGCACAGAGTAACAGTTATCAATATCATATATGAGAGGTGTTTTAATTAAAGAGAACATAGACATGAAAAAGGGAATAATATGGGAATGTTATAAACAACTTTATGCCAACAATTTTGTCAACCTAGATGGAAAGGATACATCCCTTAAAAAAATACCATTTACTAAAAATGCTCCTAAAGGGAACAGAAGATATGAAGGTAAATGGAACAAAATAGAGTACTTAGGAATAAATATAACAAAAATATTGAAGACTTTTTGATGGAGAATGTTATATAAATTTATTTCAGTTACTATTAAATAACTTGAGAGACCTTTTGTTAATAAGAAAAACATGCAAGCACTTCAACATGAAATTTCTTTTTAAACTGATCTTTTGATCCAATAGAGTTTTCAATCATAACCTCGATATGAATGTTTGAAGGTTTAATAAGCTAAGGCTAAATCTGTTATAGAAAAGAAAGATACTAAATCTGTGATGCGGTTTTATCATATTTACAAGCTAATAAATTAATTTATCTCTCTTTCATGACTGCTGGTAGAATATAAAATATTTCTCTGGATTAAAGACAAAGCAACAGTTTCTCTTACCTCCAAGTCTCATGAAAGGGACCAGGAGAGCGTCAGAAGATTTCTGTCCATGTAGAGGATTGCATTACCAGTGAAGAGCACTGAACTTGGGGAATTCATCTCATTTTATAGCAAGCAGCAATTAAGCCCATAATTTGTACTCAAGAATGAGATCATTTCATCTCTCAAGGATGCTGATCGCAAACACAACCATGGGGAAGGGCTCTGATAAGGAAGGATCTGAGACATGCATTTTTGCAAATAGGGACCTGAGAGACCCACGGAGGATCATGGTTTCCAGTATAAGGGTGAAGATGGAATATTGGCTTGGAGTTAAACTAATTGATCAACAGAACTGAACCGAGTGCCAAAAAGTAGATCGTCACAAGTATGGAAACAAGATATGATGCCAGGTTTGGTATTGCAGATAAAAATTTGGAAAACAGGAATCCAACAAATAGATGGTGCTAGTAAATTGGTTATCTATATAAGGAGAAATGAAATTGGATCTTTACTTAACATTATACTGTAAAACCAATTCCAGAGGATGTGGAGTATTTTATATGAAATAAAACTATTCTAAAGTTACAAGAAATATCGTACAAAGCTTTCATGATTGAGAAGGATAGAAAAGGATTTCTAAACAAGACGTTTCAGAAAGCAACTTTTGGTAAGCATGACACTATTCAAATGAAGATACTGTGTTCACCAAATGATACAACAAAAATGGAAAGAATCAAAGGATCTTTTCACAAATTAAGAGAATATATTCATAGCACTCTAAACTGGTAAAGAATCAAAGTCTGAAAATATAGTTTAATGATTTGTCATGAACGAAGATGTTTTAAAAAAAAAGCTGAAAAGGGAGAGAGAACACAGAGTAAAAGCCATGAAGAGACATACAGGCATTTCACACGGAAAAGAGTACACATTCTGAGATTGGTCATTTGAATTAGACCTCAATTTCCTTAGTAATCAAGGGAAAATAGATTAAAACCACAACAGGCACCTTTGTGTAGTTCCCATACCTCAAAAATGAACAAGTCAGAGACTAAGTGGAAACTTTACGGAATTTTGGGACAGTTTATGCTGTTTTGAACACATTAACTCTATCATTACCTAGCTAATGGAAGATGCACATAGCATACAAAATCTTGTATATAAGGGGAAATGCATCTAACTGTGCATGAGATTACATAAGTGTTTTCAGCAATACTACTTCTATAGTAAAATATTGGTAGCAATTCAAATGTCCATTGACAGTAAAACAAATAAATTGTCCATTCACAAAATGGAATAATATGCCACAGTGGAAACAAGGGAACAATAGTGATACAGCTTAATATGGATTTATCTGGGGAAAAAATGAGTATAAAAAGGTATAGTCACAGAAGAAAATCTACCGTATGATTTTATTTATATCATTTTCAAAAATAGTTACAGTTGACCCTTGAATAACGTGGGGATTAGGGGTGCCCACCCTGGAGCAGTCAGAGATCCATGTACAAGTTTATAGTTAGATGGCCCTTGTATCTGAGGTAACCCATCCACAGATTCAACTAAGGGGGGTGGGCGGGTCTTGTAGAGCTGTAGTATGTATTTACTGGAAAAAAATCCACGTATAAGTGGACTCATGTGGTTCAAACCTGTGTTGTTCGAGGGACATCTGTACATCTATTATATATCATGAGACAAAAATTTCAAAGCAAGAAAATAATTAGCACAAAGTTCAAGGCAGTAAAACCTTCAGTGAAAAGAGGGCACTTCAGTGGTATTTGTAGATTTTTTCATTCAGCTTGGTCTTGGTTACATGAGTGTTTCCACTGCAAGCAGTCATAGAAATATCATATCCATGTGTGTTATATATTTTCTCTTTTATGGCTGTAAACAAAAAGGAAGTAAGGAAGGGTTCATTGAATGCTGAGCAGGATGGGTGAATCATTTATAGCCATATTTTTGTGATATTTTTGAATACCAAAGTAGAAAAGTTTTCAGACAGTAGAACAAAATAGACCTAAAAGTAACAAACCACTAAAATGTAATTAAAGTCAGTTAGCCATCCTATACAATGGAAGCTAAGATGACAGTAGAGCAAAATTTTCTATGCACTAGGAAAATTGCCTCAAAGCCTAGAATTCTATGCCAATTAAATATACATTAAGAGGCTGCTTACATCCCATATTCACGTTTTGAGAATTTTTTTGAGAAAATGCTTAAGCAAAATAAAAATGAGTATATTCTTTGCAATAAACATTAGAATTGACCAAGGAATGACACAAGAGATCAATTTCAGTGTAAGAGCTAAGCTAATGTTTTAGGTATTATTTGACATAAGTTCGAAAAGAACTCATTTGGCCCAAGAAGACTATCTTTAAAAAGAAAAGTGGAATTATTTTTATTTAAAAGGTGGTATAAGCAAAAGCCTGGAAAATCTCAGTGATTGGTAAAGAAGGCATAACAGAGATAAAAAGAAAAGCTGCCTGATGAAGTCGTGATCCAGAATAGGAAAACAACCCCAAATGTGGCATCATTTGAGCAAAGGAGTCTTGTAAGAAATAAGAGGGCCTTAGCCCTGACAACAGGAACAAATCCATGTCACTGTAACAACATTTTCATCAAGTTATGATGTTGATCTGAGGATATTGCTTGGGGGGTTGCAGAGAGATTCTACAGTGAGTAATAATTTGCTATATTCTTTGCTAATGTTAAATTATGCCATTTCACTCTTTCCAAGTCTTGAATATACTAATTGGGGATGCACAATAGAATATAAAGCTTTGAATCCTGACAAGAAAAAAATTTACACCAATGGATTGAAATTTTTCAGGTGTAAGAAATAAAAGAATGAAGCAGGGTAATGCGAACTAGGGTGAACTGGAGAGTTATGAAGATGACAGAATTTGGAAGGTGGTTGGAGAAGTGAGGCTAAAAAAACAAAACATAATATCCTTATCTTACATATTGAGGAGTTTTAAAAAATTAAGAAGTATAAGTGTTATTGACTAAATGTTTGTGTAGCTCCCAGAATTCATATGTTGAAACCCTAACCTCCAGTGGGATGGTATTTGGAGATGGGGCCATGAGAAGGTAATTCCAGGTAGATGTGGGCATGAGGGTGGTGATCTCATGATGGGATTAGTGTCTTATAAGTAGAGACACCAGAAAGTTGGCTCTCTCTCTACACCCTGTGAGGACACAAACAAAAGGTGACCAGCTGCAAGCCAGGAAGAGGGCTTCACCAGAAATTGAATGGGCCACATTTTTATCTTGGATTTCCCAGCCTCCAGAACTGTAAGAAATAAATTTCTATTGTTTAAGCCACTCAGTTTATGGTATTTTTGTTATGGCAGCCTGAGCAGATTAAGACAAAAATCTTAAGTATTTTATGTAAAATTACAAATGCAATTATTAGAAAAAGTAAAATTGACAATAAACATGGCTAAATAATAGGGAGAAGTGAAAATTGAATACATTTTAAAAATCCGGTTATTTCACTGCAGCCTATAAATGGATGATCTTTATAGCTGGTAAACCAAACAGCACTATAACCATGATATTTAGGTAGTCTTTATATATCATGTGATTTTAAAGAGTTGCTGAAGTCTTTATGTATCATCCCTTGTGTGCGTCACTTTGAATCAAAAAAGGAAAATAGAACATGCAGAATGCAGCATTATCAATGGCTTTGTGAGAGAGATTTTGCATAAACATGGATTATAAACCCCTGAATGTACAAGAGCTGCCTTTTGAATCCCCTGCATCTCATCATAATACATAACAGAGTGTTTTGCAAGTGGTGGGGTTTTACAAATGCTGCTGACTTCCAAAGTTTATGTTAATAGGGAGATAGATGCTACAGGATGCCACACAAGAGTTGTGATCTTCGTGGTTTACTTGGTGCAAATGCTTAGGTAAGGACAAAAAATTGATCAGTTTGGAGCCTAGCTCATTAAATTAATAATGAAAGCCAGGGATATTGGGACCATAGATTCTGTCATTTCCCTTTATAAATGAGAAAAACAATAAGAATGCTTATGACTTTAGGGGAAGTAAGAAATATTAAAACCTAGACTTGCCTTGTGAAAGTTAACTCATCATGGACATAAAACCTAATCAACTTTTTAATTGTATTTCTTTTTTTTTTTTAACATCTTTATTGGAGTATAATTGCTTTACAATGGTGTGTTAGCTTCCGCTTTATAACAAAGTGAATCAGCTATACATATACATATCCCCATATCCCCTCCCTCTTGCATCTCCCTCCCACCCTCCCTATCCCACCCCTCTAGGTGGTCACAAAGCACCAAGCTGATCTCCCTGTGCTTTGCGGCTGCTTCCCACTAGCTATCTATTTTACATTTCGTAGTGTATATATGTCCATGCCACTCTCTCACTTCGTCCCAGCTTACCCTTCCCCCTCCCCGTGTCCTCAAGTCCATTCTATTTCTTCTTAAGTGACTTTAATTGCCAATTCTTGTCAACAAGGACAAACAGACCTTGCATTTTAAATGAAATGATGCAAGCCTATTAAATGCTGCCTTGAAATTCCAAAATATTTCATATGCATGGAGCAATAGTTATAGTGGTCTTGGCTTCTACAGTGAAGCAAAAGAATTATACAACATTCAATATTTCAGATATTCTCAGAAAAACTATACACTGAAAATGCATATTTCATGAAAGAGTTGCTTTTTTTTTAATGAAATCTATCATGAGTTTACATTTAAAAATTAAAGTTGGGCTTCCCTGGTGGCGCAGTGGTTGAGAGTCCGCCTGCCGATGCAGGGGACACGAGTTCGTGCCCCGGTCTGGGAGGATCCCACATGCTGCGGAGCGACTGGGCCCGTGAGCCATGGCCGCTGAGCCTGCGCGTCCGGAGCCTGTGCTCTGCAGTGGGAGAGGCCACAGCAGTGAAAGCCCCGTGTACCGCAAAAAAAAAAAATTAAAATTATCTTAGCTTCTTTACATTATTTTTGCCTCTACTTAGAGCTATATTAAAAGAGAAGTCTCCTTTTGTCATTCATGTTTGGATAATAATCATCCATTTTCAAGCCAGGTGAAACAAACTCTCTAAGCTACTACCACAGTAGAAAGCCTCTGGGGCTTTGTATACAAATGTGGGACTTAAACTCCTGTTTCTCAGAAAATCATCTAACAGAAATATACTCCTGATTGATTGCTATCACTGTATCTTTCAAACTCCAATGATAATCTCATTGAATGCTTGGCAACCACACTGATCAAAAAGTTGTCCACAAAGAGAAGTAGGAAGCTTTGAATATTTATTCATTGACTCACATAATAGCAGTCAATTACAATCAAGCTGTTATACCAATGCTAACATCAGTTTCTTTCCAGAAAGTTTCTGTTCCTTAGCCAGGAAATCATGAGGGAACAAACAACCTGGTGAAACTAAGCAATTGTTCTTACTGTCCCATCTCAGGCAAACTAATACAGATTCAATTTCATGTGCCCTGTCTAGAAGTTGAGAGTACTTATGTCAGTTTTTGTCTTTTAAGGATTTATTAAATTTAAGTTAGAACATCATCATGCTAGTTCAACACTGTGTGGATAGAGCAAAAATAGATTTTGGTGAGTTGATACATGAACAATATCTTATGTATAGTGATGTAGAGTAGAATGGACATATACTTTGTCACAAAGCTTCTGGCATGTGTTTACCCTTTGTATCATATCTAATGTTCTATAAATTGATAGGCATACATTTTATCTTTAAACATATATGTAATATATAAAAAGAAAGATTAACACTTTCATACTTTATATTTTTAACTAGATCTCTTTACCAAAAGCACTATGCTTCCTTAATGTAGGTGCAGTTTGTTTTTTTTTTAATTTGAAGAAAATCTGCCTTTGATTTTACTACTCTTGGTCATAGACAGAGCTCAATTGGAATTGAAGTATTGATATTCTACAGGTAGAAGCCAAACTACATCCAAAGAAACATTCTTCTTTGTGTAAAGCTTAACTAATATCCCTGGTGTTTTTTACTCCTTAGTTCCTTCCATTTTTCATTCATAATCATAAAATAATTGTTGTAAACTCATAAAATTATGTGCTTTGGTGATGACAGACAAATCATGTTTGTTAATTACATGTTACAGCTACAGTTTTTTATTTTATCCTTTGTAAGTGTTTTAGTTGTAACTAGAGAATTATCTTCATAAAAAAGTAAGATTAACAGTGCTTGGATTAATATTATTAATACATAATAATATGTATTAATGTATAATTAATAATACATATCTGTAGGCACTTAGGAGAGAAAATAATAGCCATTAAAATGTAAAACTTTTTCAGATGGCTAAATATCCAGTCTATGTTTATGACATATTTGACAATCACATTAACCAGAGCACTTTGAAAAAATCTACTCCAGTATAGTATTAAGTAAAAAAAAATTAAGACTACCAAATAGTATGGATGGCAAGATTCTGATGTTAAAATACGGTAATAATTGTATCTGTTAAGTACAAATAATGAACAGAATTTTTACCAAAATATTAACTATGATTGTCTCTGGATAATGAGCTTTTGATAAATTTTATCTTTTTAAATGACATCCCTGTTTTTCCTTGAAAATATATTATTGTCATAAAAAATGATCAAAGGAAAATATTCCTCTATTGAATTCTACAAGAATTAACATGTTACAGCTACCTAAAAATGTTGTAGCAGGGACAGAATTTTTATTCTTGAAAACTAAGGATGTCATTTAAAATATTCATATATGTATCGTAGAAGAATAACTTTATCTAGGGTAAGGATTTTACCCTTTGAAAGGACAAATATATTACTTACAAGTTATTGTTATTTTACTTCCTATAACACAATTTTTGTGATGAACTGAAAAAAGAGGCTCCAACAAGTCCTCCTGGGGAAAGGAAATAATGTAGGTCCTGCTGCTGATATTAAAGATGAATTTCTTTTCTAAGGTCAGGATGAGTAATAAGCAGTTATGCCATTCAGGGTTGAGTTTAAAAATACTTGGTGTTTATGTGACCTTCCATGAGTAGTTTAGTATATTTATAAATATTTGCCATTTGTTTGCCTTTTGTCATTGACTAAGGATTGACCTGTGTCACTTGTCACTGACACCTAACACCAAAATGAATTGAAATTCTGCCTTTAGAAATAGGTTTCCTTGATAACTGTGACATTTATAAATGGGCCTTTAAAGACTGCACTTTTTCTTTACACTTTGTTTCAATTTCCTGTCACTCTCAAGTGGAGATTTTTATAATACTAAATATATCACATCTCTCCAAGATCATTTCTCTGGCTCTAAGCGTCTGGCGTGCACTTCATCTCTGCAGGAATCTCTATTTACTTTCTCCCCCTTCAACTTACAACAAAGTGTATATAAAAGCACTCTCAGGACAGGATATGACATTCTTTTTTAAAAAACAACTGGAGTTATAGTGAATCACTGGTTTTAACATTCACGTTAATTAGAAGACTTATCATGATGTAGATTTTGAAGATAAACCATTTTCAGAAAATGTCAGCCTCAGCCTGTTTTCTTTGTTTTGTGATATGGAAGTTTAGATAGAGGCAACTATTTAATTGGTCTTGTCAGTATTTAAGCTACAGCTTACCTACAGTTCTTTTTTCTCTCCATCCTGTCTAGAATGGCTTTTATCCATCTTATTTTCTCTTTTCCTTTTGTGAAGGAATTTATGGCAACTTTAAGCTTTTCTCTGCTATGTGAATTATGTAGCTTACTGCCGTCATTTTTGCACTCTCTGCTTTTTTTTTAAACATCTTTGTAATTTTTTATAGTCTAGTATTTTTCATGAATACAGACAACTGAGGTACTCTTCACACAGTTATACAAGCTTAAGAATTTTTTTCTCATGTCACAAATAAGCTTATTATCACAGTCCCCATAACAAGTCAGATTGAGGAATTAAAATATTAAAGAAAGGAAAATCCCAATTTGGGAAATTGGTCACTATTTCATTTTCAAAAACTTGATGTAAAATAAATTTGCATTTTGTCTCATGTATGTTTCAACGTACTGACACTATTACTGAACAAAAATGCCAGTTTCCAAAATAACTAAACCAATTTAACAGCATACTTCATTCAGGGTTTTAATTATACATTTTAGTCCATTCTTCAGTTTATTACATTCCTTTTAATATGTATAGCACAGCACTGCTATCACAAGAAGATAACGTCTGGAACTTAAATGTCCATTGGGCACAACTATCGGCATTTTTCCTCTGCTGAGGTCGTGAACCCAATTAATCCTCATTGCAGAAAGGATAAAGGAAATACCAGTGATCATACACACTAAATGTTATCCAAATCTAATCTGACAGTCATTGCTGATTGAACTTGGGATATACCCTGAAGCCTAAGAAAGGAATCTTAGCAAGCATACAGATTTCTCTGTATTTTACTAATAGCTACTCCAAATGCTCTTGAGAATCAGCAAAAATGGAACTGTAAACATACCCGTGAGATTACTTTTTACTGCATAGAATATACTGAGGGTGAATATCTGAATGTATTTCATGATTTTATAGGAGAAAACACAAAATCTTTACTAAAAGAAAAACTTGCCTGTGTTTCTCTGACATCCTTCATATGGAATTGATAACCCATGGAATAAAATGTTAATAAGTTCATCCTAGTAGATGGTTAATACTTTCCCTTTCCATATTTTCAGTAAAGAGGGATCCTAGTGATATGTCTAATTCCAGCCTTTCACATGGTTCTTGGATCATGTTAAACTGTCAATAAATGTTTGCTGAGCTTTATATAATTAGATATTTATATATACATAATAGTTTATATATATATAATATGTGTATATTTATATATACATAATAGTTGCAATTATAATTTATATATAACTATATACCTACTATTTTTGTATATTTCTTCATATTATTATGAATTTTTCATAACCATAATCTCTAGTATGACTGTCAAATCTATGTCTTTTTTTTGTGGTTTTCTTAATCTACAGTCTGTATGTTGGAATATATTCTAAAACATATTACACCTAGGATTAAACTATATACTTCATACTTAACCTGTCAAAACTAAACTGAAGTGCTTTCTCACTAGAATTAACTCATCCTACTCTATTTCAGTCTTACTTGTACAGAATCTGCCAGTCGTCCAGAGTGACAATGAAAAAGTCATTTTAGATGCTTCTTTTTTCTTCCCTATTCATATCTAATTATTTACCAGATCTTCTCTGTTCTAATTCCCAAATATTCCTCAAATCTCTCTGCCCCTGCATCACTTACTGAAGGTTAATCACCCCTTTCCTGGATTACTGTACCATCCTCCTAGAACCTTCTCCCATTTACAGCCTAGGCATCCTCAGCTGGTCCTCTTAACAGAAGCTCTGAATTGCTTTCTAAAGTATTGTATTAGCCATTACTTCACCACTCTTTAAAAGACAAAAGTAGCTTCTTTTCTTCTAGAGGACAAAATTAGAACTTTATAACACAGCCTACAAGGCCCATCATAACCTGGCTCCTGTCCCTTTCTCTAGTTAATCTATAAGCATCTCAAGGTTTTCATACATCCTCAACAAGCTCCTTATATACTGCCTTTTCTCTGGTGGGCAGTCCTGGATGATGTTAACATATTGTGCAAAGGTCTTGACACTTGTACCATCTCCACTGGGCCTTCTCGTCCCCAAATTTCTATTCCAGTCTCCAAATACCTTGCCTTAGTATTCCTCATCAGTCTTTGATTTTACGCCGTATTGTGTGTAGAGTGAGATTTCAGAAAATCTATCAGAGAGTCAGCGCCTGGGAGGCTAAAAGCTGAACAGATATTTCAAAATTTTCTTTGTTGGAGAAATATTAAGACTCTGGTCCAGACAGAATGGAAAGACCTTTAAGAATATTTCAGGTATTCATTTGAAAGACTACATCATAGGAGTGAGTACTATGCCTTAAGAATAAGTTCTCTTCTCTAGGATTAAGATCAAAATCTTAATATAGACATTAAGATATAGACATACCCTAAAAAAACCCATATCCAAAGTTTAAGAGGATCAAGGACATCCACTAATAATTTGACTGCCTGCCAAAACAGAATATGGCATTATTTAGAGAAAGTTAAATGTCAGAGAATCTATTGAGGTGCTCACTTCAGCAGCACATATATTAAAATTGGAATGATATAGAGAAGATTAGAGAATCTATTGAGTATCGTTCATAATATATAGTGTAAATTAAAAAATTACTAGACAAGGAAAGAAATAGGAAAAATCAATCAGTAACCTAAAGGTAAGACAGTAAATAACAAGAGATTTAATAGATGATTCAAATATTAAAATGAACAGGCAAAGATTTTCAAACAACTGTAACTAATATGTAAATAATTTAGAAGATAGGCAATATGGATAAAAAGAAGTATTAACAACAGAATATTAGAATCCATACCATTCAATCCAACAAACCTTTTAGGAGTGCAAAATCCTACTTGAAATGTGGAACACATTAATTTAACACAAAATGCACCTCGCCAAAGGTAAGATTCAAAAATTTGAATGCAGTTAAATTAAGAAAAAAATTTGAACTAAAGCACAGAGAGAAAAACATGAAAATAAGAGAAAAAAGCACTAATATACTGTAGAGAATCAAATTATCTAACATGATGTAAGTGAAGTCTTAGGAAGAGAAGAGAGCAGTAATGAGACAAAAACAATACTTGAGGGAAAGTCTCAAAACCTGGTGAAAGATTTCCCCGTCTTCGGCTCACTGATTGAAAAAAGTCATCAAACTTCAAGCAGAATAAGTATAAATAAAACTTCCCCCAGATATGTTGTAGGAAAGTACTAAAAAAAATTAGACCAACAGCAGGAAGGTCAGGTGACTTCTCAATAGAAATTACAGAAACTAGAAGATAATAAAATGGAATCTTTAAAGTTATGAAAGGGGGGAAAAACAGTCAATAGAATTCTATACCCAGTGAATATATTTTTGAAAACTGAAGCAAAATAAAGATGCTATGAGAAGCAAAACCTTAGAATTCATCACTAACAGACCCAAAGTATGATAAATACTAAAAATAAGTCTTTTGAAACCATGGAAATATAGCAAGGAATGAACATCATTAGATACTGTAAGTATATGAGTAAATTTATAAGAGCATAGACTATTTAAAGCAATAATAATAAACACAATAAGAATAATGTGTTGGTTTATAAGTTATTTAGAAGTAAAATATATGAAAGGGGCCAAAAAAGGCAGGGGGATGCTAAATGCAATTAAAACATTTTATCATTTTGTGCAATGTTTGAGATATGGAAATGTATTAGTTTCACACAGACTAAAGTAAGTTAAACATGATTTTGTAATTCCTATTGTAAACCACCAATAAGGCAACATTAAAAACTATAGCAAAAAGCTAATATAAGCAATTAAAATAATAAAAGTATGACTACTATTCAATGAGATAGAAAAAGAGGCATAAAAGAACTAAGACCACATGGGACCAATAGCAAACCATCAGCAAGATGTCAAGTAGTCCTAGGAAAGGTACTTGTGGCTATTTGTGGAAACTGGCAATATTATGTTTCTTAACATGGGAGATTCACTATAGATTTCTTTTTGGTTTACAGATTCAAAGAAAGGTAAATAACAAACAGACCATTTAGTGTATCTGGATCCACATTCATCCACAGCCACAATCATCTAGTTCCAAATAGCAAAACCCCCAATTAAAGGGGGCATGAACCTCTAAGGTGGTCCATTTCTCAATAGGCCTGCTTCCTATTAATTTATTGCCTAGCTTTTTTTTTTTTTTTTTTTTTTTTGCGGTACGCGGGACTCTCACTGTTGTGGCCTCTCCCGTTGCGGAGCACAGGCTCTGGACGCGCAGGCTCAGTGGCCATGGCTCACCGGCATGTGGGATCTTCCCGGACTGGGGCACGAACCCGTGTCCCCTGCATCGGCAGGTGAACTCTCAACCACTGCACCACCAGGGAAGCCCTATTGCCTATCTTTTATGATAGCTTTTCTGGTCTTTTTCCTAAACCCTCTGCTCCATGAAACTCATAACCCCTGTTTTCTTCTAAACTTCTTCATGAAACCAATTACTAATAAAATGACAGCAGCCATTCCTAGATTTGCTTGCTTCCTCACTTCAGTAGTTGACTTCACTGAGCACTGATGACATGGACAGAGAAACTACATCACCTACTGGTACTAAATGAGGAATAAGTGACTAGTGGTCATTTTTCTAAGCAGTTTTTTTTTTTTTTTTTTAATTCAGAGATCTTAAATCCTCACCCAAAGCAGTTGGTGGGATGGCAGAATCACATACATAAGTCAATATAGTGGTGATGATGATGCTAACAGTTGTTGACTCTTTCACTTGCCCTAGGCCACATATGGTTGGTAGTTGGATAGAAGCAGTACAATTCCTCAGTCCTCCCTGGAGTCCTCTGGGGTGTACTGACATTGCGCCCATTTTATAGATGAGGAAAATAAGACACAAAGAAGTGGAGACTGCACAGAATGTAAGTGCCTTACTTAATTAAGTAAATGAAATTACATCAGGGTAAAGGCATATAGTCTTTATCAGGGAGCTTTTTACATTGTACATATGCCATCTTAACAATATTTATAAAATAAATGTACTTGTATGAAGCAATGTTATTGAAAAATTTGTTATATTAAAATATAAAATGAAAAGGCATTTTATATGTTGAATAACTAATGTGATTTACATATTTGATTTTCCATATCACATGAGTGATAAAAGGAGGCTAATCATAACAACAAAAGGTAGAAGCTTGGTGCCTGTGCTTTTATCTGCACATCAGCTTACCTGGATGTGTTGTTTTTCATTGCAGATACTAGATATTTCTCTATGCAAGAATTTTGGACTTGAGACTCTGTGGCTTTTATAAAATAATTCGATGGCTCAGAGGGGTAAAATGGAGTTTAGACAGAAAGAGAGTTGCAATCTAGACTGTATGTCTTCCAAGTTGAATATCGAAAACATTTATTTTAATCATGAAATATCTCCTAGTCAGATTTCCAAAAGGTAATCTTATGATTCATCTGGCTAAGATTTAAAACAAACTATTTGAAATACATATCGGTAACTATACATTTAACCATTTTTGGGCTATCCATATTTTCTAAGAAGACTAAATAGGATGGTATGGAGAGGCTATAACTAAAGTAATAAATATATAACTGACATTTCTACTTTCAACATAGTTTAATTTAGATAAACTTGACCTTATTAGATTGAGAAAAAGAGATTATGGACTCATACTCAGTCTTGCAAAGATTTCAAATTTTAGGGGAAGAAAAAATGATATGGGGAGGATGAAATTATGAAATTAGCATATTCTTACTTCTCTTTTCTCTGAAATATGACAGGAAAGGGCAAGTTGAGTATGAATGTGTGTGTATGGGAGTGGGGAGAACTCCAGATGCCTCATCTGCTTAAAATGTGAGAGGTTAAATGTGAAGTTAGTTATCAAAGTATCAGAAATTCTGGGCCCGAGAGGGGAAGAGAAGACAAAAGTGAATTATTGCTGGTAACTGCTGTGATAGAAACTCAGCCAGGAGTCCCCCCTCACCCCGCCTCACCTCCCAGCTCTAAGTGCCCCTCTGTCTGCAAGTGCACAACCCAAGTATAGCCAAGCTGATCTTTTAGTTAGAAAGTAAAGTCATACCAGGTCTGGGGAAACAGAATCTGACCTCTCCTTCAGGAGAAGAAAATAAAGACAAATGAAGAAGGGAGAATACAGGCTCAGCACCTCCATCACCACAATCTAATTTTAGAACATTTTCATCCCCCAGAGGAAGTCGTAGTCATTAGCTTCCAGACCCTGGTTGCAGGCAACTTCTAATCTACTTTTTTATCCCTATAGATTTACCAATTGTGGGCAGTTCATGTCAGTGAAATTTTGAAATATATGGTCTTTGAATTGTAAACTTTAAAAGGGAAAACTGTGTAGTAAGTATTTGGATCATATCTTTATGAAACTTTTTTAAAAATAGGGCATGTCATAGGGAAATGGCTAATGTCCACTCAAAGACAAGCTTGAGGTGTTCTGGCTTCCTCATCTGGGTGACTGGTTTCCCCTGAGATGGTTGGAAGCCCAGGAATTGGGACTCTCAGGAGTGTTCAGGTAGTAGTAGCTTCCTCACCTGAGCGCAATTATCAGTTGGACATGAAAAATGGTAAACTCAGGTATTATCAACTCAAAATAGTTAATAGAAATTAAGTTTCTAGGGATCTTATGAGCCGAAACAACTCAATCATTAAAAATAAATTATGTACCCATCAGATCCAAACAGAAAATTGAATGCCTCATCATCCTGTTCAGAATTTTATAAAACTATAACTCTCATCTGGGGAGTTTATTAGATTCTATCCACAGATAACTCAAAGAAGTGACCTGTATTTCTTCACTTCAGAGATCCTACTTTCAACACAGAATGATAAATTGGCAGTTGGGAGACTTAGGATGTGAGAAGAATATTTTATTACATATAAAAATTTGGATATTTGATCCAACTCTTTGTATTGGTAACTTACTGTGTTCTAAGTTTGTTTTATGTGAAACTAAAAACCTCTGAAAGACAGACAACAAAAGTAAAAAATATTTATAAATGCATTTGGAACATTCTAAAGGAAATGTAAAAATAAGTTTGCAACTAAAATGTTTAAATCAAAATGTAATAGTTTGTTTTATAAATTGGTCCTTACAGAACTTAGACACTGTGGTAAAATTATACGACTACCAAAATTATTCCACTTGAGGATTTCAATCAAGTTTAGAAGTCTCTCATGATTCCTGATATTAATCTGATTACATGTACTGATATTTTAAAATCAGATTTTAACAATCAGGATGACTCAATAGAAAGAAACATTTATATATATTTATATGCATATATATATATAATTTTTGAGTTTTTTTGAAAATTGGATCCTAACCCTACCAATGGTGGTAAAATATAAATAATGATATTAGTGCCTCTAAAAATAAAAAGTTAAATGAGATTTCTAAGCAAACCTCAAAGGTCTGGTTTTGCCTCTTCGGTTTTATCCATTAAAGCTTTTTGTGGCATATGTAAAACGTTATCTAAGCTATTAAGTGTGTTATGTGTTTTTAAGTGTCTAGTTCCTCCCATTGTGTCTTTTAAGATAAGTAATACTGTGGGCACATTCTAATTGTGACATCATTTGAACCAATTTGCTAGTAATTTACTTCCAAACATTTGGATAAAAACTCAATGTAGGTAATTACTAGTGAGAGTTTAAGTGGAGGACAAGGCCTTATTTTTATCTTCTCCTCTAGTTAAGTCTTTTCACATTAGAAATAAGCATTCCTTTCCCAATTCAAACCTTTGGGTACTTAGCAAATTAATAAGATTGGGCCTCAAATCAGAAAGAAGGATTATGGAGAAATTGCTGATTTTTTCGTTAGCATTTTCGTTTTTGAGGGTTTTTACATTTTTGGTTTGTTTTCCATTGAGATAATGGATGCTGAGTGCTGAGTCACTTCTTGGCCTTCCATTTATGCATCACCATATTTCCCTTATACTTCATTCTATGTCTCAGCATAGAATGAGCAAATATAGAAGATAATACAGTTTAAGAGCAATTTTGTTATGCTAAATTTTAACACAATCCTCAGGCAACACCTTCCATCAGGGATTGTAAAAAAGTCCAAAATCCTAGGTTCACTAGTACTAAGGAAAAAACAAACAAACCCTAGAGCAGTGAAGCCCAATGGAAAAATAATGCAAAACACAATCACAAGTGTAATTTCAGACATTCAGTAGTCATGTAAAGAAGTCAAAAGAAACAGGTGAAGATAATTTTAAAAATCTATTTAACCCAGGACATGCAAAATATTATCACTTTAAAATGTTGGTATAAAAATTATTGATATTTTACAGTTAATTTTTCATACTAATTCTTTCAAATCAAATTTGGACTAGGCACATTTCAAGCTGGACAAGGCATTTGTTGATTTTTCATCACTAAATGTGCATGGACAAATCTTGCCATGAATGTGTTGTCTTCTTGGGAATCGTATTCTTAGAGTGAATATAGGTTTTTCAGAAAGTGGAATTAATGGGGATGGAGATTGTTGGGAAACAGCTAACGTATCTTTGAGTTACTCAGGGTGGTGTTTTCCCTAATTTCCTGCAGTAATAAGGTGCTTTCTCTCTTTCCAGTTGGACTCATCAGTGTGAATAAAAATGGGTATATAATGACCATCTTACCTTTTTCTTGTGGCTGATCCATTCCCCTTTTAGAGTCATTGGTTAAGAAAGTTCTTTTGGGGCTTCCCTGGTGGCGCAGTGGTTGAGAGTCTGCCTGCCGATGCAGGGGACACGGGTTTGTGCGCCAGTCCGGGAAGATCCCACATGCCGCGGAGCGGCTGGGCCCGTGAGCCATGGCCGCTGAGCCTGCACGTCCGGAGCCTGTGCTCCCCAACGGGAGAGGCGACAACAGTGAGAGCCCCGCGTACCACCAAAAAAAAAAAAGAAATTTCTTTTGTAATTTCACAACCCTCGACCATCATTTAGGATTTGACCATCACAAATCATGTATTATTTGTTAATTTGATTGTTTGAATTACAAAGGGCAGTTAGAGGATCGTGAATCCAGTCTCATTAACTTTTAGCTGCCATGACATATAGATCACTGAAATTTCAAAATCAACAAAAAGACAGAACCGTGCATTATGGCATCAAAAGCATGAAACATAGCGCTGAATTTTTTGTTAAATTAATATATAAATGGAGAAAGGTTTAAAAAGTGAGTATGAGAAAAAAATGGGTTTGTTTTGCTTAGGGAATGGGAGAGGGAGGGATAAATAAATCTGCAGGGACATTTGCTTCCTACAGAAATGTCAGAGTTTTGTGAAGGTTAACGACTTATGCTTTCTTAGTTACAAGAAACATGCGGTTAACTGGAGTTGACTTTTAGAACAGGATCTTCAAACTGGAGTACACCTACCCTTGGAGGTACCCAGACTTTCAGAACAGTAGCCTGGAATGAATAGTTTTAGGGAATTCTGCCAATTCTATTACTGAATTGGTCGACTGGACTTGTGGTGGGCTCCTAGCCCAGGCTGAGACCCCCGTGTCTCGGCCTGGGAGGTTCTTTCTCCAATTGGATTCACACAGCCAATGATGAAATCGATCCTGAGACTGAAAGAGCTCAAGCTTTATTCAATGGCCAAAGAATGGAGAAGTGGGAACCTAGTAAGAAAATCAATTTCTCAACCAAATTTGGGTGGAGACACCAAATATATAGGACAGTCTAGGTAAAGTGAGTGGGAGGAATACTCCTGAGTTATCCGAGAGCAGAGGGGTGTTTGGACCCAGAACTGATGCAACACTCCTTTTCAGTTCTTGTATGTGCTCTTCTGGTTGTTGTCATGGCAGTAGTCAACTCTCATGGCGCTGGTGGCTGTGTCACTGAGCATGCTAATGCATGACAGTGAGTATATACTGAGGCTCAAGGTCTATGGGGAGTCAAATCTTCCACCATCTTGTGCCTAGATGGTTTTAACCAGTCGGTTCCTGTTTTTTTTTCTCTTTGCAGCTTCCTCCTGAAACTTAGATAAGATTAATTGGTTACCATTCGAGCGAGGGAGGGGCAGGAGTATAATTCTAGGGCAACAGCCTTGGTAACAATTCCATTTACACAATTTTCTTAAATTGATCTGCTTTAGATCCCACCTGCTCTTTTATAACTCCTCTTTCAAAATTGCCTTACAAGAAAAGCATAGATCTCTCAAATGTCTTCAGTATAGTGCATTACCCTATGGGGTATAAAATTTCTTTGTATATAGCAGATAATTCAAAATGTTTCTCTTGGGGTTGAAAAAATGAGTGACTTTAATAAGCAGGTGATACACCCTTTTGTGAGACAATTGGTTTCCATTTTTTACATTTAAAAAAATTGAAGGAAGATTTAATTGAGTTTTCATCTGGTAGATCATTAAAAATAATTTTTAATTATAAATTACCATGTGATCTTTTGTATATAACTTTGGAAGAATGTAAAGTATTTTACAACATTGTTACAAAAATTCCTTCCATTTTCATCAATTTAGGTGAAAAGAGCTTTTCAGGGTTTTTTTTAATCTTTATATTTTAAAAATGGGAAGAAAACTGATGCTAAATAGTATTTCATTCAAGCAATAAGTTCTACTCATTAGTATATATAAGAACTGATTTGAAAATAAATAAAATGAACAAACAAAAAAGAAAATAAATAAAGCAGCCCTTTCCATTTAATAGATGCATTTCAAATAAAATTTTCTTTTAAAAATTATTGATTAAATTTGATAATATATTAAATTGTTGATACTAATAAAAATTAGTGGTGGACAGTGGTTTACAAGATACTTGGACTACAAAATCAGGAGTGTGCAGCTCAAAAGAGAAACAAAACAGGATGTCAGCACCCAGAACAGCAAGGGAGAAAGTAATTTTTATGCTGAGAAAGTACATTTTAACATTAGAGGAAGTAGAAAAAAGATAACTAAATGAGTAAATGAAACCGTTCAACTCATCAAAGAATAATTGGGTGGAAATGAGGCAAAGGAAAATGAGCTTAAAATTTGAAGTCAGAATTAAAATGAATTCCAGTGTTATTACAAATTAACTGTTCAACTTTGGGCCATTCATAAAGCATACCTGAGGCTCAATTTTCCCAAATGAAAATGGGGAGTCTCTCTTCATAGCTTATTACAGACTGAATATGGTAATATGGTATCACTTACCCCCCAACATTCGACTTGATGAATATTTATTGAAAGAATGAAAATTCAAGTAATGCTGAACACAATATACTTTTTGTTGTTTCCTACTGGAGACATACATATTTTTTTGTCAGCAGCCCAATTAAAGAATCTTAATTAGGAATTGTTTGTACTAGCAAGCATAAATCTATGTGGACTTCACCAAGCATCTGATCATTGGATTAATGCCCAGAAAAAAGACGGAGTATTCATCATTTCATAGACACGAACACCTTCTCCTTGGGAAGAAAGGAATACATTGATTATGCCAATAGTGTGTTAAATACATGAAGTTATACTGTTAAATGTGCTACAATCCAAATGCTTAAAATACACATTTTTTGCATCTATATGTAAATATTTAAGGTGTATTTATCTGACATTTGATTTGCCATAAGGGGATTTCAATTCATTCCCTGACCATTAGGGACGTTAGTTAACCAATGACAGAGGGAAACAGGAAACCCATATTTTTGCCAAAGTTATAGTTAATATCAAAGAAGATAGTATGTTGTCCTATGAAACCAAAATACCAAATATGATTAAAATTTTTCTAAGTGTTGCTCAGCAACTAAGAACATGTCTAATCAGAGTTCTGAGCTACACAAGTATATTATTTGAAAAAAAAATTTACCCTACCTATTGTTTACTCCAGGCAACAGTAATTTGACTTGAGTCCTTAGCAACACTGATACCCAAAATATTGTTATTTCTTCTGCTGAGTTAACAACAAAAACAAAAAGTGTTTATTATCATCCTCTAAGACATGGTAACATGTAATTATATTTATATAACTATTTCAAAATATTAAGCTTTTTTTTTAACTTTTTGGATTCTGTTGTCCTAAGTAATGCTATTCTATATTACAATGTAATAGACAAATTTGGAAATATTAACTGAATCTCAAATAGCAGTTGTTTTCTTTCCTTCTTTTATTTATTTATTATATGAGACTTTGACCTGAAACTTATGCTAATGACAAAACCAAGTAATCTTTCTGTTTGCTCAAAGTCATTATCTGTACTGACCTCCAGAAATATATCAAAGGAGACCATGCTTTTGTCTGACAACTCAAGATCTTTCATGCATTCTTAAGTGAGAGTTAAAGATACAGAGGCAAAAATGTGTTCAATTAGCTAATCAGATCATCAAAACTAGACTTTTCGCTTTATATGTTTCTGAGAAAAAATTTCAGTTCTTTTTACTGTACAAAGTCAGATAGTTCACCAAAAATGACAAAACACTGGTTTACCTTAAATTATTTTTCATAAATGCTGTAAGAAATTCAGCTTAAATCATGAAGAATTAAAGATAAAATATGGTCAAAATGTTTAGTTTATATTGTGAGAAACAAAAATCAGTGTTCTGTTTATATTTACTTATTCTTCAGGTGACACAAAATACTTCCAAGTAGACTTTTCACGGTGTGACATAAACTTTATTAGTTTTAAACATGAAATTAGAGTTTCATAATAGCCTAATAGTCGCAAAAGTCACACCAGCACCCTCATTAGTTTTTATCCTCTTTAGAGCTATAGTTCTTACCATCTTTTCCCAACAAAGTACTCAAGTACTTTCAAGTTTTTTTTTCTAAATATTTTCTGTTTATGGACTTACACTCAGTAATAGTTTTTAAAACCAAATAGCCAAAGCAAGCACTAAAAATTCATCTCAGGTGACATATTAACGATTAATGGTGTAAAAGTTAACATTTGTGGTGTCTTATGTACATATAAATGCTAAAAGTATTTTATTAGCATGTGATAAACACTCAAATATTAAGCAGCTATTGCTAAACTATTATGCAAACTATTAATAATGTATTAGCAGCTAAATACTATTACTTAAAAAAAATTAATTACTGGGACATGGCATCATATTATAATGGCAATACATTTCTATGTGAGCAGACTCAATTGAATGAGAATTTCCTGATAGATTCAAGCATGCATGAAACTGGATAAGCTAAGAAACTGGGCAAGTAATGAAGCTCCAAATTACTTTTTCAATTTCTAAAGCCAGTTCTAGGCAAACTGCCACTGGCTGGGTAACTCTTGAACGGTGATGCAGGCTAGTTATGCAAAGAATGTCTGATGGCAACTATTGTCCATGTTAGTAGGTATCAATCAGCAGTATCTTCTTAATTTCATTTGAGAGAGAGAATTGATTTCTTGCAAAACTAGCAAAGTTTTTAACTGGCCTTGGTCTTTCTACTGACTGCTCCCAATTAAGAAACCATGTTGAAGCGATTTTCATGATACACTTTTTCATTCTATGGGGGGGGAAATGAAACCTTTGTATTTCCTTCTGTTTGGGAAAAGGTTGACCAAGGCACTATACTGCTTGGTAAGTCGCTTTATTCAGAGCAATTCACTCTATTCCCCTTTTCTTATCAATAAATAATTTGTGTTGGGCTTCCCTGGTGGCGCAGTGGTTGAGAGTCTGCCTGCCGATGCAGGGGACGCGGGTTCGTGCCCCGGTCCGGGAAGATCCCACATGCCGCGGAGCGGCTGGGCCCGTGAGCCATGGCCGCTGAGCCTGCGCGTCCGGAGCCTGTGCTCCACAACGGGAGAGGCCACAACAGTGAGAGGCCCGCGCACCGCAAAATAATAATAATAATAATAATAATTTGTGTTAAATAACTTTCTTAAAAACTCTCCTTGATTGTTATCAGAGTTTAACATAACAAAAACCTCTCTTTTGTGCCATTTTTAAATTTTTTAAAAATTAAATTTTGATCATACAGACATTTTGAAATAATTTTACAGTGTACACCCATATGTAATAGCAACAGATTCTACCATTAACATACATAGTACACATTTGGTGATTTAGCACATGTTAATCCATCCATCTTATTTTTGATGCAATAAAAGTACATTGGAGAAATCAAAACACTTCCAGCAAATACATCAGCATTCATATCACCAGCTCGGATTCAGTATTGTTTAGATCTGTTTCTTTGATGAAAAGTTTTTGTACAATGAAATGCATAAATCTTAAAGTGTGAGTTTGCCTAATTTTGACAAATGCATACATGTTTGTTATCAAAATATAAGACAGTATAATCATCTAAGATAGTTTTGATTTATCCCAGTACATCACCACTGCAATGTGATCAATTAGGACCAATTCTGGTAAACTGAAAAATTTAAAGTTGGAGAGATGTCATTCACAATAACAGACAAAATGAGTAGAGATTTAATGACGTTTATTAGCCTCTCAATCCTTGGATTGATCAGAAGAACATTCTCTGTGAAAAACAACGATATACCAGAGACAGTTTTATTCTGCATTACTAGTACTCATTTCGCAATTGATTTCTTTTATATTATGCAAGAAACATAACCATGGGAAATCATTTCTTAAATGGTAATATTATGCCATCTACCTAAACATATTTGCTATATTATAGTCCATAGACAAATCTTTACAATAGGGTTGAGAACAGATTTTATTGCTGTAGTGAATGGTTTCTGGACCAGAAAACATATACCTTGCTTTTAAATCTTTTGCAATGTTCTCTTTCTTGCTCCTACAGCTAGAGTTTGCTCATATGTTTCTTAAAATGCTGTTCCCTTTATTGACTCAAAGATTACTTTCAGATGTCACCTACACTACTAAACCGTATATCATAATGCCCATTAAACTCTGCGCCTATGAATGCATAGAAATAATACTAAATAATGCTGGGCACAGAGGCTCAGTGCACCCATGCATCAGGATAAGTAATAAAATGCTTTACTGACTAGAGATGTGGTACTTTAACACAGGGTTACAAAAGGTCCCCAGGACTCTCTTTAAGAGAATATGTCAAATGATATCATCGCTTGTTATTCCCATGTAAACTAACAAAATGGGAGCTGCATCTAAACTATATCAATCTATCACCTAGAGAGAATCACTTGAGTTTAAGAATTTGCTAAGAGCCTCATTGTTCATTCTGTCTTTCTCAAGGAGTGACACAGCTGGGTGCAGGGCATAACTGCACATATAGGGTGACTATTATAAACTGCTAGAGCATAATTATTTGGTTTATAGCATGAGAACTTTCCATTCAGCTGCCATTACAGAATAGTGAAGTGCAGAGTAGTACCATCAAAATCAGCGCAGACCTGGTGAATATGCCGTACATAAAATTTGAGCGTTAAACACTAGCCAAAGTATTGTTTTCTAATTCTATGTAGCATTGTCTTTTTTTTTTTTTTTGTAGCATTGCCTTAATAATAACAGTCAGTATTGCAAAACAGGTGAAAATCTGTACAATTAAATCATGTTGTCTAAATTAAGAGATTCTACCTACATTTGAATATTTATCAGCCCCCATGTTCACAAAGACTCCTTCAAACATACTCTAAATATTTTACCTTAATTTGAGAGACAAAATTGGTTAATATCACTCACAATTTTACCGTAATTCCTCATAAATAACAGATTATTTCTTAGCTGTGACTATTAGTGGATGGTGGTTAATATAGGCAAAGTTGTAAAAATAAATTTAAAGCCATTAATTATTGAAATTGTTAGTTTGGTAGTCATTCAGGTACTCCAGGCACATGGTGGAATTTTCCTTTTCCACCACTTTGAAGTTAAATGTGATTATATGATTTACTCTGGTCAATGGACTGAGAGCAAAAGGCCTCCAGACAGAGGTCTGAAGGTCCGGGGAGTGTCTTTCCAATGTCTTCTTACTGCCGTAGCGCCTTGTAGTGGTTGAGACGTGGTCCTTCCATTATTCGGGGCTCTGCAGGGAGGCATGGAGTAGAATGGAGACCACAACCAACCCAATAAGTGTATAAAGCACCAGCAAGAGGTAAGTCATTATTGTCTGTTCTTACAGCTAGACTATCCTGACAGGTACCGCTGATGGGTGCTGCTGTAACAAAGCATTACAAATGTGGCACTGTCTTAATGGTTGATTGGAAAACAGGAAAGAAACAGATTTTGCAGGATGGAATGCTGGCGATCCCCATTATACGGTGGCAAAGAATTTGGTAAACTTTTTTTCTCTCTCAACTTGAGAAAAACACCATTTTCCTAAAGAATTGATGGCTCTAGGGAAAGAGATTGCAAAAGTAGAGTGTTAACTCTGTGTTTATTAAAAAGCTGCATTTGGAAAATGTGGTATAAAAAAAGAGAGGCAATCTAAGAAAGAAGCAGGAATAACAGCAGGAATAAAAGAGAATAAAGTACAGAAGTCTGGAAACTTGAAGGATTAGAAAGAGAAAGTATTCCTCAATCCCAAATGATAAATGATAAAATGAAAAGTTACTTGAGAGTCAAGGCCAATTGGAACTCAGCCTGTGGCAACTATCAAATCAATGCTGTGGTCATCACAACCATTGTTAAAATATGTAAATAAATTAAGATAATTAAGATGCCTCAAACCAGAGACATTTATGGTTGTGGCACTCAGTAAATCCTTTGAATTTAAGAAGTGGCTTGGAGAAAGACTCACTATAGGACTCCTAATTCGAATGGGGTCATTAATGTAATATGTGTAGCATATCTAAGAGTTGTCTAGAAATAGTTTTGGATATAGCTTTTAGCTCTTGGAGATCCACAGAATAAAATATCTAAGAAGCCAAGTAAGTTTTAATAGAACTGTCCTATTCAATAAATACATAAGAAAATAAACTCATAAGCCATAACCCATAAGCCATAAGAACGTCTAAGACTTTGAACCTCCAAAATTTAATGGTAAGGAAGTAGTCTGAGGAAAGGAATTACAAGGGGAAAAAAAATGTCTCTAATCCTCATAACCTGCAGACAAGGAGAATAGTAGAAAATGAAGCATCTCCAAGTAGATGAAGAGGCAGGGACAGGGATAGTATGACTGGAGAGTCCCATTCAGATAAAAGACTTGTGGCTTAATTAGGAAATATTATCCACCACCAAAGTCAGGGACCATCCCAGCAATGCCCAAAGGGATGTCAGAATCTCTCTGATCTCCCAG
The DNA here is from genome assembly GCF_963455315.2 of Globicephala melas. Lineage (NCBI taxonomy): Eukaryota > Metazoa > Chordata > Mammalia > Artiodactyla > Delphinidae > Globicephala > Globicephala melas. The sequence goes on along the minus strand of NC_083334.1, from coordinate 2,900,645 downwards.
ACCACATCTTTCCCAGTGGGAGTGTTTACTGTGGTTGCACCTGCCCCAGTCCCATCATGTTTTTATTGGATATGTAGGGCATCTACTTTTTCTTTATAGTTCATAGGTTTCTGAATAGAAGGAGCCTCGTGCTAAGTGAATGATGAAAATATCAGTCATCACTCAAGTCCTTGAACTTTGAGGTGGACCCAGTGACTGGGTGGCACTTGATGTTTATCTGTCATGGAGAGGGAGTGAGCAGATTTAGGATGTAGGAAAGAGAATACACTGAATATCTTGCAACAAGAAAGTCAGACTGTCCAGTCATTAGTGACTAGACACCTAATGTTCCAGTTTTCCTCCTGGACCTTCTCCACCACCTTAAAATTGAGTCCATTTGAATTGTCAATTAACATGGAAAGCCTTGACGTTTTAAATGTGCCTCTTTATATGGAAGTTTTATTAACCCTTGTGTATCGCTTACACTTTCTTTCCCTCTGCTATGCCTTCTTTTCCTTCTGTACTGGTGCAGAGGGTGGCTGCCCTTCAGTGGAGTTTCAAGAATAAGGACACCATGGTAGAACAGCTCTCAGTGGGTCTGAGATATACATGAAGTGTGAATGAGAAAGAAGCTTAGGTTGTTTTAAGCCACTACAATTTGGAGGGACTTTGTTTCTAGAGCATGATCTAGAATATCCTGCCTGACACATGTATACTACTGACTTGACATAAAATAAGGCAAGTGTAAAGTACTTATAAGGTTTTTTATCAGAGGACTATTCTACTAGTTGTTGTGGTCTTTAGAATATTCCTATTAAATTGGAGTGGCTTTAACATAAACAGCCTTTTAGATAGTTGAGAGAAAAATATCAATTTAGAGTTTGAATATATACCAAAAATTGCATTAATCCTAGATAGAGTATTCAAACTAAAGAAAATAGAGATGAATATTTGACTACTAGATGGATAATAACTTACTAAGCACATAATCAATGACAGAAAGAATAAAAGACTGATTTTACTGCATAAACATTAAAATATGTTACTGTTATGTGTAATAAAATTAAAGAAGACACAATGAGAAAATATTTGTAACAAATATTACAAAGGGTTAATATCCTTCTGAGCACAAACATGAAGATGAGCTAAACACTGGGCGCTCCACAGAAACCTGAGCAAAAGCGAAAATAACAATTCCGAAAAGGAAACTTAAATGAATATTAAATACCAATCTGAATATTAATCTGAATATTAAAGTGTGGGTTCATGAGTAACCATAGAAATCTAAATGAAAACAATGACATTCCATGTTTCACGTGTCTAAATAGACACAATCTTTAAAATGCTAACGGTATTATTAGGTGGACTTCCTCACAGACCGGCAAGGGCTCTGTAGTAACAAAGCAAATTTGATAATTATATACAATTTGTTTTTAAAAACTCATATCTTGGGTCCTTGTAATTCTGTTTTTAGAAATGAATCTTTAAAGAATAATCACAGATATTTTTTGAATTGTGCAAAAGATATTCATTGTTGCTACAAATATAATTTTAAACACCAGAAAACAATGTAAAAGTCCAAAATAGTCAAATAATTGAATAACTTATGTTATATTTTCTTAGTGGTTATGTAGTGCTTAAAATTATGTCTACAAAAATTTCAAGAAAATGTGAAAGTGCTTATATAATAATCATTCAGTAAAAGCAGAATAGATAATTAAACATAAAATATTAAATTCTGAACTACGCTTTATCCTTGGAATGGGGATTGTAACTAACATGAGTTTTATTTCTACATTATTATCAAAACATTTTCATAACCATGAATTAATTTCTTAGGAATAGAAAAAACAAATAAAAACCTCATTCATTTCCTAAAAAGACAGGGGGTGGGGTGGAGGGGAGGAGGGAAATTATTTGCTTTAATGGTTAAACAAAGAATATGGTTCTTTGTAATTCTAAATATGAGTCACTGTCAATAATAAACAAATAGTAAAATGTACATGTGCTAAGAATTAACTACTGGAAATAGGGGAGAAAAACACATCCTGAAAACTGGCTATATTGAAGGATACATTTCTCTCCTGCAATCTCCTGAAACACATATTTTGGCAAATGATATTTTTCTACCCTAGTTATTTCTTTGAGTGAAATTTATTGTTTTTTCTGAAAAAATAAACGTACTTCTTTCAAAGTATCTATAAACCTGATTTAAATGTTCAAAGCACTTTACTTTTATTCTATTTACATGTAATTTGAAGTGGGAAAGAAAAGATAGGCTTATTTTTTAAAATACTAACTTCATTTTGTGTCACTCGATTTTAGTACATAATTAGTACATAATCCAATGAACACAAGATAGTTAATACTTTGTGTTGATTGTAGTTAAAATATACATTGCATCAAATAAAAATAAACTTAATTAGGAAAGGAATCAAGTGTGTGTTAAGATCACTATTTTTGTCAGTTGTTTCATATAAAAATCAATGGGAATTAATTTGAAAGAAACAATATTTATCTAATTACACTAAATTTTAATGGAGTTAACAAAATGAAGCATTTGCTTTACAGAAAAATAATGTAGTAATTAAACTTGGCATTTACTTTTGAAGTTTTCAAGTTTTTTAAAATACTTTTGCAAAATATGGTATATAATCTTATTACATTGGTCTTAATATTTGCATTAAAAATAATAGAATCACAATTACATTTAAAAATCCATGAGAAAGTATCTTCTCACCAATTGTTTTACAGTGTCACCACATTTTTTTAAAATTAGAAATGACCTTAGAGGTCATATGAGACCAGGAAACTGAAGTTAAATTATTTGCCAAAAGCTACACTGCAAATTAAAATCCAACATTTTGCCACATTATAGGATGTTCAATTTACATATCCACTAACATAAAATTTTAAAGAAGGAAATGGTACAATTTTCCCAATTTGATTAGGAGTCATGGATTTTCCAGAACTGTGCAGTGCTTATAATATTGTAGGTCTTTATTAATGTTTGTTGAAGTGAGTTGAACTGAAATAATTTAAAATAGATTTTAGTGTTTATTGTAATTTCTTTTGGAGTCATTTGAAGGTAATGCTCTTAATTACAATAGATAAGAATAAAATCTACATTTATGCATGGAAATATGGTGTTCAATTCCTGTAGCATTGATAAAAAATCAAACATCAATTATTTCAGGAAAAGAATATTAATTTATGAGAAAAGATTAGCCAATATGAAAAAAAAAATGATTTCTCACATTAATCTTTTTTGGTAAACTTTGTTATGTTCCTTTGTAATATTTTATTTGCACAAATATGTATATGTCTACATGCTATTTCATCACTGAAAATGCCATTAAAAATTTTTTTTGGCGGGGTGCGGCCCACACCCTGCAGCATGTGGGATCTTACTTCCCTGACCAGGGATCAAACCAGCATGCCCTGCAGTGGAAGTGTGGAGTCTTAACCACTGGAACACCAGGGAAGTCCCTAAAATGCCATTTTAACATTTAAAAATAACAGATTAACTTTTAATCTAAGATGTTAATGGTATTTCTTTATTTTCTTAATAAAAAACAAGATCTAATTCACCCTTGTGAATATTTGCTGATTGGATTAAGCCATCATTTTTCCATGAATAATTGAAGCCCATACACATAAAAACACATGCTGTGTCTACACATATATTGACTAAAGTGAGTAATAAAAATGAAATATAAAATGTGTTCAGAAGCATACAAATACTCCATTCTTGGCTATTAATATAACATTTATTGTCTGGATAAAACCAAAATCAAGTCTCTCTGTCACTGAGAACATGTAGATAATGTAGTTACATGGTAGTTAAGTGTATAGGCATTGAAAAAAAGACTACATTACTAGATTTGAATCCTAGTTTTGCTATTACTGACTCTGACAATTTTTTTTAAAATTTATTTATTTATTTGGCTGTGTTGGGTCTTCGTTTCTGTGTGAGGGCTTTCTCTAGTTGCGGCAAGTGGAGGCCACTCTTCATCGCGGTGCGCGGGCCTCTCACTGCTGCGGCCTCTCTTGTTGCGGAGCACAGGCTCCAGACACTCAGGCTCAGTAGTCGTGGCTCACGGGCCCAGTCGCTCCACGGCATGTGGGATCCTCCCAGACCAGAGCTCGAATCCGTGTCCCCCGCATTGGCAGGCAGACTCCCAACCACTGTGCCACCAGGGAAGCCCTGACTTTGTGAAATTTCTAAGTCAATTATTTTCTCAAAGTTTCCATTCTCTCATCTATAAAATGGGAGTTATGATAGTTAGTACTTAAGCTGTGAAGTTGTAAAAACTCAGTGTGGTAATACACTTAGGTACTTAGTAACATTCCCAGAATAAAATAAATTCTCAATAAATTTTATGTTATATTTCAAAAGTGACATTCATAAAAAATTTTATATACCAGCAGAATGATAACAGTCTGAAAATCTTATTGGCTAAGAAGGATAAGAGTATATAAAAAGGAAAGAACAATGAAAAAAACGCAAATAAAGCCGATTTCATGCTTCACGAGTGACAGTATAGAAACTATTCTGAATAGTTCACTGTCTTAAGCTATTTATTCACATTTTCTAGGTCCTCTCTCCTTCCCACAAACACATTAATCTAAAATTTATCTATATTTTAAATTAATTCTTCTACAATTTTCCACCATCTCTCCCCAGATTTACTTCCTATATCACCTCCTATTTTCAGGCACCATCATATTCCCCCATCAAATTTGATTGCATTTATTTATAACTGTTAATCTCCCTGATCCCAGGCTAAAATGTAAGTTTTCGAACAAAAGCCATTATGCAGGAGCATGGAGCCTGAGTGGTGGCTGGGACATGATGGTGTGGAGGTGGTAACTGTTCACCAGCAGAGCAGCTGCAATAAAAACTGAGGTCTAGATCATGCTGTGAAATCATCAAGGATCTGATGATATTCCAAGGTGAAATAACTTGCCTAAGGTGGCAAAGCTAAGAAGTATCAGAGAAGAGACATGAGCTTGCAGGGGTGTAACTAGAGGCAGTCTGGACTTGGAGATTACCCTGAAATACTACTTCTTGACAGTGAGAATATCCTGCCTCACTTATAGATCCAACAGGTAATTAATGATACTTCTTTCTTTAAAATGTTTGTCTTACCCTCTCTTACATTGGCCAATGAATAGCCTAAATTTACTGTTTAAAGAACAGTAAATGATAAAAAAAAAAATAGTAAAAAGAAATTGGGACAAAGTGGGCTCAAATTGGTCAGTGCCAACAGGTGGCTTAGGGAAAACTGAAATAGGCTGGCTCAGAAAGTATTCTACAAGAAAGGATATAATGCTATTCAATTCTTTCACCAATATTACTGCCACTGTTCCATTTAAAAAATATATGCTCTAAACATTTTTTCCTTTTAATCTACTATACAAGGCCACATGCAAACTACAAAAGAAAATACCTTCCATATAGCAATAAGCAGGCACTTAGAAACCCAGTGAAAGACCATACAGTTTCCTAGTGGACAGAGTGCTTAACTCCATTAGTGCCATAGGCTGATTAAATCACCCACATTAAATTTCAACCGTGTTTCAGCCAATTAAGCCAGTTCAATTCATCTCTGCTTTCTGGGGTCATAAAGACATTAGAAACAAATGTACGATCCAGCTTGTTAGTGAAATGGCTTGTAGAGTTGTTTTAAAATCAGGGTGGCTAAACTAATAATAAAAAAAAAAAGTTTAAAATGATCTGAAACAAGTAATTTTTTAAAATATTTAAAGCCACCATGATGTGGCCTTAATTACATTCAGAAAATGCTTTTTCCTTTCTTTCTCTGAGCAGACTTAGAAAGCAGTGAACTGAGCAAACCAACCAACTGGAACAGAGGAAGAAATAAGCTGAATTCATTTTCAGTCAGGTGGCCACACTGTGGGACTATCTTCTTATAGTGTTCAGTTCCCCTGAATGATAATTCCACCAGGCAGCACACAGGAGAGGGTAGATTTGAGCCCTGAAGCAAAATGAATCTAGTAAATGCAGTTTAGCCAATTAGGGTGCAATTTCTAGAACTATATATATATATATTGCTTCTGATATCCATGCCTGATTCATGAAGCTCACCACAAGCACCATCTATCATCAGACCTTTCACCAAAGTGCAAACAAAGAACAGACCAGCATGGGTTAAAGAAATTTGCGTAAATTGACAGCAGCATATGCTACATGAGTAAATTTCTATTTCATTATGCTGAAAAGAACCATGAGTTTTTATTGTCCATGATACAGATTATAAAGGATTTAAAGATACCTTATACTGAAGGAGCTAGAATTTGACTAATTTTTAATCAGAAAAACGATCATGCGAAATATATATTTCTACAATGAACTCACTCTCAGAAATTTGAATATAGTTAAGTCTGGGGTCGATCATTAGAGCATCTTTCACTTATCATAAATAACCTTTGGATTCAAGACTCCTCCCTGATGGTCTTAAAATCAGTTTCTCTAGTAACTGGTTATAGTATGACTCTGTTTAAAAGAGACACTCATGTTAATAGTGGCTTACATAAAATAAGATTTGCTGTTGTTTCATTTCTTCACTTGTTTCATCTAATGCTCCACAGATAGCAGACACATGGCTAGCATTATGGGTCCGTTTGAAAAATTCATCCAAAGACCAGTCATTGTCTATCTTACTGCTCCATCTTTTCTGTGTTGTTTAACTTCAAGCCATTGTTCACTATGGTAAACCCACCAATTCTGCATTTTGGCCAGCAGAAAGGTGAAAAGGGAAAAGGAGAAGAAACTCTCTACATTTAAGAATACAGTTCAGAAGATGTATATTTCATTTGCATTTATATGTCATTTTCAAAATTTAGCCATATGGAAATACGTGGCTGCTAACGTGGATGGATGATGTCGCACTGTTCTGGCCAGATCTATGGTTAGCTAACACTCCTATTATCATGGAAAAAAGGGAGGATATATACTGGGAGACCACTAGCAGACTCCATTACGGATGTGGAATATATAATCACCTTAAATAGGTAAGAAACAAGAAAAGATGTTCCAAGAAGTCAGAGAAGGAAGATTGCACATAGTACAGTGTGTGGGGTCTTTATTCCTATCTAGTCTCTAGTAATGAGGTGTTGAAAAGTGCATCTTCTGATAAAGCCACAATCTGCAGTGCTCCATAGACTAACCACCAACAAATGCAAACTGACACCTCTGAAATGGATTAGTGTGCATATCAACAATCTCCTAATGGCTTTCATCCTTTCTATCACATTTGACCTTGCCTTTTGGAGGCATTTGATAAATGATTAATTATTCATTCTAGAACTTGATCCTTGAACAACTAAGCTACTTCCCGGAAGCAAATATGGCTGTGTATTAGAGCATCAGAAGCAATCAATTATTCATTGATTGTATGCCTTGTGTTTGCCTAGTGTGTGCCAATCTTCCAGTTACGCAGTCTGTGAGATATAAAAATAATGGAATCCGTGGTCTCTGACCTCAAAGGACTTACAGTTAGAATGAAACAAATACTAAACAGGATGTGCAGGCTGGGGTTGTTATGATTGACTATTTTAGTGTCTATCTTCAGGGTCTTCCATTCAGTGCTGTGAGTCTGGGCCAAATTACAACCTATCCCCAGAGTAGTTGGGAAGAGAAGAGGATTCAAAACAAACAAACAAAATATGTAAATGAACAACAACAAAAATTTGGTAGTGATGAGGGAAAAAGAAAAACTCCACATATCCAGATTAAAATTTTAATATACTATTGTCACCATACAGAAAGAAGGGAAGAAGCAAATACACCACTCAGATGTTAGTACCTCAATGGGTTACTGACAGAAAGGAGGAAGGAAAAAAAATGAGTGATCACATGGCAGAAGTGGAAGAGGATAGAAAATGGAATAAGGGAAATGAATGCTGTGTGCAAAGAGTTATATCTCAGAGAGGAGAACAGTGTTGAGACCCAGGACAGTTGGTCAAAGAGTCAGTTGTAAATCAGGGCTATGAAGGGGAGAAAAGCCTACGTTTGGACTGTCTGAATTCAGTAAGTTTTGACCCAAGGAAAGGTTCATTCTCAATGCCTGAGGTTGGTAGGACTTCCATAGGTCCTATCAGGACCCTCCTATTTCCATGTCTTTTGAAGTTACAGGTGTTCTTTTACACATTTTTACATGGAACAATTATGTTCACATATCTTGGTTTCTTGAGGAAATGCCAGGAGTCTATTTTTGAAAACTAGTTTTCTCTGTTGTCAAGGATCAACAGCTGATCCCACCATGATATAATAATACCATGCCACGGAGGAAGAAAGGGCAATTCTGTGAGGGATAGGTTTAGTGGGGACTTTATCACTTCTCCTTGGCAACTTCTTCTGAATTACTCTTTATGGGTTGCTTCATATGTGATATATTTGGGAGGATTCCTGGTAGAGCTATCACACCAGTGAGTTTAAGATGAAGGTTGGAGGCAGATGTAACAGTTATCACAGAGACAGGGTTGGTCATTTGAAAGAGAAGAGCATATGGTGGAGATAATGAGGAAGACAGACATTAAACAAGACAAAGGTGGTTAAGAATTTCACTGCAAAATTAGCTTAACAATTTCTCAGTCTGTACCAAATCCCAATGTTTTTTGACCTATTTTCTACAAAGTGCTGGGAGAGCTGTTTTGGTCCATGCTGCTCAACGGCAAAGGGACAGAGAGATACAAAAACTTAAGAATTCTCGCTTAGGGTTAAGTTCACCCAATAAATTATTTTTTTTATTGATAAGTCCTTCAAATTTTAACATTTCCCTTGAAGACTTTTGAAAAATATTTGGTCTCATTTTAAATGTTTAGTTAATTAAATGCATTATATATTTCTAAACTGTACTAACACTTTAACATTTTATTTAAATTACTGAACTAAATCAGAATACAAAACCTTCTGGGACACTAAATATTTTTAAGTGATAACATGTAAAAGATGTGTTTCACGTATTAAAGAGGGAAACAGCAAGATGACGAAATTGGTTCAATAATTGTAGGACTCATACAAAAAGAAATGTACAATCTATATAGGCCTTTATCTATTAAAGAAATTGAATCGATAATTAATAACCTTGCAAAAGAGAAAGCACCAGGCCTGTATGGGTTCACTAGTGAATTCTACCAAACAGTCAGTGAAGAAATTATACCAAATTTCTACAATCTCTTTCAGAAGATAAAAGCAGAGGGAATACTTCCAGATTCATTCTATGAGGTCAGCATTACCATAATATCAAACCAGATAAAGATATTTCAAGAAAATAAAAGCACAGACCAATATTTCTCACAAACATAGATGCAAAAATTGTCAACAAAATATTAGCAAATCAAATCCAACAAAATATAAAAAGAATTATACTCCATAACCAAGTGGAATTTATCACAGACCTGCAAAGTTGGTTCAACATTCAAAAATATGTTAATGTAATCCATCACATCAGAATAAGAATCCATCACAACAGAATAAGAATCCATCACAACAGAATAAGAATAATCACATAATCTATCAATTGATTGATAATCTATCAATCTATCAATTGATGGATAATCTATCAATCAATACAGAGAAGCATTTGAAAAAATCCAACACTCATTCATGATAAAAACTTTCAGTAAACTAAAAATAAAAATGAACTTTTCAACTTGGTAAAGAATATATTCAAGAAACCTACAGCTTACATGATACTTAATGGTAAAAAACTCAAAGCTTCCCCACTAAAATAAGGAACAAGATAAGGATGTCCCCTCTTACCACTGCCCTTCAACATTGTACTGAATACACCAGGTAATGCAAAAAGTCAGGAAAAGGAAATTTTAAAGTTACAGAATAGGAAAGAAGAAATAAAACTATCTTTTTTTCACAGATGCTATGTTCATTTCTGCAGAAAGTCTGAAAGAATCAATAGAGAAATTTGTAGATATAAGATTAATATACAAAAGTCAATCACTTTTCCCATATACTATTAATGAATAAGTCAAATTTGAAATTAAAAACACAATACCATTTACATTAGCACTCAAACAATTAAATATTTAGGTCTGGATCTAACAAAATATGTATAAGACTTTGAGAAAAACCATAAAACTATAATAAAAATATCAAAAAGGAGATAAATAAATGGAGACATATTATGTGTTCATGGATAAGAAGACCCAATATTGTCAGAATGTCAGTTCTTCCTAACTTGATCTATAGATTCAATGCAATCCCAATCAAAATCCCTGAAAGTTATTTTTTAGATATAGATAAACTGTTTCTAAAGTTTATAGGGAGAGGCAAGAAACCCAGAACAACCAACACCATATTAAGAAAGAACAAAAGAGCTGATACTACCTGACATCAGCTAAATATAAAGCTATAGTAATTAAGACAGTGAGATATTGGTGAAAGACTAGACAAAAAACAATTAAACAGAAGAGAGAGGCCAGAAATAGACCCACATAAATACAGACAACTGATCTTTGACAAAGGAGCAAAGGGAATACAATGGAGCAAAGATGGTCTTTTAAACAAATGGTGCTGGAATAACTATATCCACATGCAAAAAATTCAGTCTAAACATAGGTCTTACACCCATCACAAAACTTAATTCAAAATGTATCACAGATCTAAATGTAAAATGCAAAAATATAACTCGTACAATATGACCTAGTAGAAAATCTAGATCACCTTCGATTTGGTGATGACTTTTTGTATGCACCCCCAAAGGAACAGTTCATGAAAGAAAGAATTGAGAAGCTGGACTGTATTAAAATTGAAATAGGGGCTTCCCTGGTGGCGCAGTGGTTGAGAGTCCACCTGCCGATGCAGGGGACACGGGTTCGTGCCCCGGTCCGGGAGGATCCCACATGCCGCTGAGTGGCTGGGCCCGTGAGCCATGGCTGCTAAGCCTGCACGTCCGGAGCCTGTGTTAAGCAATGGGAGAGGCCAAAACAGTGAGACGCCCACGTACCGCAAAAAAAAAAAAAAAAAAAAAAAAAAATATTGAAATAAAGTATTTCTGCTCTGCAAAAGACACTATCAAGAGAATGAAAAAATAAGCCACATAGTGGGAGAAAATATTTGCAAAAGACATATCTGATAAAGCACTGTAATCCAAAATATACAAAGAAATCTTAAAACTCAACAATAAGAAAATAACTCAACTAAAAAGTGGGTCAAAGACCTTAACAGACATATCACTAAAAAGATATACAGATGGTAAATAAGCACATGAAAAGATATTCCCTATCTTTTCATGTGTCATCAGGGAATGGCAGATGAAAACAACAATGATATATCACTGCACACCTATTAGAAGAGCCAAAATCAGACACCAAGTGCTGACAAGGATGTAGAGCACAGACACTCTCATTCGTGACTGATGAGAATGCAAAATGGTACAACCGCTTTGGAAGACAGTTTGGTGATTTCTTTAAAACTAAACAAACTCTTACCACACAGTTAGGCAATGACGCTCCTTGGTATTTACTCACATGAACTGAAAACTTATGACCACATGAAAACCTGCAGAGAGATGTTTATAGCAGCTTTATTCATAATTGCCAAAACTTGGAAGCAACCAGGATACCCTGTAGTAGGTGAATGGATAAATAAGCTGTGGTACGTTCAGACAACATAATATTATTTAGTGCTAAAAAGAAATGAGCTACCAAGCCAAGAAGAGACATGGAGGAAACTTAAGTACGTATTACAAAATTTAAAAAGCCAATCTGTAAAGGCTTCACACTCTGATTCCAACTATATGACATTTTGGAAAAGGCAAAACTATGGAAACCGTAAAAGATGAGTGGTTGCCTGGGATGGGGGAGGAGGGAATGAATAGACAGAGAGCACAGAGTATTTTTAGAGCAGTGAAACTACTCTATATGGTACTATAATGGTGGATACATGTTACTGTAAATTTGTCCAGACCCACAGATTGTACAAAATCAACAGTGAGCCCTAATGTAAACTATAGACTTTGGTTGGATGTCTCAATGTAGGTTTATCAGTTGTAATAAATATACCATTCTGGTGCGGGATGATGACATCAGGGGAGACTCTGCATATGTGGGGAGAAGGGGAATATGGGGAACCTCTGTGCCTTCCACTCAATTTTGCTGTGAACCTAAAACTGCTCTAAAAACTAAAGTCTATTTAAAAAGAAGCAAAGGAGATACAGAAATATATAGAATCACTGCAAGGAAGAAAACTGGAGACTGTGAAACCACGTACAAAACTGATTAATACACTATAGGGCAATGCAAATATAACTCTGTGTTTGATCTTTTCTCTTGCACAGAAATCATTTGCATATCTGTAGAACAAAATCGCATTGCTCTCAGACAAAAATCTATCGCACTGCTGTATATTGTCAACAAGTTAACCTCTAGCTTTACAGAGTTGTAAAACGTATTAATCAACAGTGAATAATAGTAAAACAAACATACATACCTACAGAGAATGAGATAATATTTAGATTGGCTTGTTCGGCATCAGCACAAAACGACATAGTCATCTTTTGCTTATTTCCAAGTTTCCCATTTTTTTTAATAGTGTACCACTTCCAATGATTTAAAATAATCTCCAATTTTTTCTTTATTACAAAAATGCCACAAAAATTGTGTTTTCACCCTATTTATTTATATATGATCTGCATCTTATATATACATATATATAAGATGCTAGTTGATATACGCTGTAGTGTGGTCAGCAAATCAAAAGTCATACAGTGCTGAATAACTACTAAGAACATAAAGGTAATTTCCATTAAAAGATTTTAAAAGGAACCTAGGATTGTATTTTTAATATGCTTTATCACTCCCTGAGTTAATATTATCATCATTGTTATTATTTGCTCTTAATATTACGAAGTGAAAGAAGCCGATCTATAAAGGCTTCATACTGTACATGATTCCCATGATAGGCTACCGATCATTTCAATTTGCTTAGGATACTAAATCTCAGATATTCCTTTCTGTTTCATCTGAAGTATCAATAAATATGGTTACACTGTCTCTCCAAAATCTGCTACGTAACTTATGGATGGGAAGTGACATTACCTGTAAAGGGACACTGTGAGTTACAGAACTGTTATCAAATGACTTTCCTAGGAGGGCTTCCTACGCATTGTCTTCAGATAAAATATGCAACCCCCGTTGTTTTTTAACGGTGTACCAACTATACCTCTATAGATAAAATTTATTTTCAAATATGACACTCCAGAAAATGTAAACACTGTTTCTGTTTGAGTAGTTGGTTTGTTAAACTGTATCCTGGTTTTTAAAAATGACTGATTTTTGTTGTCCTATTTAAATAAATACTTTTACTGCCATTAAAAGTAAAAAATATTTAGTAGAAGTGTTTGTTCCTGAACTCTGAATGACTAAATTAAAGGTGACATACAGGTAAAAAGGGAAAAAAATCTTCTTTAAATATATATCAGTGGAAAAAAAGAGAACATTCAAAATAATATCAACAATATTCCAAACAAATAACCATAATTAACTTTTCTTCATCAGTTCATTCATTCTTACTTAATTGATATTTGTTCCAATAGATATTGTCTCCTGTCAGCTTTCATAAAATCTTGTACATCTCCATAAAAATGTCCCCAAATTGCTGACTCAGTACCCTAGCAGATTCAGACATTTGTCTATGTGATATCAGCTCAGACGTCTGTACTATTAGTCTTTCCTTGAAGTACCAATACTAAAGACTAGCTGACATAGCTCTGTTTATGAAGCTCAGACTGGCCTTCCTCGTGGTAGAATATATTTCTAGTTTGTCAATTTTAGCAGAGCTGGAGACCATGAGAGATCAGAAAGCCACCTACAGATGACAAGACTGGTTGGTTGTCTAATTTATTACACTAACCAAAAATATTAAGAGTGGAGGGGAATAAAAATCCTCTCTCATAGGTACAATAAGTACCTGGCTCAAAAAAGACTTCATTAGTATTTCCCCTGAAGGTACATAAGACACATTCCATGAGCAGCAAGGGAACTCCTCTAAAAGTGCACAATCTCTGTAACTTACTTGTATTAATAACAATTTACCTGAGAAAAATGTACCTAAGGAAGGATGACTTTCCCTTTTAATAAGAGTACTCTTTTCAGGAAGCCAGGACATTTTTGAGCTAAGTAGGAAATATGGAGCATCTACCAAACAAATTATTTCCAGCATTCTACTTTCTTATATAAAATACTGACCACCTGGAAATCTTAAAGTTAGTTTAGATGGAAAAGACATCTTACCTTTTTTTTTTAATTGAGAGATTAATCTCAGGAAGACAAAATCACACGAGTTGTCAAAAATAGTACTTAATGTGATTAACAGAGTAAGTTCTTGAAACCAATGAAAGTTGTAGCTTTTTGCTGCCTATAATTCAGAGTGAGAGAGTTTATTTAAAAATATAAATATAAGAGAGTAGCACAATCATAAGGAATCTCGATTCTTTCAAAAGTGAGGAAATTTTAATTGATAGATTGTTTATTTTAATCAAGGGTATAAAAAAATCAGTACAAAGTGTAGAAAATTACTCTGGTGAGATACAAAATCTCTATCGACTGGAAAGCTCACAGAAAGGGGGAAGAATACATTTTACTACCTCTTGTTATAAGAAGACTAGATATTGTAAGATAATTTATCATTTTAATGGAGAAAATGAAATTTTAATTTTACATTATTATGATTTGTTACATTAAGTATCCATATACTTTTTTAAGTGAACAAAGTTGTCGAAGTTGAACAAATTTGCTAAAATTTTTAGCCCAATCTATTAGGTCTTTTCAGACTCTTTGTCATTATTATAAACGAAGGCAAAAATGTTCCCCATCTGCCAAACTTCTATGACCTTTTACAGCCACTCAAATTTTAATTTCACTCTCTTCTTTCACATTTGTAACAAGACGTTTCTCTTCAAAGAAAACTGCTTTCTTTTTTCCATGAAAAATACATTCTTTACTCTTTTTCATAACATAATATGTACAAGAGAAGAATTATTTAATATAAAAATATCACGTGTGTGTGTGTGTGTGTGTGTGTGTGTGTGTGTGTGCTGGGTTGGGATGGGTGGGTGAGTATTAGTCTGTGTAATGCTTATAACCAATGTTGTGGTATTCTCTCTTACTTAAAACTTACATAGGTATCTAAAATTTATTCATCATTTAATGTTACCAATAACAATGCCCATTTACACATTTATCTAAAGATCTTAGAAATTATATCTCAGTTGACTTATTATGTAACCTAATTATTCTTGAGAGTAAAAAAATTTTCAGATTTATAATTCAAATTTCATTGATAGAAAATTTACATTTTTCTTGATTGTAAACATCATATGGAAACAATATAACTTATTTAGTCAGTAAATAAGTGTAAGGGGTTTAAGAAACAGATTATTTAGTCTTGCCATAAGAAAATAAGAGTAAATTTCATTTTAAAAACTATAAAATATATTCCTGCATTGTACAACATGGATAAAGTCAGGATTTCCTCAGGGATTCATTTTGTTCATGTAAACCTGGATTGTTACATAAAACCACTTTTGAGCTGACAGTTTTCTGTGAGAGTATTTTTTCTCCCCTTCAATATCTAGCATACTTTAAGTATTAAATATGTTAGTTTTTAATATTTTTTCTAGGAATGTTTGTGTACACACACATATATATATATATATGTTATTAGCTTTTGTAAAAACAGTACTTTTTATTAAAGAGACTTTATATTTTAATGCTACAACCAACCAAGATGCTGCCCAATTGTAGCAGTAAGGACTATAGACCTTACAGTTTAGATTAAGTCTGTAATTGACTGAAGTCTGCTTATAGGAAAAAGAAACTGGGAGCACATTTTTGGCTGAAAGGTGGGTGGCTGGACTCCTCCCTCTACTTAGTAGTTTGGATTACAAATGATCTTTTATATCCTTATAAGGAACATGTGTTTAAGGAGCTATAACTCATGGTTAATTGATCAATCGTCCATGATTTCCTTCTAAGAACTCTCTCTTTAGTCAGTGATTTCTTATGATATAGTAAGACTGTGCCCAGAGGTTTCATGTAACATAGGAGAACCCTGGGCATATCTGTCAGGAGAGAAAAAGAAAACAGGTAAAGAAAGCCAGCAAGCCCCATATGCATATATGGGTTCCTCAGTCCATTTTTGAAACTGGCTGATGCAACTACCACCTGGGTCCTGATCATATTTCCTCCCAAGATCACTTTTCATTTTCTTTGTTTCTACAACATAGAGGGATTCTCAAAGCATGATTCCAAGATTATTTTACTAAAAATTCGAAACCACTGAAGGGTAGTAGAATATTTCACCCTAAAATATGACTGTAGGATGTTTAGGACCTGCCACTCCAAAATATGCCCCTTTGGTATGTTGATTACTGGGAGCTGTAGACACTTGGAAAACAGCAAATGCATGGACAGGCTTTCTCTGAACTCCTTAATCTGCCTGAAGACACATCCTCTAAAAGGAGCCAATTGTCACGATTCCCCTCCCCAGGAGTTTCATCAACCAGAGAAGGTTGACTCATCACCAGAGAGGAGACGAGAAATGGCACCACCCCAGACACGTGTTGTCACAAACTATCACACC
Organism: Globicephala melas; assembly: GCF_963455315.2. Lineage (NCBI taxonomy): Eukaryota > Metazoa > Chordata > Mammalia > Artiodactyla > Delphinidae > Globicephala > Globicephala melas. The sequence continues at coordinate 2,884,039 of NC_083334.1, read as the reverse complement.
CATCCACTCTTCTAAGGGCCCATTCATCGTCCTAGAAATCATTTCCTCTCCCAAAAGAGGCCTACATCTCTCCTCCACTTTCCCTATGAAGATGGTATTTAAGCCTGAATTCTAAGTCACCTGGGGAGTCACTTGTTTTTCTCTGGGCATCTCCCATGCCCACATGTGGTATACATGTTAATAACATTCTGGTTTTCTTTTTTTTTTCCTCTTGTTAATCTGCTTTCATTACAGGGGTCTCAGCTAAGAACTCAGAAAGGTAGATGAGAAATTTTTTTTTCCCTCTACACTATAAATAATTCTCTTGATGTAACATGACAGCACGAGATCACAGCACAGTGACTGGGATCCTTTACACCATGTTTATTTGTTAGGATCTGTCTTATCATAGGAACTGATATCTTTTTGAGCAACAACTATGTGTGAGATACTGTTCTAATTACTTGACAACGTGTAAATTCACTTAACACTCATACTACCCTAAAGAAGTAAGTACTATAATTATACACTTTTCATAAAGGAGGAAAGAAGTGAAACAATTTCCCCAAGTTTACACATATCGTGAATGGTAAGGCAACAATCCTAACCCAGGAAATCAAACTCCAAAATACATGCTGTTATACACTGTACAATAATGTCTTACAGTCCTTACAGGGTCACACGGAGTATTGTGAGAATAATAAGAACTCAAGAAATAGGTCTTGAATAATAATTCCTGAGGTCAAATAGGCTGTTAATTAATTATATATTACTTTTAAAATGTGATAATTATTATGCATACTACTGGGCACTGTTTTTCAGACTGTTGAAGATGTCTTTATTTACAAAAATAAAAATGATCTAATAATTGTATTAAGAAAGAAATAATTTTATTTTAATACTATATCCATCTAATAAGGTAGGAGTAGATGAGTAGGACAACTCACAAAATTTTCTAAAATGCCACATTTAATTTTAAAACAACTTTAGCAATTTACCAGGGATTCTAGAACTCCTCTTAGAATTCTGTTATTGAGCCGTTCTTACATTTTGGTAAAGTCACTTAACCTTATTTTGGTTCCCACTTCTGAAAAATGAAGATAAATAATTCTTACGTAAGTTCAGGAGGCAACTCACAGAGAAATAAATAAAAGATTCCATACATTCTTAGAATTCTGGAGCTATGCTTGACCTCAAGAGCCCATCCATCCTCGTGGGAATCAAGTTTCCTGTAGCTACATGTTTTTTCAGTGTTTTTCTGTGCAGCTTCCAACAGTACCTTAAAAATTGCTATAAAAATTAGACAAAAGGAAAATCTGGACCCTAAACCATTTACATATCCTTTTTTTTTTAACATCTTTATTGGGGTATAATTGCTTTACAATGGTGTGTTAGTTTCTGCTTTATAACAAAGTGAATCAGTTATACATATACATATGTTCCCATATCTCTTCCCTCTTGCGTCTCCCTCCCTCCAGGCGGTCACAAAGCACCAAGCCGATATCCCTGTGCCATGCGGCTGCTTCCCACTAGCTATCTACCTTACGTTTGTTAGTGTATATATGTCCATGACTCTCTCTCACCCTGTCACAGCTCACCCTTCCCCCTCCCCATATCCTCAAGTCTGTTCTCCAGTAGGTCTGTGTCTTTATTCCTGTCTTACCCCTAGGTTCTTCATGACATTTTTTTTTCTTACATATCCTTTTTTATACACCAGTTCTGATTCAACATTTATCCAAGACTTACAATGACTTATTCTTACATTCTATAATCCAACATTTAATCTTTAGTTTTGGTCTTAATATCTCAGTACCTTTTTATTAGCCTCTCTTTTGGAGCAACTTTTCTCCCCATCATGAGACATTCCCTGTCAGCTCTTTATCAAGATGTAGTATATTCAAGTCTCCCTTCTACATGCTCAAAAAAAAATAAAGCCAATGGGTCCGTATGTAGATAGAATTAAAGATATTTCAGGGAGCAATTCTTGTCAATCAATCTATTTTCATTAAATAGAATTTTAACTCTTTGCTTAATTATAAGCAGAGAAGTGATGTTACTACCATCAGTGAATGATTTTATTAAACTTGGTACTTTTTACAAGAGTACCTTGGAAACTGGGTGTTTTTAATAAGTCATGATACATTTTAATAAGTTTTGCCCAGTTCCTGGCTTGTCAGGAATCCACATGGTCCAGAGTGCTTGACTATCTAACAGAGGCTGATTCCAAGGACTATATCCTCAGGACTGACAGAGCCAAGACATTCCCAGGTAAGTACAGTGGGATCTTCACCTGCCAAGGGCACACCGGTGGTAGGAATCTATCTATCTTCCAACTTGAGTCACAGGATGGCTAAGTTTCCTTAATATTTATTAGAGTCAGGTCAAGAAATCCTGGGTATCTAACTACCTAGTCTTTATTTTTCAAACCTGAAATTGACCATCATCAGTTCATTGTCTCAACTCCAATGTAACCCTTTTTGTCTGCCTTGTGAAAATGGATGTGGGCCCTTAAATATGTTTCCCTTTTCAACTGGTACTGAAGTTTTCTCAGTAGAGAATGCTAGATATACCCTGCGTCAAGAAAGGGTTTGCGGGCTTCCCTGGTGGTGCAGTGGTTGGGAGTCCGCCTGCTGATGCAGGGGATGTGGGTTCGTGCCCCGGTCTGGGAGGATCCCAAATGCTGCGGAGCGGCTGGGCCCGTGGGCCATGGCCGCTGGACCTGCGTGTCCGGAGCCTGTGCTCCGCAGCGGGAGAGGCCCGCATACTGCCAAAAAAAAAAAAAAAAAAAAAAAAATTAAAAAAAAATAAGGTTTGCTTGCTTGATAGACTCCTGCAATTCATGTGGCTTCCCCAGGGTGCAGCAAAGGGCAATGTGAGTGGCTCATCCAGCATTAGGCTCCTGAAGTGTTAGTTGCTTCCCCAGCATCAGGTGCCTGCAGTAGATTATGGTTAGCCTCACCCATGTGCCAGCAACTTCCCCACCCTCCCCTGGACAGTTTTGCATCACAGCATCTCCAACTTTCCCAAGCCCTAAATGGTGAATTTCCAGCAAGTTCCAGCAGCATCCACCATGGCCAATTTTCTACCAAATGTGAGTCATGGTGGTGTCCTTTCCAACAAGGTCTGCATCTCAGTCCGGGGTGGGGTTGGGCATTGGTGTTCAGGTCAGTGCTGGGGCCAGCCACTGCTCCTTTTTTCTAATATTCCTACACTCTTTAGAGTTCTCTTGATTTCTTAACCTATCCTTCATTATTCCATCCTCTTGTTATAGATAATACTTTTTATATTAAATTTTCCCTGTTTAAATTACTGCATGGTTTCGCTCTCCTTATTGGACCAGTACTGATACATTGACCAAAGGACATCCCAGAATCAAATTTATGAAATTGTGTGATAGCACAATAGAAATTGGAAATTGTGCTAGTTATCATAAGTAAATAGCACAGCCTTTCCAAATCTTTAAATTACATGCATTGCAGATCTAAATGTGAAAGTTAAAATAACAATTTTTGGAAGAAAATATCAGGGGACATATTTTTGGCCTTAGGAAAGACAAAGATCTCTTACACAGAGCCATTACCAAAACCATTAATCATAAAATTTTGAAATGAAAAATTGTATTAAGTTCAAACAAGAATTTCCATTCATCAAGAGACACCATTAAATGATCAAAAACCCAAGCTGACATAAAAAACAACTCCTACAAATCACTACAAAAGGCTGATAACACCAGAGAAAAATGAGCAAAAGACTTGACATTTTACCAAAAAGATAGATATCCAAATGGCCAATAATCATAGGAAAATGTGTTCAACTTCATTAGTCATTAAGAGAGTATCAATTACATCCAGAACGTGATGGGTTATCGCTACCTTGTCTAGAACAGCTAAAAATGTTTTTTTAATAAATAAAAAGTACAGATAACACTAAGTACTAGCAAGGGGGTAGAGTACCTGGAATGCTCACAAACTGTTAGTGAGAGTGCAAACTGGTATCACAACTTTTCCAGACTGTCAATATTTATTTAAATAAATATATGCATAGTGTATCAACCAGCATGTATGTCTACCAAAAATATGTAAAACTATGTTCATAATACCGCTCTACATAATAGCCCAAGACTTTAAATAACCCTGCTGTTCATCAATAATCCAATGGAAAAATAAGCTGTAGTATATTTAAGCAATCAAATACTATACTGAATGAGAAATACCAAACTCTTCTACACACAAGAAGCCAGACAAAAAGCAAAAACTTAGAAATTAGACTTAGTGGATGAAAGTCAGCCTTTATGGAAGAAAGTATCTGGAAGTGAACAAGGGGGTTTTGGGAGATGCTGGTCATCTTCTGGTTCTTCCTCTGGGTGCTGGAATGACAAGTATGCTGACATTTTGAAATTCACCAAAGTATGAACTGATGATTTTTTTCAATTTTCTGGATGTTTGTTACAATACCAGAAAATGTTAAAAAATAATCATAAAAATAAGATGCTTAGGGCTTCCGTGGTGGCGCAGTGGTTGAGAGTCCGCCTGCCGATGCAGGGGACACGGGTTCGTGCCGCGGTCCGGGAAGATCCCACATGCCGCGGAGCGGCCGGAGCCTGTGCTCCGCAACGGGAGAGGCCACAACAGTGAGAGGCCCACGTACCGCAAAAAAAAAAAAAAAAAAAAAAAAAGATGCTTCTTCTACAAAATGAAAAAGACCCTTGCACATGTATTATATGATATGCCTGTCCAGTTCTCTATAGCACTGAAACTCCCGGCAGTCATATTACTCGCTGAATTATTATTAATCCCCAATTATCTTTATTGATGTTACTTTCTAAAGAGTCTTTTAATTGACACTAGTCACTTCTTCTTTACTCTCTTCTTTGGGCTTATAAACTAGCCATTTAGTTACGTGCTTATAGTCGGAAGCTTTCCGTTTCTCACAGATTTATACGATAAATAACAAAGTTATATTACTTAGAAAAAAATTTATAACTCCCATCAAATCACCCAGAAAGAGGTCATATGTAACATTTTGCTATGTAATAACAACAGATCTTGCTTTAAACATTCACTACTCAAGTCAAGGTTTAAAGACAAAGAAGTAAGGGTATGAATTAAGGCACAAGTAACAATAAGAGCTGACATATTTGGCTTGTAAGAATCCTTTCATTTTGCACTACTCAATTTGTTTAATTAGAATCTTGAGGCCAACAGAGGGTTTAAGATCTAGGGTGTTGCTTCCACGATGAAGTGCATTTTATGATGGAGATGGTGTGGTATTCAGTTGGTGGTTTAATGTGTTGTGATGGTTGCTGTGCTTGCAGCCTAAAGAATGACTCACTGCTACTGTATTTATTATTTATGGATTACATAGTGGGCCAGCAGAGAGAGGGAAGAAAAGAACTTGCAAACTAAAATCAATACAAATAATAGCCTCTCACAAGAGAAATCCCAGGAGCTTAAGTAACTCTCTCTTCTCTTTCCTCTGGCCATCATTTTCTCTCTCTTTTTTTCCTTTCTCTTTTTGCTCTAAAAATTAGTATCTATGGAGGAGCATTTCACTATGTTGTTCTATTAAAATTTTTTGTAAATAATCATTAACTTTTTTCTTTTTTGCCCTGTATTTTTCCAAGTGATCCTTTCAAGTTAAAATGGAAACAGGCAGAATACCCTTTGATTAATTCTATACTCCACTGTAATTTGTAGAAAATAAATATTGGATGGTATACACCTTTTAAGACCAGAAAGGCAGTCAACTTAATAAATCATCAAATATGCTAAGATGTACGTGTTACTCTTTCTAATAACCTTATGAGATATTTTTCTCTCTTCCTACTAATTCTGTCAGAAGTGTACATAAAGAGATAAATCTAGAGACGATATCCATATCATATATATGTGTATATAGAGAGATATACTATTTTGTTCAGCGTCTCCACATAAAATTATAAGGGATTTTATTTTCCTGAATAGAACTATATTGACTATGGTTTCGCATCGATGTAAATAGTACCTCAGTAGTAAATATAGTCCTCCCTCAGTATCTTCAGGGTGCTGGTTCCAGGACCCCCCCCTCCCACCACACGGATACCAAAATTCGAAGATGCTCATGTCTCTCATATAACATGATACTATTTCCGTATAACCTATATACATCCTCCTCTACACTTTAAATCATCTTTATTGCATATGATATGTAATACAATATGATTTCTACGTGAATAGTGGCCTGTTCATGGTAAATTCAAGTTTTGTATTTTGGAACTTTCTGGATTTATATATATATATATATATATATATATATATATATATATATATATATATATATTCAGTCTGCAGTTGGTTGAATTTGTGGATGTGGAACGTGAGGATACAGAAAGCCAATTGTTTATTATTAATAGAGCATTACAAAAGAAAATGAAATAAAATGAGCAAAACCAAAATACGTTATCTTGAGTCAGTGCAAATGAAGTGTTTAAAAAAGCAGGTTTTTAGGGGCTTCCTGGTGGCGCAGTGGTTGAGAGTCCACCTGCCGATGCAGGGGACACGGGTTCGTGCCCCGGTTCGGGAAGATCCCACATGCTGCGGAGCAGCTGCACCCGTGAGCCATGGCCGCTGAGCCTGCGCGTCCGGAACCTGTGCTCCGCAACGGGAGAGGCCACAGCAGTGAAAGGCCCGCGTACCGCAAAATAAATAAATAAATAAAGCAGATTTTTAAACATTTTTATTTCTGTTCACTAAGGTTGAGTAATAATTTAAGTAGGTAAATAGAAACAGAGTTTATGATTCTATTTACTTACTTCTTAAGGGAAACAAGTGCTGCTAAAAATAAAACCCTCTGAGTTATAAACTTAGTTTGTTGGTAGAATTCTCCATAATAACCTACACGAATAATTATTAAGATAATTTCCTTTGATACATAAAAAAGTCAGTATTGTGCAGAATTATATTTTCTTATATCCATTCATAGCAAGTACTTTGGCTTGTATGTTTATAGAGGTAACTTGTTTACTTAATCACGTTCATAACTGGATTATCTTCATTGTCTTTTTTTTAGTTCAAAAATGGAAATCTGATTTCATATAACCACAAAGGCTGATGATTGATGGAGGCAAGGTATAAGAGTCTTGTGGACCATAGAACATTGATTTTGATTCTGAGCAAGCTATGAAGCCATTAGATAAATCTCACTGATGAAAAAATGATAAGATTTCAGTTTTTAAAATTTTACTTTAGCTGTTCATTTGACAATGGACCAAAGAGGCTAAGAGAGGAGCTGGGAAAACAGTGAGAAGTGATGGAACAAATTGGTAGCAATAGAGATAGTAAAAGGAGCTGTGTTCTCATATATTTTTGAAGGATTTACTGCCCCCAACAGAATTTCCTGGTGGCTTGAACATTTAGTGTGGGAAAAGAGTTGATTTAAGGAAGATTGAGATGGTTGACCTGAACATTAGCAAGATGGAGTTGCTCTTCATTCTGATAGGAAAGCAAGTTTTGGGGAAAAACATTAGGTTTAAGATGCCCATTAGATGCCTATTGGACAACCAAATAGCAATGTCAGTCTAACAGTTAAATGTAAGAATCCAGAGTACAGGGAAGATAGCTGGGCTAGAGGTATAGATTCCCAAAGACACATTAAGCATTATACTATGTTATTGAATGTTTGGTTAACAAGATGATACGCTTTTGAAAATTTTACTTAACATCTTGGTTTCTTCCAAAAAGCTAAGTATATGCATATTCGAAAAGAATGAAATAAGATTTACCATCAGTATCATCCGAATAGTCCCATAGTTTACACACCTTTTAAAAAGTTAACAGTCCTTTAAAATATGTGATGTCTATGGACTTGCTTCACATTTTGAAGAGGCTGTGAAAACTATCAAGTTTGGAAATCTGTTAATCATATTTTTTATTTTAATAGCACCTTAAGTTTGCATGAGAAATAAACGCCTTTTACCCCAAATAACTAAAATTTAGCTTTTTTTCCACGGGCTTATCATTAAAAGTATTTATACTTTTCCTTATTAACATAGTTAATTATATATAGATATCATCATACGACATTGGTAATGCAGTCAATTCTTATTATTCATGGTAGTTGTGTTCTATACTTAGGGGATGTACTGGGTGGGTTCCTGTGAAACTCTGGTCACATTTCATCAGCTGATCAATACATAAATGTGTTTTATATGTGTTTCTGTTCAAAAACACTTTATTTAATACATAGTGTTGATTCATTAACATTGAACTGTTGGCCAACAGCCTTATAACTCAAAACTGAAGGAAACTTATCTAAGACATGTACTCATGTATTTTCTCTGTAAGGCACGTCACAGCCTTCTTGCACTCAGGAACACTAGCATTTCAGCACCACATTTGAAGGGCATTTTAAAAAGCAAAATTACTAACAAAAAGCTCAAAAAATTACTAACAAAAAGCAAAATTACTAACAAAAAGCTCAAAAAGCTTTCATAGATAAACCATGAAAAGGACATGTATGTAGTATGAGAGCTGAAACAAGAAGGCAGAGCATGGTGTTGTTTGACCTCAGCTGAGAGCAAGTATGTAGAACGATTCAAATTTTTAGCCACATTGTGCATGTCCTTGAGTGTCTACAAATGAGCTGCAAGTATTGATTTTGAGGTTACAGATACATTTTAATGAGTAGAAAAATTCTCAAATACGGAATCTGTGAATAATGAGGATCGATGGTTCATATAGGCATATATCCTTATATTCACGTCTAAATATCTATCTGTTCATCCATCTATCTATCTATTCTTTCCTATAGACAATAAACTGTCAAATACTCAGTAGGAGAATGGGAAAACAACTAAACAAGTAAAAATACAAAACAAAATACAAGGCCAGTGTTATAATATCATAGCTATATCTTCTCGAGGAAAGTTAGAATGAGAGATGTTGGATAGTAGGAGAGGAAAATAATGTTGGTGTATAATTACTTAGACCTGATGTGGCTTTTCAAACCAATATTTTCGGTGGTTTTATATTATTTTTTTTGTAAATATCATGTCTGTTGCATCTGTTAATTGCATAATTTTTATTTCACTCTAAAAATGGGTTCCAACTATCATATATGCTATGTTAGAACATGCTATATTAGTTTATTTTATATTGATCCCAGTTACCAATATTATCAAAATCTTCTTCACTCTCATATTGAACTTTAGCATTCCTATACTATCTTAAACTATTAATTTTTTTTAAACATCTTTATTGGAGTATAATTGCTTTATAATGGTGTGTTAGTTTCTGCTTTACAACAAAATGAATCAGTTATATATATACATTTGTTCCCATATCTCTTCCCTCTTGCATCTCCCTCCCTCCCACCCTCCCTATCCCACCCCTCCAGGCGGTCACAAAGCACAGAGCTGATCTCCCTGTGCTGTGCGGCTGCTTCCCACTAGCTATCTACCTTACGTCTAGTAGTGTATATATGTACATGCCACTCTCTAGCTTGGTCACAGCTTACCCTTCTCCCTCCCCATATCCTCAAGTCCATTCTCTAGTAGGTCTGTGTCTTTATTCCTGTCTTACCCCTAGGTTCTTCATGACATTTTTTTTTTTTTCTTAAATTCCATATATATGTGATAGCATACGGTATTTGTCTTTCTCTTTCTGACTTACTTCACTCTAGGTGAAGACTCTAGGTCTATCCACCTCATTACAAATAGCTCAATTTCGTTTCTTTTTATGGCTGAGTAACATTCCATTGTATATATGTGCCACATCTTCTTTATCCATTCATCCGATGATGGACACTTAGGTTGTTTCCATCTCCGGGCTATTGTAAATAGAGCTGCAATGAACATTTTGGTACATGACTCTGTTTGAATTATGGTTTTCTCAGGGTATATGCCCAGTAGTGGGATGGCTGGGTCATATGGTAGTTCTATTTGTAGTTTTTTAAGGAACCTCCATACTGTTCTCCACAGTGGCTCTACCAATTTACATTCCCACCAACAGTGCAAGAGGGTTCCCCTTTCTCCACACCCTCTCCAGCATTTATTGTTTCTAGATTTTTTGATGATGGCCATTCTGACTGGTGTGAGGTGATATCTCATTGTAGTTTTGATTTGCATTTCTCTAATGATTAGTGATGTTGAGCATTCTTTCATATGTTTGTTGGCAGTCTGTATATCTTCTTTGGAGAAATGTCTATTTAGGTCTCCTGCCCATTTTTGGGTTGGGTTGTTTGTTTTTTTGTTATTAAGCTGCATGAGCTGCTTATAAATTTCGGAGATTAATCCTTTGTCAGTTGCTTCTTTTGCAAATATTTTCTACCATTCTGAGGGTTGTCTTTTGGTCTTGTTTATGGTTTCCTTTGCTGTGCAAAAGCTTTGAAGTTTCATTAGGTCCCATTTGTTTATTTTTGTTTTTATTTCCATTTCTCTAGGAAGCGGGTCAAAAAGGATCTTGCTGTGATTTATGTCATAGAGTATCCTGCCCATGTTTTCCTCTAAGAGTTTGATAGTTTCTGGCCTTACGTTTAGGACTTTAATCCATTTTGAGCTTATTTTTGTGTATGGTGTTAGGGAGTGACCTAATCTCATACTTTTACATGTACCTGTCGAGTTTTCCCAGCACCACTTATTGAAGAGGCTGTCCTTTCTCCACTGTACATTCCTGCCTCCTTTATCAAAGATAAGGTGACCATATGTGCATGGGTTTATCTCTGGGCTTTCTATTCTGTTCCATTGATCTATATTTCTGTTTTTGTGCCAGTACCAGACTGTCTTGATTACTGTAGCTTTGTAGTATAGTCTGAAGTCAGGGAGACTGATTCCTCCAGCTCTATTTTTCGTTCTCAAGGTTGCTTTGGCTATTCGGGGTCTTTTGTGTTTCCATACAAATTGTGAAATTTTTTGTTCTAGTTCTGTGAAAAATGCTAGGGGTAGTTTGACAGGGATTGCATTGAATCTGTAGATTGCTTTGGGTAGTAGAGTCATTTTCACAATGTTGATTCTTCCAATCCAAGACCATGGTATATCTCTCCATCTGTTTGTATCATCTTTAATTTCTTTCATCAGTGTCTTATAATTTTCTGCATACAGGTTTTTTGTCTCCTTAGGTAGGTTTATTCCTAGATATTTTATTCTTTTTGTTGCAATGGTAAATGGGAGTGTTTTCTTGATTTCACTTTCAGATCTTTCATCATTAGTGTATAGGATTGCCAGAGCTTTCTGTGCATTAATTTTGTATGCTGCTACTTTACCAAATTCATTGATTAGCTCTAGTAGTTCTCTGGTGGCATCTTTAGGATTCTCTATGTAGAGTATCATGTCATCTGCAAACAGGGACAGCTTTACTTCTTCTCTGATTCGGATTCTTTTATTTCCTTTTCTTCTCTGATTGCTATGGCTAAAACTTCCAAAACTATGTTGAAGAAGAGTGGTGAGAGTGGGCAACCTTGTCTTGTTCCTGATCTTAGTGGAAATGCTTTCAGTTTTTCACCATTGAGGACAATGTTGGCTGTGGGTTTGTCATATATGGCCTTTATTATGTTGAGGAAAGTTCCCTCTATGCCTACTTTCTGCAGGGTTTTTATCATAAATGGGTGTTGACCTTTGTCGAAAGCTTTCTCTGCATCTATTGAGATCATATGGTTTTCTCCTTCAAGTTGTTAATATGGTGTATCACGTTGATTGATTTGCATATATTGAAGAATCCTTGTATTCTTGGAATAAACCCCACTTGATCATGGTGTATGATCCATTTAATGTGCTGTTGGATTCTGTTTGCTAGTATTTTGTGGAGGATTTTTCCATCTATGTTCATCAGTGATATTGGCCTGTAGTTTCCTTTCTTTGTGACATCCTTGTCTGGTTTTGATATCAGGGTGATGGTGGCCTCGTAGAATGAGTTTGAGAGTGTTCCTCCCTCTGCTATATTTTGGGAGAATTTGAGAAGGATAGGTGTTAGCTCTTCTCTAAATGTTTGATAGAATTTGCCTGTGAAGCCATCTGGTCCTGGGCTTTTGTTTCTTGGAAGATTTTTAATCACAGTTTCAATTTCAGTGCTTGTGATTGGTCTGTTCATATTTTGTATTTCTTCCTGATTCAGTCTTGGCAGATGGTGCATTTCTAAGAATTTGTCCATTTCTTCCAGGTTGTCCATTTTATTTGCATAGAGTTGCTTGTAGTAATCTCTCATGATTTTTTGTATTTCTGCAGTGTCAGTTGTTACTTCTCCTTTTTCATTTCTAATTCTACTGATTTGAGTCTTCTCCCTTTTTTTCTTGATGAGTCTGGCTAATGGTTTATCAATTTTGTTTATCTTCTCAAAGAACCAGCTTTTAGTTTTATTGATCTTTGCTATTGTTTCCTTCATTTCTTTTTATTTCTGATCTGATTTCTATGATTTCTTTTCTTCTGCTAATGTTGGGATTTTCTTGTTCTTCTTTCTCTAATTGCTTTAGGTGCAAGGCTAGGTTGTTTAGTCGAGATGTTTCCTGTTTCTTAAGGTAGGATTGTATTGCTATAAACTTCCCTCTTAGAACTGCTTCTGCTGCATCCCATAGATTTTGGGTCATCATGTCTCCATTGTCATTTGTTTCTAGGTATTTTTTGATTTCCTCTTTGAATACTTCAGTGATTACTTCGTTATTAAGTAGTATATTGTTTAGCCTCCATGTGTTTGTATTTTTTACAGATCTTTTCCTGTAATTGATATCTAGTCTCATAGCGTTGTGGTCGGAAAAGTTACTTGATACAATTTCAATTGTCTTAAATTTACCAAGGCTTGATTTGTGACCCAAGATATGATCTATCCTGGGGAATGTTCCATGAGCACTTGAGAAAAATGTGTATTCTGTTGTTTTTGGATGGAATGTCCTATAAATATCAATGAAGTCCATCTTGTTTAATGTATCATTTAAAGCTTGTGTTTCCTTATTTATTTTCATTTTGGATGATCTGTCCATTGGTGAAAGTGGGGTGTTAAAGTCCACTACTATGAATGTGTTACTGTCGATTTCCCCTTTTATGGCTGTTAGTATATGCCTTATGTATTGAGGTGCTCCTATGTTGGGTGCACAAATATTTACAATTGTTATATCTTCTTCTTGGATCAATCCCTTGATCATTATGTAGTGTCCTTCTTTGTCTCTTCTAATAGTCTTTATTTTAAAGTCTATTTTGTCTGATATGAGAATTGCTACTCCAGCTTTCTTTTGGTTTCCATTTGCATGAAATATCTTTTTCCATCCCCTTACTTTCAGTCTGTATGTGTCTCTCGGTCTGAAGTGGGTCTCTTGTAGACATCAAATATATGGGTCTTGTTTTTGTATCCATTCAGCCAATCTGTGTCTTTTGGTGGGAGCATTTAGTCCATTTACATTTAAGGTAATTATCGATATGTATGTTCCTATTCCCATTTTCTTAATTGTTTTGGGTTCATTATTGTAGGTCTTTTCCCTCTCTTTGTTTCTTGCCTAGAGAAGTTCCTTTAGCAGTTGTTGTAGAGCTGGTTTGGTGGTGCTGAACTCTCTCAGCTTTTGCTTGTCTGTAAAGGTTTTAATTTCTCCATCAAATCTGAATGAGATCCTTGCTGGGTAGAGTAATCTTGGTTGCAGGTTTTTCTCCTTCATCACTTTAAATATGTCCTGCCAGTCCCTTCTGGCTTGCAGAGTTTCTGATGAAAGATCAGCTGTTAACCTTATGGGGATTCCCTTGTGTGTTATTTGTTGTTTTTCCCTTGCTGCTTTTAATATGTTTTTTTTTGTATTTAATTTTTGACAGTTTGATTAATATGTGTCTTGGCGTATTTCTCCTTGGATTTATCCTGTATGGGACTCTCTGTGCTTCCTGGACTTTATTAACTATTTCCTTTCCCATATTAGGGAAGTTTTCAACTATAATCTCTTCAAATATTTTCTCAGTCCCTTTCTTTTTCTCTTCTTCTTCTGGAACCCCTATAATTCGAATGTTGGTGCATTTAATGTTGTCCCAGAGGTCTCTGAGACTGTCCTCAGTTCTTTTCATTCTTTATTCTGCTCTGCAGTAGTTATTTTCACTATTTTATCTTCCAGGTCACTTATCCGTTCTTCTGCCTCAGTTATTCTGCTATTGATCCCATCTAGAGTATTTTTAATTTCATTTATTGTGTTGTTCATCATTGTTTGTTTCATCTTTAGTTCTTCTAGGTCCTTGTTAAAGGTTTCTTGCATTTTGTCTATTCTATTTCCAAGATTTTGGATCTTTTCTATCATTATTCTGAATTCTTTTTCAGGTAGACTGCCTATTTCCTCTTCATTCGTTAGGTCTGATGGGTTTCTATCTTGCTCCTTCATCTGCTGTGTGATTTTCTGTCTTCTCATTTTGCTTATTTTACTGTGTTTGGGGTCTCCTTTTTGCAGGCTGCAGGTTTGTAGTTCCCGTTGATTTTGGTGTCTGTCCCCAGTGGCTAAGGTTGGTTCAGTGGGTTGTGTAGGCTTCCTGGTGGAGGGGACTAGTGCCTGTGTTCTGGTGGATGAGGCTGGACCTTGTCTTTCTGGTGGGCAGGTCCATGTCCGGTGGTGTGTTTTGGGGTGTCTGTGGACTTATTATGATTTTAGGCAGCCTCTCTGCTAATGGGTGGAGTTGTGTTCCTGTCCTGCTAGTTGTTTGGCATAGGATGTCCAGCACTGTAGCTTGCTGTTTGTTGAGTGAAGCTGGGTGCTGGTGTTGAGATGGAGATCTCTGGGAGATTTTTGATGTTTGATATTATGTGGAGCTGGGAGGTCTCTTGTGGATCAGTGTCCTGAAGTTGGCTCTCCCACCTCAGAGGCACAGCCCTGATGCCTGGTTGGAGCACCAAGAGCCTTTCATCTACACGGCTCAGAATAAAAGGGAGAAAAAGTAGAAAGAAAGAATTAGTAGAAGTAGAAAGAAAGAAAGAAAGGAGGGAGGGAGGGAGGGAGGAAGGAAGGAAGGAGGGAAGGAAGGAAAAAAGAAAGAAAGAAGATAAAGTAAAATAAAATAAGATAAAATACAATAAAATTATTAAAATAAAAAATTAATTATTAAGAGAAAAAACCCCCAAAAAACGGATGGATAGAACTGTGAGACAAATGGTGGAAGCAAAGCTATACAGACAAAATCTCACACAGAAGCATACACATACACACTCACAAAAAAAGGAAAAGGGGGAAAAATCATAAACCTTGCTCTCAAAGTCCGCCTCCTCAATTTGGGATGATTCGTTGTCTATTTAGGTATTCCACAGATGCAGGTACATCAAGTTGATTGTGGAGCTTTAATCCGCTGCTCCTGAGGCTGCTGGGAGAGATTTCCCTTTCTCTTCTTTGTTCTCACAGCTCCCGGGGGCTCAGCTTTGGATTTGGCCCTGCCTCTGCGTGTAGGTCGCTGGAGGGCGTCTGTTCTTTGCTCAAACAGGACAGGGTTAAAGGAGCCGCTGATTCGGGGGCTCTGGCTCACTTAGGCCGTGGGGAGGGAGGGGCAGGGAGTGCGGGGCGGGCCTGCGGCGGCAGAGGCTGGCGTGACGTTGCGCCAGCCTGAGGCGCGCCGTGCGTTTTCCCGGGGAAGTTCTCCCTGGATCCCGGGGCCCTGGCAGTGGCGGGCTGCACAGGCTCCCCGGAAGGGGGTGTGGAGAGTGACCTGTGCTCGCACACAGGCTTCTTGGTGGCGGCAGCAGCAGCCTTAGCGTCCCATGCCCGTCTCTGGGGTCCGCGCTTTTAGCCGCGGCTCGCGCCCGTCTCTGGAGCTCCTTTAAGCAGCGCTCTTAATCACCTCTCCTCGCGCACCAGGAAACAAAGAGGGAAGAAGAAGTCTCTTGCCTCTTCGGCAGCTCCAGACTTTTTCCCGGACTCCCTCCCGGCCAGCCGTGGCGCACTAACCCCTGCAGGCTGTGTTCACGCCGCCAACCCCAGTCCTCTCCCTGCGCTCCGACCGAAGCCCGAGCCTCAGCTCCCAGCCCCGCCCGCCCCAGCGGCTGAGCAGACAAGCCTCTCGGGCTGGTGAGTGCCGGTCGGCACCGATCCTCTGCGCGGGAATCTCCCCGCTTTGCCCTCCGCACCCCTGTTGCTGCGCTCTCCTCTGCAGCTCCGAAGCTTCCCCCTCTGCCACCCGCAGTCTCCGCCCGCGAAGGGGCTCCTAGTGTGTGGACACCTTTCCTCCTTCACGGCTCTTTCCCACTGGTGCAGGTACCGTCCCTATTATTTTGTCTCTGTTTTTTCTGTTTTCCTTTGTCCTACCCAGGTACGTGGGGGTTTCTTGCCTTTTGGGAGGTCTGAGGTCTTCTGCCAGTGTTCAGTAGGTGTTTTGTAGGAGTTGTTCCACGTGTAGATGTATTTCTGGATCTGTGGGGAGGAAGGTGATCTCCGTGTCTTACTCTTCCGCCATCTTCCCGGAAGCCCTCAACAATTATTGTTTATCTGTATGCCAGCAAGAATAAGATCAACGTGGAATTTCTAGAATTTTATAGAATAAATGTGGGCATCTGAACAAGGAGGCATAATTCTTGACAATTTGTCTTATGTTTATAATGAAACCTGAGTGAGCAATATGATAATCTGTAAACATTTCAAATTAAGCAATATTTGGTTATTAATGCAATACATAATCAATGTGCAATGGTGATTTTTAAATTGTTTCATAATTTAAAAAATTTCCATGTAAGCCTTTCATGCCAATTACTTTACTTACCTTTGTTCAAAATATGGCGATTAATTATGTCTAAATTGTAATCATACCAGTATGTTTGTAATAGACCAATTTATAAATAGACTTTAAGGATTGTTACCTTAATAGAAACAGCACTGTGTCCTTTTTCATTTTTTTCATCGGATATTTTCTAAAGCTATCTTTGCCACCTAAATTTTTCTTTCCTTCTTTGGTCTAAATTTATATTCCTTGACAAGAGTTTGACAAGAGTCATATAAGCCTTACATTTGCATGCCACTGCACCTAAAACCTAACAATTCAGACCAGTTGAGATGGGGAGGAAGGGAGATTGACAGTTAACCTAATTAAACACTCTGAATCACAGAGTTTGTAGAATAATTTCATTTCATTTCTTTTAATGACTTTTGGAAATTTAAAGTATCTACTAGATATCACACTTAAATGAGTAGTTAATTATCATATGAAGACATCCAACTAACAATGCTCTTCTACTTAGGTTAGAGTTATGCTGCTTGTATATCACTTGGGTATAGTGCTTGAAATCTTTTAATTAAGTATCTCTATGAAAATTTCCTAATGTTAGTAATTAATCATTTCAAATCAATACACATTTCATACCAAACAATATTTGGTTCTTACACTTTTGGTTCAAGATTTCTTCAGCCAATACTTATATCATTACCAAAAATTCAAAGGGAGGATCAATTATTAAGGATTTTCTAAAGTTTATTTTTTACTGATATTACTTTTCTAATTTTATACATATATATATATATAAACAAATTCTATACTCCCTGTTTTCAAAATGACATCACTTTCTTACTTGTCCTTCAATGATCATTTGACTTCTAAATTCTTTCTTCATGGCAAATTGTTTTGTCTTGATACCTATTGCCCCATTGGGCAGCTTGTGCCACATCAAAAAAAAAAAAGATGTCCTATGAAATGTGTTTCAGAAAAAGTATAGACTGAAGAAATATTACAGCTAAAGAATTTGTGTAAGCCTCACTGCAAGAGCAAATGTTGTGGGTTAACTCAGAAGGACGTGGAAATTACTGGGGAATGTGGAGATAAAATTACTTTGTATTGTTTTCTTCCAGTTATTAACCACTAAATTTTCTGGGAAGAAAATGTGGATTTTGTTAATATATATAATTTGATCCATACTTCTGATGTTTATCATCATTGATAAATAACACAACTAAAACGTTAATCAATGACTTTACCTTTCTTTAAATTTTAGACACACACCATTTGAAAAAAAGAAACTAATTATAGAAACTCTGTTCTTGATTATATAAACCACAAGTGTTTTATTAAAACAATATCTGGATTAAGACATAAATCATAACTCTTAATGTTTTTACCAATGGAAATCATGTATGTTTTTACTGAGTCCAAATCAATAGCACAAATAAATTAATGATGAAGTAGCAAAGACCATATGGTAAATTCAATTAAATTAATTAAGAATTAAATTAATTAAGAATTTAATTAGAAACAAACATGTGCCTTGCCGTCTATTAAATATTGAAGGGCATACAAAAGAAGCACAGAGCACAGAACATGTTCTTCAGATACATAAAACATCATTTTAAAAATACATGAGATACACACCTGAAATTTAAAGACTAAGATAACCTAGAACTTTGGAGTTGGAGAGGCCTGGGTATAAAACTTAGAACAGCAACTTCTAATTCTGTGATTTTGGGCACTTTGCTTGAAATCTCTAATCCTCAGAGCCTCAACTGTACAATGGGAATAAAAACATACATACCAAGGGGTAACTTCAAGGATAAAATGAGATATTAATATAAAACACTTTGCACAATATCTGGCATGTTGTAGATATTTTTTAGATATTTTTAAAAGGTTAAAAATTAAAATATGACAGTTCATATCAGTCTACGTGGTAATTAGATACAACTGCATAATATCCTACCATATAGAGAGGCAATGGTATGGTTGTTAATAAGGAAGATTACAACTATATACAGGATGATGCTATATGAGTGATATAAAAATTAGACATAATTTTTCAGACTAGGTAAGATTATAAATGATTTTTACTTTGTTTTATTTTGCCTTTATACTCCTCTATATTTTCTGAGTTTTTTATAACAATCATGTATTACCAATCAAGAAATTGAACAATGAATGAAATATATTTTATTCGTAAGGGTTTTCTAGAGAAACAGAACTAATACGAATATATATATACATACATATATGTATATATATATATAAAGAGCAATCAAGTATGGAAAATTTATAATAAAAAAATGCTATCTCCTCCACTATTCTGTACTTACAAGAAATATAGTGTATGTAGGGTATAACTTGAATTAATAGGATACAATAAGTATATACTAAGAGTTTAATAAACACTTGTTTAATTAAATAAAATTCACTCAGTTATGAGCTTTGAGCATATGAACTCACTCTGAAACTATGGATATAACAAAGAATTTGCAAAATCCTTCTACACAGACTAGAAGTATTACAACACACATCCACAGCTCATTAGTAAAGATTTTTTAAGTAAATGAATAAATGAACCATAACCAACTTGGAGGGTTGTAGTGAGGATTAATAGCATCTGGCCCAGTACTTGACAGATGGTAAACGCTGTCTGAATGTTGTACCCTTCCTTCTCACTAATCCCAGCTCCACCTTTCCCTCTCAATTGAAAGTCAAGAAATGAAATAACTTTTGGAAGACTGTGTGGGAAAAGTTTGATTCAGCAGGCTTGAACATTCTCAAGACAGGCCTGTCTTCAGAACATGAATTGCTTAGGGTGGAAAAGAACTGTGAGTCCTTGGAATATTCTGCCTGATTGTTACCTAGTCCAACCTCGTACTGCTTGCCTCATGACAGGCCAGTAAATCAAGAGATGAGGTGTTGGGGCAAAGGAATAGCAACTTTATTCAGAAAGCCAGCAGGCCGAGAAGTGGCAGACTAATGTCCTAAAGAACCATCTTAGTTCAGAACAGAATTTAGGTTTCTTTAATGCCAGGAGGAGAAGGGAAGTGGCAGTCAATCATCTTCTTGTAGCATTTTCTCAGGAGACAAGAGGTCTGAGAGGTACTTGCAGGTGTTCTGGGGGTCCGAGTCACAAGTCCCCAAGTCACCCTTATCTGCTGGTGCCATCTCGTCCTGGAAAACAGCTAAGATGTTATCATGGGCCGCATTCCTAGGACTTATGGTGTGGTCAATGACTATCATGCTGTGGGGACAATGTGAAGTACTTTAGTGCATTCTGTGAAATAAAGCTTAATCGGATCAGTTAATAAAATACAGAAAGCCATTTGTAGCAAGGCAAGAGAGCCAGTAGTCCCTGTCACATGATGACTGTTTTGTATGCCTGAGGCTGCTGGTCAAGCCTCAATATTAATCCTGCTTTACTTTTCAGCATCATTACTCCTCCCTCTTTGAAACATTTTGTACATGTCTTCTAGGGCTGCTATAACAAAATATCACAGACTGGATAGCTTAAATAACAGCAATTGATTTTATCATGGTTCTAGAGGTTAGAAATTGAAGACCAAGGTGCCACAGAGTTGCTTTCTGGGGAGGTTCTGTTCCTGACTTCTCATGTCTTCACATAGCCTTTCTTCTGCAAACATGGAGAGAGAGGGGGAGATTGATCTGTGGTCTGGGGTCTCTTCTTTTTCTTGTAAGGACATCAGTCCTACAAATTCGGGCTCCATGATTATAGCTTCATTTAGCCTTAATTATCACCTTAAGGATCCTATCTCCAAATATAGTCACACTGGGGATAAGAGCTTCAATATATGAATTTGAGGGGGCATGAGTTTGTCAATGACATCTTTGTTTTTTACATTTCTATAAGATACAGTCTTCTTTGATGTCTCTTTCCCTTCCTTCCAACCGTAGGGCTGGCTTCCTAGGTGAGCAAACTGGGCAGTTGCACAGAATTTCCTACTTAACAGAGTTCAATATTTGATTAGATTTTCTGTTGCTGCCATCCTGAAGTTATCAGTAAGTTTTTGTTAATGCATTTTATTTTGTACAGCAGTTTTAGGTTTATAGCAAAATTGAGCAGAAGCTACAGAGATTTCCCATACACAACCTTGCCCACTATCAATATCCTGCACTAGAGGGTAAATTTATTATAATCAATTAATCTACATTGACACATAATTATCACTTAGAGTCCATAGTTTATGTAAGGGTTTACTCTTGCACATTTTATGGATTTTGACAAACTTGTTTCATGATATGTATTCACCATTTTAGTATTGCACATAATAATCTACCTGCCCTAAAAATTCTCTCTTTCTGCCTATTCATTCCTCCTCACTTGCTAACCCGTAACAATCGCTGATCTTTCTATTGTCTTCCGTTTTGTTTTTTCCAGAATGTCATATGGTTGGAATCATACAGTATGAAGTTTCCTAAGATTGGTTTATTTCAACTAATAATATTTCTTCCATATTTTTTCATGGCTTGATAGTTCCTTTCTTTTTACACTGAATAATATTTCGTTATCTGGATGAGCCACAGTCTATTTAGCCGTTCACTTAGTAAAGGACATCTTGGTTGCTTCCAAGTTTTGGCAGTTATGAGTAAATCTTCTGTCAGTGTCCATGTGCAGGTCTTCCTGTGGACATAACATTTTTGGTAATATACCAAGGAGTGCAATTCTGGTTTATACGGTAAGAGTCTATTTAGCTTTATAGGGAACTGCCAAGTTGTCTTTCAAAATGGCTTTACCATTTTGCATTCCCACCAGCAGTGAATGAAAGTTACTGTTGCTCCATATCCTTGCCAGCACTTAGTGCTTCTGACTGGTGATGTTTTCTCATTCTCTTAAGGTTGTCTTTCATGGGATAAAAGTTTTTTAATTTTAATGAATTCCAGCTTATTGATTCTTTTTTTTAATGGATTGTGCCTTTGATGTTGTATCAAAAAGTCATTGCCATACCTAAGGTCATCTAGGATTTTTCCTATGTTGTCTTCTAGGAGTTTTACACATACAAATGAGTATATATTTTTGTGTGTCTATTTCTAAGCTCTCTACTCTGTTCCACCGACCTACTTCTATTCTTTCACTGACACCACACTCTCTTGATTACTGTAGCTTGACATAGGTCTTGAAGTTGAGTAGTGTCAGTCTTCCAACTTTATTTATACAATATGAAGGAGGAGAATGAAGTTGGAAGACTGACGCTACTCAACTTCAGGAATAGAAGTAGGTCATGTATTATGGTTCTTTTGCCTCTCCATATAAACTTTAAAATCAGTTTGTAGATATCCACAAATAACTTGGTGTGATTTTGATTGGGACTG
Source organism: Globicephala melas (assembly GCF_963455315.2). Classification (NCBI taxonomy): domain Eukaryota; kingdom Metazoa; phylum Chordata; class Mammalia; order Artiodactyla; family Delphinidae; genus Globicephala; species Globicephala melas. The sequence goes on along the minus strand of NC_083334.1, from coordinate 2,862,105 downwards.
GTTGAGTCTATAGATCAAGTTGGGAAGAACTGACATCTTGACAATATTGAGATTTCCTACCAATGAATATGTAATATCTCTCCATTTAGTTAGTTCTTCTTTGATATCTATCATCAGAGTTCTGTAGTTTTCCTCATATAGATCTTGTCCATATTTTGTCAGATTTATACCTAAGAATTTTTTATGAGGATGTTAATGTAAATTGTGTTTTTAAAAATTTTCAAATTTCGACCTTCCCTGGTGGCACAGTGGTTAAGAATCTGCCTGCCAATGCAGGGGACACGGGTTCAAGCCCTGGTCCGGGAAGATCCCACATGCCACGGAGCAGCTGGGCCCATGAGCCATGGCCGCTGAGCCTGCGCGTCCTGAGCCTGTGCTCCGCAGCGGGAGAGGCCGCAACAGTGAGAGGCCCGTGTACCACAAAGAAAAAAAAAAAAAAAGAAATGATACAAAGAGTGAATTAAAAATACACTTTTGATTATATAAGAAAAAATGTTGAAAAGAAACCTAAGAAACAGCTGCATAGCTATTCCTAAATATTATGCAATACTCTATACAGTCCATAATATAAATGATTCTTTGAAACATTATCCATGCCAGATTTTTATCCACATTCTTCATCATTATAATCTTAATAAAATGACTTAACAAGCACAGTGTGTTCCATCTTCAAACTGCTTTATAAATGATAACTGACATTAATTAATTAGTCATTATCAACTGATGTTTTTGAATTAATCTCATGTCTAAAATTTCATTTTTATTGAAGATAATTAAGAAAGTGTCCAAACAGGATCTGAAACCATATCTAATCATATCTCCTGTGCATATTGTGTCTCAGTAAGAAATGGGAAATTTTTTTTCTGGTACATTTCTAAATTAGTACATTTAAAATGACCTTCATCTACCACCTAATTTATTCACAGTCTCTCACTTTTCTTTCCATATCTCAAAAATCTTATAAATGTTCTATGATAATGCATTTTCTTATAATCCAAAAAAGCTCACAGGTAATCAGAATTAATTCACTATTTCTCTTCCTTCCTGTCTTTCAATATATCTTGAGTTTTTATTTTTTTAATAATGTTTACATAGCATTTCTGTGTTTTATCACAGTATACTTTATTCTGAGATTTGGGATATTTAAAATTAATTTAAAATCCATCTCAATTGTACTCTATTTTAAGTTTTATGTATTATGCTACATGGAGAAATTCTAGCCTCAGCAACAAAATATCAACAAAATGATGAAAGAATAGTACTCATATTTTCAGTGTTATTTACATGAGATTTAATGTTTCCACATTCTTCATTAAGAGAGATAAAAGAAGGCCTTTCAAACACTGTAAAACCCAGTCTAAATATATGTTTTATATCATTAAGAAATATGAATTATAGAAAAATAATGGCCCTCACTGAAGTGCAATTTTAAAATTCTCAGTATTTGTGTTTACTATCTTATCTCTGTCAGTAACAGCAAAACTGAATCAAATTTGAACTATTCTATGGAAATCTCTAGTCAATATACCAAAAATAACAAAATATCAAAAATGACTCAGCTTATCCAATAAAGAAAGTATAAAACAGTATTTTCTTAGTTTTATTCCTTTAAAAGTTTAGTTTTAAATTTGTAGACAACTATATTGACAGTGCACCCTTAATCTAATTTAATGTAGGCATTTTCCCCTTATATTCTGCTTTTATGATCTTACTCACGCAAATTCCAGAAAAACAAAAATTAAAAACAAAAAAGTTACAAGGTTTCATATGAGTTTGTTAAACATTATTTCTTGTTGAATGTAGTTTCACTAAATACAATTATGTGATACTTTCTCAAAACAACTGAAACCAACTTAGATAAATGATTGAATACACATTTATCTTTACTTTGTTATAACAGGAAAAATTCCTATAAAAATGTTATTGCCTTTTCTCTGAATATAGCACAAAATGTTTATGAATAATATGTATTTGTGTCCTTTTCCTATTTGGCCTCCATTCAAATTAGGGATGCTATGTTTGTTTATAAGGTTAAGTTCAAAATATGAGTTTGACTATATGGTAGTTTGTTTTAGTTGCAAAGTAAATTTATACATTAAGAGAGTAACTTAAGTGGTAACTCATTAACTTTACTATAACAGCAATAACATGTATGTATATATACACCCATACACACACACACACACACACACACACACACACACACACATACATACATACACATGTTTATTTCCTAGGGCTGCCAGAACAAAGTATCACAAACTGGAGCATTTGAAATAACAAAAATTTGGTTTTTTTACAATTCCAAAATCAAGGTAGAGGCAGGGTTGGTTGCACCAGGAGGTTCTGAGGGAGGATCTATTACATCCTCTCTCTTGGCTTCTGTGGTTGCCAGCAATTCTTTTTTTTTTTTTTGCTGTACGCAGGCCTCTCACCGCTGTGGCCTCTCCCGTTGCGGAGCACAGGCTCCGGACGCGCAGGCAGCGGCCATGGCTCACGGGCCTAGCCGCTCCGCGGCATGTGGGATCTTCCCAGACCGGGGCACGAACCCGTGTTCCCTGCATCGGCAGGCGGGCTCTCAAGCACTGCGCCACCAGGGAAGCCCCGCCAGCAATTCTTGATATTCCTTGGCTTATAGATGCATCAATCCAAACTCTGACTCCATCATTATGTCTCATTGTCCCTGTGTGTTGCCATGTCCCAATTTTCCTGCTTCTTGTAAAGACATCCGTCATATTTGTTTAGAGCCCAACCTAACCCAGTTTGACTTGATTACATCTGCAAAACCCTATTTCCAAATAAGGTTACATACTGAGGTTCTGACTGGGCATGAATTTGGGGACGGGCACTATTCAACCAAAATAGTCCACCCTCTGCCCCTGCAAATTTCACATCCTTCCCATGTGCAAAATACATTTGCCCAATCTCAACATCCCCAAAAGTCTGAACGCATTCTGGCGTTGACTCTAAATCCAAAATCTCACGTAAATATCATCAACTCTAAAATATTTCAAATCTTCATCTAAATCAATTACAGGTAAGACTATGCATAGCACCCAGCCTAAGACAAAATTTCTCTTTGTCCACTGATCTATAAAAATAGAAACCAAGTTACCTGCTTCCAAAACACAATGATTTGGCAGGCATAGAATATATTCTCCCATTCCAAAAGGGAGAAGATGAAAAAAATATATAGCGCTTACTAGTCTAAAGCAAGTTTGTAATCCAGCAGAGCAAATTCCATTAGCTCTCTAGGCCCAAGAGTAATCTCACGTGGCTTCATGCTGTATCCTTTGGGCTATCTGGGACAGCCCACCCTCTTGACCCTCCAGGGCAACAGATCTGTCCTTTCTGACCTCAGCATCCTTGTCTCTGTTCTCAGAATCATTCTTCTTCCATTCTGTTCCATCCTTCTCCCTTTCTGTCCAGGCTCGTAGTGCTTCTGCTTGTATAAAGTTCTCAAAAGCCTTATTGGTCCTCCATGGCTGCAAAGGGGACCCACTCCATTAGATATGAGGTGTCTTCAGAGATCTCTCCTGGATAATTCCATATTTATGCCTGACCTGCTGAAATGGTTATTGGATCTGTAAGTCACATGACTAATCTCTTTAACAAAGTTTATCTACCTATACCCTTTGCCCGTTTTCTAAGGCACACTATCTAGATAGGCTGAGAATTTTCCAAAGTGTCAAGTACTGATTCCTTTGTGCTTAGCAGTTCTTTCTTCAATTTCTCTCTTTCCTCTTGCGTTTTCTATAAGCAACAACAACAAGTATCAGGCTTCATGTCTGTACCTTGTTTGGAAAACTCCTCAGGTAAATATCCAAGCTTACTACTCATAAATTCTACTTTCCAACCAACAGAAGTAAATTCAGCCCCATTCTTTGCCACATTATACCGAGCATCATCTTCCTCCAGTATCCGAGAATGTGTTCCTCATTTCTGTCGGAGACCTTACCAGAAGTACTTTAACATTCATAGTCTGGCAGTGTTCTGTTCACAATGATACATGTTTTCCTGAGACAATAGACGTTTTCTCCATGGCTCCTCTAGCTTCTTCCTGAGACCTCACTAGGACTGTCATTAACATCCATTAACACCAACAATCTCTCCAAGGCAATCTACGTTTCTCTAGCATGAGCATCAGAGTTTTTCCAGCTTCTACCTATTACCCAATTCCAAAGCCACTTGCACATTTTTCTGTGTTTGTTACAGTAGCACCCTACTGCCCAGCACTAAAATCTGTATTAGTTTCCAAGGGCTGCCATAACAAAGTACCACAAAGCAGGGGGGTTAAAACAACAGAAACTTATTCTTTCACAGTTCGGAGGCAAAATCAAGGGTTGATTCCATCAGAAGACTCTAAGAGAGAATCTTTTTCATGCCTTTCCTAGCTTCTGGAAGTTTCTAGCAATCCTGGTATTTCTAAGCTTGTAGATGCATCACTCCAATCTCTGCCTCTGTCCTCACGTGGTGTTTGCTGTGTGTGTCTCTATGTCCAGATTTCCTCTTTCTTATAAGGGAAGTCACTTCTCACAGTTTGAGGAGGGCGCTATTCAACCGAGTACATTCTGTTTTAAGGAAATAGGTAAACCCAATAATATGACTTATTAACAGAATAATTTGAGGTTTAATTATTATGCCAACCCAATATTTGGAATCGTGTAAACATAATTCCTTGAATTTGAAGATAACTGGGAAAGATGATATGCAATAATTTGGTGCCTCCACTTTTTATAAAACAAAGAAGATCATTATAACGCGAATGCCTGACTCTTTTACTATCAGAAATTACTACTGGTTACTAGAGATCAAACAGTAAAAATTAATTAAACATTAAAATTCAATTGAAGAGTAACTTACATTTGAATATTACAAGTGTTATTCTGTTTACTTCTGATTACCCTCCTGAATTCACATAAGCTATAATTTAGTCCATTTTAACACATAAAGAAATGGACACTAAGATAGATTCAGCTGGATTCTCATGGGAACAAGGAGACAGGTCTAAGGCTTAATGACATGTCCCAGCATGCTAAGCATGTTTGTTTGCTACACTGATCTCCAATATTTCTTTGCTCTTTGCTGTTTCTTTTCATTGTTGAATCTTTCTTCTAACGTTAGACATATTTTATCGTCATAAATGTCTGTATTCTTTTCTAGCTTGGAGACTGTCTTGCATAAGGTATACTGGAGAAAGACAACATGACGTTATTGATAACATTGGCGAAATATTAATGAAGATCATATACTATCTCTATGCTGATATAGACATTTAGATCTCTGGAGGCTTACAATTATGATTTTATCAGGAAATTATTTAAAAGTCAGTTGGTCTCATATTCACTGTATATTAAAAAAGGAACCAGGCTTTGGGCAAAGAAGAATGCTCGTCAAAATTGAAAGTAAGATTCATGTCATTATTCGTGTTTTCCTTGGGGCCATGGTGCTACTTACTGCAGTGTCTTCTATCAGTTCTTCATTGTGTTCTTGGAAAATGGGAGTAAATGCGGGGGCAGGCCCATGGTGCGGACTCTGTAGGAGGATAAAAATAGAATTTGTGGATCTATCTAATTGTCAGAAATTTTCTGTAGTAGCTTCAAATGACTTACGACCATGATTATTACATAAATTTTCATGACACCCATAGGCGATAGTTTGAAATATCATTTTTGTTATTTTTAGAGAGAGAAACCTAAGATTAACAGATTAAAGAACTTGTGCACATGGCAAACAAGTCCTGATCTGGGAGCAATGTTCGGAGAACAGGATTTAAGTCTACTATGCTCTAATGGTACAGGAACTCTTTCACCAAAGGCAGAATTCCAGCTCCAGAAGGGCCTCTCCAAGTCCCAGAGTCTTCCGTTGCAAGGCAGTTAGGTGGTAACATGCTGAACTTAGTCTGAACATCTGAATTAAAATCCAGTCTCTACCTAGGTGACTTCTGATCCAGTGTAGGACTTGACGTAAGCTGCTTAACTTCTCTGAGTCTCAATTTCTACCTAACAATTCTGCTTCACTGTGTTCTGGCGTTTGAATAAGAGCGTATATACACGGAAATGCTAAGCCTAACAGTTTGGCACAGGACAGGCACTCCTGGAAGCATCCAGTTCAGTTCATTATATCCACACATGCCTCCAGGAAACAAGATTGCAAGTCGTAGTTAGAAGTCTATCCTTAACTTGAATGACCCTCAGGTTAGGTCTCCGAAAACCATTTCTTTAACAAGCCTGTTGTTTTCAGCCTGGCTGTGCTTGAAGTACATTAAAAAGCACCTGTTTGGCTCCTGCTTAAAGTCAGGACTAAAGAATGACTAACCCAGTAAGGCGGCCAGAGTCACGAAATGCCACTAGTGCCTCCTTCAAACTGGGATTTACATTTGCTCCACGAAGTGGACAGACCAGGCTGTAAGACTCAAATACAATAATAGTCAACAATGGTGTTCAGGGGAAAAGAAAAACATAAAATAAATATCAGAGCACTTCTGTCAGAGAAGTTACACAGATCTAGAAATTATACCTAGAGAGCTTTTATTCATTTATTCAAATAAATATTGAAAGCGTGATTATTAACACTTTTGTAAAATTTCTTCGTATAAAATTAACATAATTAATACTCCTAAACGTCTCATTGTAGAAACCAGGTTCCATTTTAGTAATCTTAAGACTTAACCATAGTTATAAGATAATAATGGTCTTAAGACTTAACCATAGTTTTAAGATGATAACGGTCTTAAGACTTAACCATAGTTTTAAGATAATAAAGGTTTTGGGGGAAAATATTTTCTGTATATTTTATCTATTAAGCACATTTTATATACTCCTTCTGTAAAGTTTGCTCTTGATTCAAAATTGTTAACAAAGAGAAACATTAATCCCTCTCCCCCAAATATCATGTTTAATTTTATATGATGGATTTTACAGCAATAAAAGCATATTCTTTTAGCATTTTAGAATATTTGAAACTTCTTTTAAAGATGTTTTCCTACTTAAAAAAAAACCCTACCAAATCCTCACCTGCATATCTTTCAGGTAAAATTTCCTTCTTTTTATGTAAAGAAAAAAAGACTATAACATATAAGCGCCTCTACTCTGTGATGTTATTTTAGATTAAACATAACAATAACAAACAGAAAACACCAAGAAAAACCCTTTGTAGCCAAATCCAACAGGAAACATTTTCAGGCAGGGTAGATAGGGAATGTGCTCTACAAACTGTAATGAGTTAAAACGTTTTGGTTAAGAGCAGAGGTGCATTTGTTCACAGAGCACACGTCAAGGGGTGCTTCTGGTCTCTTGTCATGCTTCACTTGATCTGCTAGGGATGTTTCTTTCTCACCTCAGAGCTTATTTGCAATCTAAGTGCAACATGTATTGATTTAAAAACAATTTCAGAGCTGCGTTCCCCGCCCCCAAGAAAGTTTAGTGTATAATTAACCCCTTGTTCCTGGGAATTAATGTCTTCATATTAAAAAAAAATAAAAATGTAATTAGCACTACCAATTAAAACTGTTATTATTAAAGGTTCATTCCATTCCCAATATATTCATAGAGAAAATACATTAAATCTGTCTTAAAAAATAAGTACTTGTCCATCATACTAAAAGCAAAATTGTATTTGAATGGCAATGGTAAATTATTTCCAGAGACAAAGTATCAAAAGTTACACCCATGTGTTTTATTTAGTAGAACTTGTAAATTGCATACTTTGTTTGTATTATTGAATTATTTACATGGGTGCAGATGATTATAAATTTCTGGAGGACATAACATTGGTGATGACTAGGGTAGATGTAATGAATATAAGACTAAATTCTATGTCAGACCTATTATATACCTAGCATAGTATTATTCTGACAAAGAAACTGAATGTTAATATGAAAACAAATGGTTGTCACATAGAGTGGTGATATAATGAATCCTTTTTCTAAACTTTTATGTACCAATTTATATTTTCAGTGTTTACCACATTTTAAAATAATAAACACCATAGGTTTACGAGCTGCTATGTAAATATGGTAAAACCTCAGCTTAAGGAGATCAGCTTTCTAGAACATCTTAGCAATCATAAATGTAAACTGCCATTAACACACACACACACACACACACACACACACACACACACACACAGGTCTCACCTTAAATACCCGTGGTGGCTTTAGTGTCTATGAATCAGCTCAAGAATACAGAGTATAAGACAAAAGAGAGAGAGAGAGAAGGGAGGGAAGAAGAATTTAATCCAAATTTTAAAGACTACACCCAACACACTGTGGTTTGTTGTTATATCTCTGAGAAGAAAAAGAAGTCTATTACAGGTCTATGAAGTTTTTAAAAAAGAGAATTTTCACACAAATGCTAATAAAATGATAGATGACAAAAAAAGCAAGAAAGGAAAACAGAGATTCTGCTAGTAGTTTGGACTACTATAATTAAAAGCTGTAACAACTATGGCAACAGCAGACACTGATGGCAGAAGTCATCCCAAAACAAAGAATAAGAGAGATGAATCAACGTCTCCTTGTGTGTTCTACTGCCCTGGGCGCTTAAGGTGATGCAGGTCTATGGATGTGCACTGGGGATGTGTCCCTTGAGGGTGGAGAGAACCAGACCCACTGAACTGAGACTCTTCATAACAAGGCGAAACAAGGTTAGTTTGACTGTTCCTGAATGTGCTGGTTCTCCAGGAATCCAGAAAACAAAATAGCCGATGAATGGGAATTTTATCATCCTCAAGCATCCACATGTGTCCTGTATTTACTCATTACTTCAAAGTATACACCAATTCAAAGACAGACAAAGTCGTTTTTGTTTGACTAACCGGCTTATACTTGGTTCGTTTCAGAACCACAGGCATGCCTAAGTGTGGAAAAGGTTTCCTTTGTTACAGGACTGTGGAATTTAGCCTGAAGAGGCAGGGTTATTTTGGGGGAACATATTTGCTGTCCTCTTGCACTCCAGTTACTTCTGTCCTTTCATGGGCTGAACTTGTGAATTAGGTTTTCATTTGGAAGTTCAAATAGTACTTTAGAAAATGCTTTTGGGTAAAACTAATCCATTGTCCATAACTTCCAATCATTAATTCATCTTAAAGAAAGGGTTTTGAATTTAGCTTCTGATGGCCTTCTGTTCAAAGTAAAGTATAAATGTTGGATATTTATTCTAAAATGTCTTCTGTGGGAGCTGTCATTCCTATTGGTGGGTTGCCAGTCTCTGAGGCCAGCGTGCAGGTGATTACTGGAGCCTCCAGCTGGCCGCCCCTCCCTGCCACTGAGGAGTCTGGGAGTTAGTCATTCCCTTCCTTCCTCATTTCAGTGACACTTTGAACCTACCTCTGATGACGTAAAAGCTTTTCATATCGTTTCATGATGACTATTTGCTTCTCAGACAACATCGCTAAAGAGGGAACTACTTGAGGCAAACAGCATTTTTCATCTTTAAATTCCCTATAACCAGCATGAAACTTGACGTACCTTTCTGGATTTCAGTGTTTTTGTTTTTCCTTCAAGTGGGAACAAGTAGGACCGTCATTTTTTAAAATCTGTTTTGTTGTGTATTCAATATAAAAATAGATCAGTGTTCAGAACTTCAGAAGTGGATTTGTTAAACATGTTGAGACTTCAAATCTGCTTAAATTTTAAATAGAAATTGATATCTAGTTTTCTTAAATATTAATGAGTTTTTTAAACTCTTTACAAATCCTTACGGCATCTTAAATTCTGAAATTTGAAAAACTTCTTAAACACGAAATGTTTAAAGACATTAAACTTTTTACCTTTCGCAATTTAGTAAACTATTTAATCTTTCAATTTCCCCTTCTACTAACTCTTCTGTTAGGTATTAGGACAGAAAAATCTTGTTTTCTTAGTCTAGCATTTTCTAAATTAGCATCAAATTAATCTTCCACAGAGTCAAACAAGTGGCTTCTTTTTCCAAATAAAAGTCTTTGCTAAAATACTGTTGCGAATTGCTAGCTTAAACAAAGGTAGACTATTATTATTACAATAGGAGAAGTGTCTTAGAAAGTCTAAAAAGCAAAGTTTAATCTGTAGGTTCTGCAATTTCAACAAGACATACTATAGTTTATCAAAAATCTCTGACATTCCCCAAAACATTTTTATCCACAGACCTTTCTATACCCCTTACCTAAACCAGAATCTGAAATAAAACTTCTTATACTTACTGAAGACCAGCTGCTTAGAGGGGGTTGTTTTAGTCAAAACAGTTTAAATCTGCATGAAGAAAATGGAAAAATGAATTAAAAGGACGAAATTACTTCTCTTTCTCACCCGAAAAATGATAGTTCTTCATTTTCAGTAGGGTTGGTTTCTTTGCTTCTTTGTTTTCTGTTGGGAGTATTTTTTTTTCTTTCTTTTCTTTTCTTTTTTTGTGGTAATTAAACTATAAACTAAGCATGTTAGGAATTCTGGCTGAGAAGTCTTAATTGCACTATTGTTTAGGGCAATAAACATTTTTCTGGGCTTCCATTAGAAGATGGCCTGACCCTGTAAGAACATGGTCCAAAAGAAAATGTGTCAGATCATGAGCGTTGAAAAGGGCAATTAAAACACGGTATGGTTGAAGAGCTAATGTGGGCAATGCTCCTGATTAAGCATTTGAAGTGCACTTGGTGTTTGTCTTTTTGTGCTAACTTCATATGTAGCAACCGTAATAAGGCCATTTAGTGCCATCATGACATTTCTGCTTATACGGATGTCATATAAATTAAATTAATTTCAACGGTAGCTAGGTCTTCAAAGACCATATCCTATCTCTAGGGAATGTTAGTGTGGTCTACTTGCCACATGTGAAACCAGAGCTATGATTCAGCAATGCTCTGACTCAAAATTACAGTGTATATTGTCTGATATCACTGTCCACATGAAGGAAGAATGCAGACCTGCTTCAGGCAATGTATGATGTTAGGACGTAAGCAGTACAGTAATTTGAATGCCCTTACATTATGCTCACTTAATTATGCCCTACCATTCTTCATGTGCTCTGCGCCAGCGTACTTTGTGTGAGAACTTAGAAACATGTTTGGCAAGGAAGTGCATTCCTCCTTTACAAGGGTTTATTGCGTTTTCATAACTGTTAATAACTTCTCCCTACAGTGCATACTCTGTATTAGGGAGTCCAAATATCTTCCCTATTGCAAAATATCTAATTCCTATCTGTGATGGTTAATTTTATGTGCCAACTTGACTGGGCTAAGGGATGCCCAAAGAGCTGGTAGAACTTTATTTCTGGCTGTGTCTGTGAGGGTGTTTCTGCGAAGATTAGCATTTGATTCGGTAGACTGAGTAAAGAGATGCCCCTCACATGTGTTCGTATCAGCGGGGATATCCTCCAAACCATGGATGGCCTGAATAGAACAAAAAGAGGGAAGAAGGGCAAATTCCCTCTCTCTTCTTGAGCTGGGGCATCCATCTTCTCTTGCCCTTGGGCATCGAAGCTCCTGGTTCTTAGGCTTTTGGTCTTGAACTGAGTTATGCCACCAGCTCTTCTGGTTCTTCAGTTTGCAGATGGCAGATTGTGGGACTTCTTGGTCTCCATAACCAAGTGAGCCAATTCCTATAATAAATCTCCTCATATATACATCCTATTGGTTCTGTTTCCCTGGAGAATGCTAACTCAAGATCTAAACCAAGTTGAAGATGTCATAGAGTGCTCACACTAGATGGATTTATTGTGAAGGAGGAAAAGGCTGGAGAGAACTGTGTGTGTGCACCTGAGTTAAACCAGGTGGCACGTCACAAAATGAATGTAATGTAAAAGAAAACAAAGGCGAATTACTCTGACCCAGAAATTATCCAGTGTATCCTGTTTAGCACTTCCATTTTCTTGTGAATATTATTTTTCCTTTCTTTTCCCTATTGACTGTGTGATATCTAATGAAAAATCAAAGTTTTACCGTCCATCATTTTAGAAAACTACAGTAGATTCACTTTACTCCAGTCTTGGACTGACTGAGTGATTAAACAAGAATTAGAAAATAAACCCCAAATCTAAATCTAAAAATTGTTAAAGGTGCCTAAAACCATCAAGTAAATTTCATAAAGACTTTTATGCAAAAAGAATTTGGGGATTTCACATAAAATCCACCTGATTTACCCATAGGTGGCAGTGGCAGTGGGCATTTCCCATCTGTTGAATGGTTTAGCAATGTTAGTGTTTATTTTAAGTTGTGTTTTTACTACTTGTGGCTTGTTATATTTCTGTTTAGATATATTTTTAATCCTAATAAATTTGGTTAGACTGATACAGGAGTACCTTTTTCATCGATCTCAGATTGCTGTTCTTTAAAAACTAATTAGATAAGAGGAAAAGGTCATGTAAGACAAATTCTTTATGAAAAGTAGAGATTTCAACTGCAGAAGTGTAGTGAGCCTGCTAAGTCCTTGTCAAAGGATATATCATTTCTACTTCGCTCTTCATAGATTAAGTGGCTATGGTGAGTCTTCAACGAACCCTAGGTCATTCTGGAGTAAGTAGAAATGACTGAAAGAAACATGTGAAGGGCAACTTGAAAAAGAGAACTGAACCTTTGCACATTACAAGGTTCTTCCTCTCTGGCTAATATTCTGCTTTATATTCAAATTAAATCTAAAATGATTAGTAGCACTTAAATGAGAGACTCTTCCTGTGATGACACTGTGAGCTTGAGAGAAAATTAGGTTAGGAAAAAGAAGCTTGGTTTGATGAAGTACAGTTGCAAAATTATATGTCAGCGTCTGTATCAGTTTATTATTTGGAAAATGACTGGGAGGAAGCAGTATCATAATAGTATTTTCATTCAGGGTTTTCATACTGGAAATGTTAATTCATTTATAAAAAGTAGAGCCATAAAATCCTTACACATCTTGATTTCAGTTCAGATTCCCCTAAAATAAAATTTTAAAAAATCTTTCAGTATGCCTATTTCTGATCCAAATGTGGAAAACCACAGTGCCATTTCTCAAAGGTAACAACCCCACCATTGCTCTGCCTGAGGACTTTATTAGATTTAATACTGAAAGCTCACAGTCAACCACTGCCAGTGAATCCCTTGAAAGCTGGAAACTTGGATTATCTTTTGTCTGCATTTCTGTTACGCAGACTGTTGTTAACCTTCCATTCCCAACTTGAACCTACTCAATGGCTTGCCAAACAGCAGCTGCACTTTTGAGAGCCTCCAGCAAGAGAAGAGCTGGATTTCATATTTTAGGTGCAGTGTCGATTTCCAAGAAGAAAGGCAAACTGATCTTTTAACATTCTGTTTGTACTTCCAAAGCATAACACGTCTGCATGATGATATTCCTTTTGGGAGATCAGCATGTGGATTATTCTGCAACTTTGAGAAGTGACTGAAATATTTCAAATTAGCTTCCTGAAATAAAGAATGGTGCCAGGGGCTTCCCTGGTGGCGCAGTGGTTGAGGGTCCGCCTGCCGATGCAGGGGACACGGGTTCGTGCCCCGGTCCGGGAAGATCCCACGTGCCGCGGAGCGGCTGGGCCCGTGAGCCATGGCCGCTGAGCCTGCGCGTCCGGAGCCTGTGCTCCGCAACGGGAGAGGCCACAGCAGTGAGAGGCCCGCGTACCGCAAAAAATAAAAATAAAAAGAAGAATAGTGCCAGGAGCACCATTACATCACAGAGTGGAATATGAGGTTTAGTAGTTACTAAATCAATAGAAATAATAGTTTTTGCATGGATAACGTAGGAAATCTTTAAGGAAACTTTTGTTTTCTTTTTTCTTTTATTGGTTTGCTTGCTATTTAAAAGATGGCAAGTATGGCAAAAGCCTAACTCTTCATATTACAACTTAAATTTTCCTAGTTCTTTATATACTACAAACATAAACAGCAAATGCTCCAGGTTACATAAGGATCATCATAATTGTTTACCTATATCACATATTAAAATTAAAATAGATGTTTATGAATTTTCTCTTTCAGACATATGTGAATTATGAAAAGAATAGTTCTCTGTGTAACAGAAAATAATGTATTTTGTCCGTGGATAAAATGGCACAAATCATTGAACAGAAGTGTTGTTATATATCCTAAGGCCACATACTCTTATTAAATATACAAATCAATAATTATTAATGATATTCTGATTAGTTATCACAAAGAATTATTGTATTTAAGCAAGGGTTTTGTTACATATAATTAAATATTCTTATTTTACATTTAGAGATTATGGTTGAGGAAGTATTCTACTCAGGATATATACTTAACATGAAGGAAACATGAACAGGAAAGCAACGAGCAACAATATTATTCAATTTCCCTGTAAGTTCTGATAATTTTTTACAGTGGCATGCTATGTTACAAGTATCTTCCCAATGAACGGGACCACTCTCTCCTTTCATGTCATGTTATCCTAAACCAAAATGCATATTAACTCCACCCATCACTCAAAACGATTCATGGCCTTGACAAGATGTTCAGAAGCAAAGTCTATATGGACTCCAAGACTTGCCAACCAACCAAAATACTTACAGAATTCATGGCAGGGTGACTGATGCTTTACATAATACAGAAACACTAACCCTTCTTGATAATCATGCTCATAGTATAAATGACTAAAATCAACATTTACCCTAAATGGAAAGTATGATTGGTATAGGAAACTAACGTTACTCATAGGCACGTTCTCAGTGGCCATAGGACTTACTCAAGAAATACTTTTCCCATCCATGGCATACATAATAAATCTTAAAACCATTGAGCAAACAAATCAGAAATTTAAAGTTAGAAAGAACCAAAATCAGTTTATGGACTCCCATGTTTTCTGTATAAAGAGGATGAAGATGGGGGAGGTCAGTCATTTGCAAAGTTACTAAAAAGCCATACCTAGGGAATTCCCTGGTGGTCCAGTGGTTAGGACAACTGCTTTTATTGCCTAGGGCGCATGGTGGTTCAATCCCTGGTCAGGGAACTAATATCCCACAAGCTGCACAGCATGGCCAAAAAAAAAAAAAAAAAAAAGGCTGTACCTAAGCCCAGGACTTCTAACTCACAGTCAAAGTTTGTTCTGCTCTATGAGTACTATATTAAATTTTACCTTAAAATATCTGAAGCTTACTAGAAGTGTTGAGCTTTGCTATTATTCAGGTAAGGCCATACTGGAAAAGTCTGCTCCATCCTTAGAAACTCATTTGATGAATGAATACTATTGCATTTATTTAAATACTTAGGCATTTTCATTGCTTCTATAAAATATGCTATATGATGGTGGGTATTGGGTAAGGTATGGGCCAGTTCTACGACTGCTCTGTTTGGAGAGGAGCTGATTTGGGAGAACACTGGTGATAACTCAGTATTTCTGTTTTACTGCAGTAGAAAGAAGCATCACTTTTTTCTAGGTGAGAAATATTTAAAACAATCTTATCTAATAATTGTGACACTGATACTCATTTCATGTTGAAATGAAAGAATTTAGAAATATTTTCAAAATTGCATGGCCAAAGCTACTTTTGAAAATTTCCACACGCCATCTTGTGATTTTTTTAAAAAAATCTGAGCTACAGTTTGGTGTATTATCATTCAACTTAAAATATGTTGTAACTCAAATTCTAAGCTTGTATTAAGAATATTTCTAATCTGTTTCATTAACTAGCAGTGTAAAATTTTTGCATTATCTATAAACATTTTCTATTAGAAGTACATTTGCCTAATTTTAAAAATTTGTTTAAAAAGCGTGGTTCCCAAACTTCAGAGTGCATTGGAATCACCAAGAGGGCTTGTTAAAACACGAAGTGCTGTCAGTAGATCTGGGGTGGAGCCAGAGAAATATCATTTCTAACAAGTTCCCAGATGACATTGATACCGGTGGTCTCAGAGCACACTTTCAGAACCACTGGAAAGTTAATCCTCTATAAGAACATATATGGCAATAAATATTTATGATCATAACACTGTTTTTTAAAATTATCATTCAAAATGGGATATTCTGATTTTTGGTTTCTCAGATTAAATAAGTCCCATTAATTATTCAATTGAATACTGACATGGTATTTAAAATGCAACTTTTTAGATCACCTCACACTCCTCACTACCTTTCCGACTAAAGAATCAGTGAATTTTTAATATTTGAGAAATATTACATCTAAAATTAATTCTGTATTTAGTGTGGAATACATGTTTAATAAACCATGACCTCCAAAACATGAAATATGACTCTATAGTCTCACCAGGATTCATTAGTGATCACAGAATAGCTAGAATTGTCCCCAGATATCCTATATCTGGTCCGCTCTTCTCTCCACCATCCTGTGTGCTACAGGACAGGAAAAGAAAATGCTAAGTCATTAACCATACAGAGCAACGTCCCAAATCAAACAATATTTCTAGATATATGATCAGGAAGAACAGATTACAGTGGAAAGGTCCAGAACTGGGTTCTCTTCCTCAGTGTTTCATTATTATGCATAGAGACAGATTATGTAAACTCTCTGTGCCTAAATCTCCTGTTTGTGAAATGAAAAGGTTTTCTGGATGAGCCTTAAAGTCTCCTGTATTTCCGAAATACACTGATTCTTTGTTTTTGCTTCTATAAATGCATTCAACTCACTTGCTCAGGACACTCTGGTTTTCTGACACTGGCCATGCTCAGCTTTACTTATTTACTAAAATAAATTAATTAGGCACTCTCTAATTGTGGTAGCCATAGCAAAAATCAGTTGGAAGTTATTAAGAGATCATAATTACATTTGAACAAACTCTACTATAATTCAAAATTCATGTTGCTTAAGTAAATGGGAACTTCTAATAAACTCTCTTCCATTAATGTTGGAAAGATTTAGCAATTTTAATGATCATAGTTGTATCCACATATTTGCCACGAGAATGCAGGAATATAGCAAACACAGTGATTAAGTAGATAAGAGCAGAAGAAAGAAGGATAAATCTCTGAATATTTTATGTACATATATACATATCCAATTCTTTAGATTGCAAAACGTAACACTCAGATGAAGCTATTGCAGAGAGAAAATTGCCCTCTCAAATGTCAGTTAATGTTTGATCAAGTGTAAAGTTGATCTATATGCGAGGAAGAGGCATTAGAGACCCAGAAGGAAACCAAATCATAAGCATATTCAGGTGACTGGCCATGTAAGATGTTTTAGATTAGGGTCAGAACCTCAAGTCTAAATTAAATACTTTGCTTAAAGAAATACTCATCAATTTGCAGTTATCATGAATATGACCCAGAATCTAGGGAAAAACAGCTGTTGATGTGAGTGTGGATCATAAGTCTAAAAATGACATGTACTAAAAGAGTAAAATGACAGCACAGATACAAGGAATTACAAAAGAGCAAAGACATGGGATTTTTAAAAACTCAAGTCATTCATTTAGAGCAATAATTTCAAGACCCACAACAAAAAACATTTTATCAAACGGAAAGACTTGAGAGAAACATTCTGATTTTCTGGCATATTGCGTTGTTAGGATGAAGCAATGTAGCTAGAAGAATATATCTATTATTTTGATCAAGACTTCCAGCCATTTGCCTTTGAGGTATTCTGATAAAAAATATTAATTCTTTAACTTCAGGTTTTGATACTATATTACTAATTTCTTGTAATTGGTATTTCAGTTTACCTGGTTCTGTTGAGATTAGTAAGTTTTTAAAAATAAAAATAAAACTCAAAGGAAAGAACAGATTTAAAACTTGGTTACGATTATAAACCTGAAAATTTGGTTAAAAGTGTATCTGATTGCATACTGTGGAATATCTCCAGTATGTTTGTCATATGGAAATAAATACCAGGCAGTTTCAAATATTAAAATGTTTAAGAACAGAAAGGGAAATCTATCATAACCTATTTTAAGAGACAGATCTGATTAGTATCCGTGTTCGCTGAATATAAATGTATACACTAAGTGCATGCAAGCAGTGTGGTGTTTTACTGACTAAAAGAAATAATTAAGCAATGAAAATAATACAATTTTAAAACAATAACAATGCAGAGCATTTCATACACCAGACATAGTCTTGTTGATGGAGAACTTTTAGAATCGACATAGGTAATGAAAACAAATGGCACAGGAATTGAAATCAATGTAGTCTGTGAAGCAAATATGAAGACAGAGATACTGGAGATAAATGACTGAAAAAAGAATAAAAGTGAGTTCATAAACACTTCCCCATTCCTGGAAAGGAAAAACTCAGGTACCTGCGTGGTTTTATATGACTTAAATAAATGATCCGAGTAAAGAGTAAATAAAGGAGGGTCCTAGGGACTCAAAGAAATTAGACAAATCCAGATTATTAAAAGTAGCCGGAAAAATTGACTCAGAAATACATAAAATTATGGGATAAAGAAATAGTTATTCACACTAGTCATGAGGGGGATTCACAATAGTGATATATTTTAGATAGAGAATAATATCATTAATGTGAGCACTATTTATTTTTTAAATGAAGTTTAGCAATATGGTCACAGACATGCATTGCCTGTGAGAATACTGAGTTGAATTTGGAGAAAAGCAAGAATGTAAGTCAACTCATTAGATGAAGGAAGGATTTTAGATTTTCTAGTGGACAAAGCTGTACAAATGTTGCTCTAAAATACCAGTGAGTAAATTATAGTCATTTTTCTTTGGTTTAATTAGAATAATTATTAAATGAACCTTGAATCCTTGGCAGTTGTTGAGGTTCTATAAATGAACTAATTTTTTTTTTAAACAATAACATTCCCATACATGGCAATGGGCAGGTGATGTGACAGTTGCCATGCAAAATGACGCCACTGTTTAGGAAAGGTCCATGTCTATGAGAGACTCACCAACAGAGTTTATCCTGTCTGACCCTGTTACTCTAGTAAAGGCTGAAGTTTTGTATGGAGTATGTGTATGTAGTGAGACTGATGCAAGCCAAACCAATCAGAATTGTAGAATTTTGGAATTTTTCAAACTGGAGCAGGATAAAGTGTTGTTTCCTTTTCATGAGCAGGGACAGGACAATGTAAATACCTGGTCAATTAATAGGCTTATTTGCTAATGGATTTGTTGTGTTCACAGAAAGGAAGCTAAGAAAGACAGAAAGAAAAATTAGAGAGGGATTAAGAGAATAAGAGATGTCACTCCAAAAGTTTGGTCACTTTACAAATATTGTATTAATTTCATTTATAACAAAGGTTTAGCTTAAGCTAGCATGGGCTTGCAACAGCAAAGTGTTTTGAACTGTACACCATGGAGTATTGCATTATTTTTCACCATATGATTATAACATGTGGGAAAGTGCTACTGAAAATACCCCAGAAATTTTGCTTGTGACAATGAGTTGGAATCCCCCAAATGTTTGGAAATTAAATGACATGCTCTAAATAATATACTGTCAATGTAGGCATCACAAAATTGTTTTTTAAATATTTTAAACTGAATGATAATGAATAGCCAACATAAAAAGTCTCAGAATACATGCAGTGCCTAGAGGAAAGTTTATAAATTTAAAGTTTATATGTAAAAGGAAATAAAAAGACTCAAATAAAAATCTATATTTTTGCTCTAAGAAACCAGACAAATAAGAACAAATTAAAGTCAAAATAAGTAGAAAGAAGGAAGTAATAAACATAAGAGCAGAAAACAATGTAATAAATAATAGACAAATACTAGAGAAAATCCATAAAACTAAAGTCTGCATAGGGAATTCCCTGGTGGTCCAGTGGTTAAGACTCCATGCTTCCACTGCAGGGGGCATGGATTCCATCTCTGGTCAGGGAACCAATATTCTGCAAGCGGCACAGCACGGCCAAAAAATAAAATAAAATAAAAAGCTTCTAAAGTTTTTTTTAAAAGCTGCATCTATTTGGAAAAGATGAATAAAACTGATAAATATCTAGCAAGAATGGCCAAAAACATACATAATTGCCCATTTCAGAACTGAAAGTAGGGATATCACTACACATCCTACAGACATTAAAATGATAATTAAAATGTTATAAAAAACTATATTTGAATAAATTTGACAATATACACTTTTAAAAGAAATTTGTAATTAAAAATATTTCCACAAATAGTCCTTCAGGTCCATGCGTCTTCACAGGTAAATTTTACCAAACTTTTAAAGAAGGAAAATTATCAGTTCTACTCAAACTCTTTGAGAAAATAATGGAGATGAAAAAGTTTTCTAATTCATCTTATGAGACCAGCATTACAATGACAGCAAAGGTAGAAATAGATATTGTAGGAAAACTACTACACACTAACATACCTCATAGACATAGAAACAAAGATTCTTAACAGAATAATGGCAAAGAAAATTCAGAAACATACAAAGGTCAAGCATCCACAACCAAGGTGGGTTTATTGCAGGAATGCAAGGCTGTTTTAACACAAAAATCAAGTCTTTTATTTGACTGCTAATAATTCACCATATTAACAGCCTAAAAAGAAGAAAAGACATATGATCATTTCATCCTATGCAGAAACAGCATTTGACAAATTCAGCACCTGTTCATGATAAAATTTATTAGCAACAAGGTATAAAAGAGAATTTCTTCGGTCTGATAAAGGGCATCCACAAAACACCTACAGCTAACATTTTACTTTACGGTGAAGAATAGATAACATATTTTGTGCCTAAGAGAGGATTATAGCAATGATACTCACTCTCACCAGTGTACTTTTCTACAGTGTGCTAGAGGTCCTAACCACTGCTATATGAAAAATTTTAGAAAGGTGTAGAGATTGGAAGACATGATATAAAACTAAGCTGATTTGCAGGTGACATCACTGTACATCTAGACTCTTCTAAAGAGTCAAAATCTAAGCTAAGTGTAATTCTAAATACATTTAACAGGGCCAAATGACATAAGCTATATCTGTACACTAACAATGTACACTTAGGGAATCAAAAATTTTAAATCCCCATTTATAAAAATATCAACAAATAAAATACTTAAGAATGGATTTAATAGAATATAGTATATACAAGATGTCCACTAAGAAGTATAGAACATCAGTGAGAGAAATTAATGAAGACAAGTAAATTGAGATTTATACCATGTTCATAGATTATACAGCTATTTATTGACAAAATGACAAAATCTCCGCCAAATTGACCTATAGATTCAACATAATCCCAATCAAAATCATATCAAGTGTTTTTTTTTTAACACCAGGCTAGTTTTAAAGCATATAAAAAGGCAAAGTACTTAAAGTTAAAACATTCTTTCAAAAGAAGAATGTTGGAGACTTACACTATCTGATTTCAATTTGCTACAGAAATCAAAACAGTGTGGATATTAGAGGCAAGATGAACATATCCTTCAATGGAACAGAAGAGAGAGCCAAAAAATAGTCTATTGAATTTTCATAAAGATGACAAGGTCATTCTAGAGAAATTCTTTATGACATTGGGTTAGACAAATATTTATTAAACAGAGCACAAGAATTACAATCAAAAATTATGGATAGAATGGTACTCATGAAATTGCAAATTATGTCCTTTGAAAGACAGAGATTTTAAAAAATGGAAAGGCAAGCTATAGACTTGGAGAAAAGAGACTTGGCAATCTCTTTATCTGGAAAGAGGCTTGTATCCAGAATATATAACAAACTTTTGCAACTCAGTAACAGAAAGATAAACAACCCAATAAAAACATGGGTGAAACGTTTGAATAGACATTTCATTACAGAATATATGAAGATGACCAGTAAGCATATGAAAATGTGCTCAACATCACTAGACATCAGGAAAATACAAATTAAAACAAATATAACACTACTGTAAATCCACAGGAATGACCCAAATTAAGACTGACAGTGTCAAGTGTTAATGCGGGTGAGGAGTAACTGGAATTATACATTGCTAGTGGTTATTCAGAGTGGAAAACTACTCTGGAAAACTGTCATTATGGTCTTACAAGTTAAGTGTGCATTAACCCCATGACTCAGCAATTTCACTCTTACATATTTATCCAAGAAAATAAAATCATAATTCCACATAAAAACTTGTTCATGAATATTCATGTAGTAACACTTCACCTAAGAGCTAACACTTAGAAACAACATTCCTTTAGCTTTTGATAAGCTGTGGCTTATCCATATGATACAGTAATATGCAGCAATAAAATGAAATATACTGCTAATACACAACGATAAATATGAAATTTTAGAAAAAATAAAACTATAGTGATAGAGCAGCAGTTGCCTGGGGTTGCAGGAAGGAAATGTAAGGGATGATAGAAATATTTTACATCTTAATTTTGGTTGTATTTTCACAAGTGTGTACAAACATCAAAACTCATCAAACTGTCCACTTTATATAGGGGAATTTTTATTTATGCAATTTAAACCTCAATTAAGCTAGGGATAAAGCTGCTTTAGACTCGTTACTTCTTGTGAACAGAAATAGGGAATTGCATGCTTGAGACCTCAGCTATATACACTCACACACATACATAGATGCTAGTGAACACCTCAGGGTTGAATTTAGAAACAGATCATCAGTTACATAAGAAACAGTCATCTGAGTTCAAACTCAGTTTTTGTTTTGTTTTCTATTTTAAGGATAGAAGTTTGAAATTCACTAAAAACAAATTAAAGTTTATTAATATTCACTTGTTTTTAAAAAAATAAAATCTGTCAAGCCTCTTCCTCCAGATGTAGTTTCCAGATGGTCTATGAATTGTCCAAGGAGAGTCAGAGGGACATTTTTCATCATAATGAAGAGAAAGTATCATATTTCATTTAAAAAACACTGGTCTGGAATCACGTAGATGTACACTTGATGGGGGGGATTATTCTATCAACACATTGACTTTTAGCCATGGAACAACTGACCCCATCCCTCTGTAATTTAGATAACTTTATACCAATGCTAGACAAAGGAATGCAGTAAGACAAAGACACAGAACAAACTCTCAATTCATGACATTGTGGAAAAAGGTAAAAGATCCTTTAAAACAAAAATCCTGGAAAATGCAAACATGAAATGTTCATTTCTCCTCTTATTAAAACTTTAACAAGAGGTTCATTAGGTTTCAAACTTTCTGATTTGTCCTCTACATTCTTTTCCTTTCCTGAATTTGTATAAAGGAATTGTAAATAGGCAGGGAAATAATCATTCCATTAATTATCTCAAAGGCAAGAGTAGTTTCATAGGGATTTCAGGACACATAAGAGGAAGACTAGTTTTTGATATCCAAACTTTTTGTAAATATATTTAAATATTATAAATACTTTTAAGTTTTTGTTCATATGTGTATATAGGAAAAGATTCTAATCCACTAAAGATTTATTATGACAAACCAGCTTCAAGTTTTTTATTAAAATACTTGGATATTTTAAAAATCACATGATCCTACTAACACCCATATTATTTCAGCACAATTAAGCAACTTGGAAATTCACTTTCAGAGCTACTCACATTAGCATTCACAGAGAAAAATAATAGGAAAACCAAATTATAAAAAATAAAGTCAGTAAAATTTGTTATTCTTCACCTGAAATGTACACTATTTCAATTTTTAAACAACTGTGGTTAGTTAAAATTAATAAACTTAGGAAAAATTCTCAAAAAGATAATATTTTCGGCAAGGGACAAATCAGAATCAATTTGAATAACAGCGTATCTGATTTCAAGCAAAGGAATTCCACTGGTTTTAAAACTAGTCATTTCCATTCAACATATTTGCTCTAAGTGCCAATTACATGTAAGGAAATGTATTAATCACTACAAGGGATACAAATAAAGATGAAACAGAGCCTCTGCACTACTCTGGTTTTCTCTTATTCAGTGAAAACATTGAAATACTTACAAAAATCAATCACAGAATTCCACTGATTGGAAAAAATGATGATAGCAGTGATGTCACATTTCATAACTATTGTTAAATATAGATTTCACATGAGGACCATGGAATAGG
The DNA here is from genome assembly GCF_963455315.2 of Globicephala melas. Lineage (NCBI taxonomy): Eukaryota > Metazoa > Chordata > Mammalia > Artiodactyla > Delphinidae > Globicephala > Globicephala melas. Next base: position 2,838,244 of record NC_083334.1, on the reverse strand, counting down.
AGATGGTGAAAATAAAGTCATAGGGACATAAAGTAAATGTTCACGAATTTATATAAGGTAAAATACAAGGTAAATTTTTGTTTTTATAAGCTATTGAGATTATTTAAGGCAGGTGTAATGTATTCTATAACTCATTAGAAGAACCCAGTGGCAGAATGCTTAATTATAAAGGGGAAAGAATAATACATTATGTATATTGTTTTCATATAGATTCTTTGCAATGTGATTTTTTTCCTAGGGAAACTTTAAAGTGATTAAATAATGATTTGCTGAACCCCTGATTACTTTCCTCCATCACTTTTATAAGCTATAATGATTCAACTATTGGATGGCTATAATGGGTAAAATAATCCCATTACTAAAATTAGTAATACTGAAATTCAAATAGTATTACATATTATTTAAATATATCAATATTCTCTATTAGTATATTATTAAATAATCTCCTTGAATATAATTTTATTAAAAGAATACTTTTTCTCCAAATTAACAATTAAAACATAGATATGACATATATATGTACATATATGTATCATATAAGTATATAAATATATAGGTACTCAGGCAAAATTATATCTGTAGACACAATGGACAAGTCAAGAGAAGTTTTTTTTTTTTTTGATGAAGGACTTACTAAAGGCCCTTCATATATTGACACAGCACTCAATTCATTTGACAAATGTTTATTAAATATCTACTGTGTATTAAGCATTGTTTTATACATTGTTGAAAAGAAACAGTTCCCTCTGTCAAGAAGCTATATTCTCGTTTTATAGTTTATGATTACTTTGTAACACATAAAATCATACACCTCTCACCAAGTTGCTCTAAGATACCTTTATGAAGCCTGTAACAGAGAGCATGGCTCAGAGTGGAAATCACAGATATGTCAAAAATACTAATTCCTTGCCTTGGTTACCAGCCTTCTAACACCTGAATCAGAGAAACTAGAAGTATGAAGTTTTTTTTTTTTTCCGTAGGACATTTAACATGGTCAACAATTTTTTCATTTTCATGTATAAGTATTAATACAAGAGGTATCTCTCTATCTTACCACAGTGCCTGCACATTGAAAGCACTTATCTACATTTAGTGAGTAAATTTGTTGCTATTGTTTGAAAGGTCTGTGCTAACCATACCTTTGAACAATTATACCTGAAGCAAATTTCTGGTTCTGAAAGCAAAATCAGTGTGACACATAATATAGCTGGTTCAAGTGTCTTTGGGAGCATTCTGGAGGGACACCTAAACCAGTTTAGGTAGAAAGAGGAAGGTGTCAAGAGGAAAGTGAGCAAGTACAAGCAGAAGTTAGCACCAAAGAGAGAAAGGAGAAGTGAGAAGTGTTCCAAGGCTGGATACAGGGAATAGACAAGGGGAGAGAAGGGTGCCTACAGATAATGTAACATATACTGGAAGGAGAAGAGAGCAGGAACAGGAAATGACAATAGGTTTGCCCCAAAGTAGCAAAAGCATGCCATGGAACTAGGGTACATATCTTAGCGAAGAGATATGGAACAGATGAATGACTATACATTGGGCATTTCAATTATAATCAAAGGCATAACCACTCTCACTATCACCATGCTTGAAAATGAAAGGCGTATTGTCAATTTCTCTTCACTCAAATAGGTAGGGGATGCTATTTTTCTTAGATATAGAGGATTTTGAGCCAATTCCTTCTCAAAGCCAAAGTAAAAGATACTGTAGATGAAAACTATGGTATTACTTTTAAATATCAGCATTTATTTTATACCAGATTTTAAAAACTGATCCTCAAAGGCATTGTTTCACTGTACACACACCAAATAAGTTAATTTATCGAGGATAATACTCTGCAGATACTGCCATGAAATATTCCATGTGAAAAATAGACAATTTCACACATTATCTTCTTCTGGGAAAGCAAGAATACGTACTCTCTGGTGGTGGGTCCTATTGAAATCCTGCCCAGATCACCCTCACCCGGCTGGCACACCCATCTCCAAGCTATTGCAGAGAATCACACTTAGCCTAAAAGAAATCACCTCCCATCCAGTATACACTCTTTGAAAGTCAACAGCCAAAGAATCACTGACATGAGGACACAAAAGGACAGCCCCCTTTCCTTGGTGGAAACAGTGTTTTGGATGCAAGTCATGCTGCAGAGCTCTCAGTGAGAGCAGGCTGGAGCTAAGATGTGTTCAGACATCTTTGACATTCTTCCTCTTCTCTAGCTTGTGTCTCTCACTTCCCTTCCCCCAAAAGTACTACCTAAAAGTCACTTTTAAAAAAATCTGCATTTCAGGTTCTGCTTATAGGGGTCATAACCTAAGGCACCCCTCCTTGAGGAGGGTCTTTAATACTATTGGACAAGTGCCAGGATCTTCCACCGATATAGATATTCTAAAGCCCTGGGTGTCCATTAGAGTTGGTTCTCCTCTGTTCCACATGTTCTTACACTCACTCCAAGCGTGAGGGACAAGAGTATCCCTCAGGGAGATTTTCCATTACGGGCTTGTGATGGAGAACTGCCTAGGTCTCAATGGCTACCGTTCTGATTAGAGCATATACAATTTATCCACATACTGAAGTTTCCCTCAAACATTCCCATGTGACCAGGGTACCAGGGACATAATCAACACTCCTCTGCAATGATCTAAACTTTGGAATTGAGGCTTGGTACCCATCCAGATGTCCCCTTTGTGTGCTGTCCTGTCTTGTTACCTCTGTGATCTGCTCTCCACTAGTTTCACTCTTTTCCATCTTACATATTTTGATCACTTTGAATCTCAAAGAGAAGGGATCGCGATGCTGATATGCAGTTACCCATGGATCTAGACCATAATTTGTAAAACGTGGCCATAATTAACACATGAGGGAGGCACATCTCCATAGTCCACTCAGTATAGCAAAGACCCAAGTATCCACAAATGTTGAAATATCGATGATACGCCATTGGCTTGCGAAAACAAGTCATGTTTTTGTCAAAACTGTTTAAATTAGGTTTCAGAGTTCTTATTCAACACTAGCCACCTCAACTGATGATAAAAGTGAAATATCAGGGACTATTGTAAACATATTAGAGAGCAAATTGAAACTACAATGTACACATGAAAATTTATGAATTAAAACAGTCATAAAATATTCAAAAGTACCAAAATAAAAAGTGGTAAATTGAGTAGCCAGGTGGAGCATTTATTTGCAGGGGACATTAGACATTTTTAGTATCAAAGTGGTAATACTGTGTACTTTTATATTTGGGTGCACTGATGTGAGTAATAAAAGATTGTGTTGCAAGTTATAAGGTCATGGAGTTTATTATACAAATCAATCAACCAATCAAAAAGTATCGAGTCCTAAGAAGAGAGAAAGAAAGCATATAAAAGATGACCTTTTAGTAAATTTCTGAATTATTCTAGTTACAAATTGATAAAATGACTTGTTTTTTATGGACATGAAGCTTATCGCCTCAAGTATCATAAATTTTAGTCTGAGTTTTTCTGAGCGGCTTAAGAAATGACTCACAGTCAAATCAATTTATTAACTCAGTCTGAAAGGGAATATTATGTGCAACAATAAGGATGTATGAGAGAACAAACCTCTTTAGGATAAGAGAAATACTTTGATATGACTGCAGTAGGGGACATAGGGAAGGTCATGAAGAGTCATGAGAGGAGACACACATGTGACACATGATAAAAGGGGTCCATGCCTTCTGAACAGATTTCGTGACTTATGAATGTTTCTTAAAAGTGGTATCAGAATCATACTGAGGTATTCTTTAAGAAAGAAGATTGTCCCAACAAGGCATTTTATGATCACTAAAGATCAAGAATCACTCTGTAAGTATGAAGAGCCCTACAGGGGTTTCAAACAGAAGTGTGACAGAGGAGTGAGGGAAGAAATAAGAGGTGAGTAAGAAAGAAGGGAAGAGAGATATTACCAGACCCAAAGACATATAGAATATATGGAATACAATCAAGTTCTAAGTTAGAGGCTATGGGTCGTTATTGGAATTGTAGGTCTCTTTCAGCTCTCTTTTTCAATCTGTGTTGGATAGGATAACCCTATAAAAATAAAGCCAGAAAAGCATGTTTGGACAAATTCAAGAATTACCATAACAAACACTTCCGAATAAAGCACCTAATGAAATGGAGAATCTGGAGAATCACATCACTACCTTTTCTCCTTCCAAATAGTCCTCTCAGGAGGCATATTAGTGTCTAACCAATTTTGATTTTATAAAATTTCATCTTGATTGAAATTAATTTGCGCTTCCCTTTTGCTGACCAGAGGATGTAGTTATATCTCCAATTTGTTTTGGGGGTGGGGTCAGGAAGGGAGGAATAAGTTTTGATTATTCAGTAGCTAATACTCTGAGCACACAAAACAAAATTAAATTTTGGAGGATTTTATCTTTTTACAATTGATTTTTAAAAATCCCGGAAAGAGCAAATGTAAATCTCAGTGGGTTTCTAGCTGAACAAATAGCTACTAAAAATACACTTTTAATTGTCAGAAAACATACATGCCAAAGCCTTTGGCTCAGATGGAGGCCAAGTTAATTTCTAAAACTAAACAGAGAATTTCTGTAGGAAAAAATCTTTTCAGCAAATAATAACAGTTCCTTAGTTTTAAGAAATTTGGGGATACCTGGGTAGTTCTATTTCCTAGATTTAAATACGTGTATCTAGTTCATATGGTATAAGTTGCATTTCAATTTGTCCTATTAAGTTTCTATTCGTTTCAGATGATCTACAGAAGTGTCAAGAACGCTTAAAAGAATTATGTTTTAACATGAGTCATGAAAATCAAATATGTAATAATATATTTTCAAGGGAATTCAACTTAGCACTTCCTTGCTTAAGAATGTTTAAGAATGGCTTAGGCAACTATTTTTCCTGATGCAAGGAGTTGGTGAAATTTACTTCTTGAAATTCCTTGCTATAAACTAAGTTATGAATTTTTGTCCAGTATGGTGGGCAGACTCTAAGATGACTCTCTGCAATCCGTTCCTCCTTGTATTCACACCTTTGTGTAATTCCCGCCCCTTGAGCATGGACTGGACTTACTGATTTAGTTAGTATACTGTAGAAGAAAGCATCCAAAGGTTTAGGAAGTATATTGCTTTTCTTTGCTGCCATACGAGCTAGCACAAACTTAACAACTAAAACAATGCAAGTGTATTATCTCAGTTTCCAGGGGCAGGAGTCCTTGAGTCTCACCAGGCTGCAACCACAGTGATATTTAAGACTACAGTTCTCAACTGGTGCTCATTCAGATGGCTGGCAAAATTCAATCTCTTGCAGGTTATGGCGGAAATCCCTGTTTTCTCGATAGTAGTGGCCTAGGACTTGCTCTCAGCTCCTAAAGGCTATCCCACTCCATATGCAATTATAAGACAGTTTTTGCCGCTTTACACTTCCCAGTCTAGAAGAAGAACATTCTCTTCTTTTAAAGAGCCCATCTGAATATGTCAGGCCCATCATGGATAATGCTAATTTTGATTAACTCAAAGGCAACTGATTGGGAAACAATTACATCTTTTGCCATATAAGGTGACATAATAACTTGTCATATTCATAGGTTCTGTTTACATTCAATTAGAGGGCCATGGAGGGGGGCTCATTTTAGGAGTCTGCCTCCTACAGAGAGTATGAAATTCTCCACAATGTCTTAAAAGACTTGAACAAACACTAGCTTAGCTTCTAATCAGTCAAGGCTGCATCGCCAGGTTGATGACTCCAGTTCCCTTAAGTTCTTGCTTAGGAAACCTCAAGGCTGCCAGGAGATTTTACTGTTTGTTCCAGCCAAAACCCAGTGACAGGTAAATAGGCTTCTAACCCCCCTCTTAGGGCAGTTACTTTAGAAG